>NC_133662.1:139497299-139851660 GCF_037893015.1 Macrotis lagotis | reverse complement strand
CTAAGTGAAATGGACGTATATTTACAAAATTATAAGTTGCCCTGTTTAAACAAAGAGGAGATTAAATACCTAGACAACTCTATCTCAGAAAAATAAATTCAACAAGTCATCATCGAACTCCCTAAGAAAAAAAATCTCCAGGGCCAGATGGATTCCCAAGTGAATTCTACAAAACATTTAAGGAACAATTGGTTCCAACTCTATATAAACTCTTTAGAAAAACAGAGGAAGGCGGAATTCTGCCTAACTTTCTATGAAACCAATATGGTGCTGATACCTAAACCAGGAAGAGTTAAAACAAAGAAAGAAAATTACAGAATTATCTCCCTGATGAATATAGATGCAAAAATCTTGAATAAAATCTTAGCAAAATGATGACAGCAAGTTATCACTAAGATAATACATTTTGACCAAGTAGGATTCATTTCAGGAATGCAGGTTGGTTCAATATTAGGAAAACTGTTAGTATAATTAATTATATCAACAACAAACCTATCAGAAATTATGATTATATCAATAAATGCTGAAAAGGCTTTTGTCAAAATATAGCACCCATTCCTACTAAAAAACACTAAGGAGTGTAGGAATAAATGGACTATCCCTTAGAGTAATAAGCAGTATCTATCTGAAACCATAATCAAGCATTATATTCAATGGGGAGAGGCTAGAGGCATTCCCAATAAGATCAGGGGTGAAAGAAGGATGCCCATTATCACCACTACAATTCAATATCGTATTAGAATTGTTAGCTTCAGCAATTAGAAAAGAAAAAGAAATTGAAGGAATTAGAATTGGGAAGGAAGAGACAAAACTCTTATGCTTTGCAGATGACATGATGGTCTACCTAAAATTAGCAATTAGCAATTTTAACAAAGTTGCAGGATATAAAATAAACCCTCTTAAATCCTCAACTTTTCTATATATGACTAGCAAGATACAGCAGGAAGAGCTAGTAAGAGAAATCCCATTCAAAGTAACCACAGACAATATACCTGGGAGTCTATTTGCCAAGGCAGACTCAGAAACTTCTTGAAAACAATTACAAAACACTTCTCACACAAATTAAATCAGATTTAATTAATTGGGCAAACATCAACTGCTCATGGATAGGCTAAGTTAATATAATAAAAATGACAATTCTACCAAAACTAAACTATCAGTTCAGTGCCCTACCAATAAAAATTTCAAAAAATACTTTAATGAGTTAGAAAAAGTGGCAAGTAAATTCATATGGAGAAATAAAAATTCAAGAATTTCCAGAGATTTAATGAAAAAAAGTGCAAAAGAAGGGGGCTTAGTCCTATCTGATCTAAAATTATATTATAAAGCATCAGTCATCAAAACTCTCTGGTATTGGCTAAGAAATAGAGTGGTGGACCAATGGAATAGACTAGGTCCAATAGCAGGAAACAGTTATAGCAATCTGCTGTTTGATAAACCCAGAGTTCAGTTATTGGGATAAAAACTCTCTCTTCGATAAAAACTGCTTGGAAAATTGGAAGTTAGTATGGAAGAAACTTAGATTAGATCAACACCTCATACCCTATACCAAGATAAGATCCAAATGGATACAGGATTTAGACATAAAAAACAATAACTAAAAGCAAACTAGAAGATCAAGGACTAGCTTACCTGTCAGATCTATGGAAAAGGGGAAGCAGTTTATGACTAAGGAAGAAGTGGAGCAACATCACTAAAAACAAACTAGATAATTTCGATTACATTAAATTAAAAAGCTTTTGCACAAATAAAAACCACTGTAACCAAGGTCAAAAGAAATGTAGTAAACTGGGAAAACAATCTTTGCAACTTATGTTTCTAACAGGGGCTCATTTCTAAAAATATACAGAGAAGTTAAATAAAAAAAAAAAGCCATTCCCCAATTGGACAAATGGTCAAAGTTTATGCAAAGGCAATTTACAGATGAGGAGATTAAAGCAATCCATAGTCACATGAAAAACTGCTCTAAATCATTACTTATTAAAGAAATGCAAATTAAAGCTTCTCTGAGGTACCACATCACACCTCTCAGACTGGCCAGTATGACCAGAAAGGGTAATGATCATTGTTGGAATGGTTGTGGGAAGTCTGGGACACATGCATCCAACCTTTCCAGGAGAGAATTTTGGAACCATGTACAAAGGGCAACCCTTTGTGCATACCCTTTGATCCAGTAAATACCACTACTGGGGTCCTATACCCTGAAGAGATGATGAAAAGGGATAAAAAAACATCATTTGTACAAAAATATTCATAGCAGCCCTGTTTGTGGTGGCAAAGAAATGGAAATCAAGTAAATGTCCTTAAATTGGGGAATGGCTTAACAAACTATGGTATATGTATATCATGGAGCACTATTGTTCTATTAGAAACCAGGAAGGATGGAATTCAGGGAAGCCTGGAAGGATTTGCATGAAGTGATGTTGAGCAAGATGAGCAGAATCAGAAAAACATTTTACACCTAAGAGCAACATGGGGGGCGATGATCAACCTTGATAGACTTGCTCATTCCATCAGTGCGACAATCAGGGACAATTTGGGGCTACCTGCAATGAAGAGCACCATCTGTATCCAGAGAAAGAAGTGTTGAGTTTGAACAAAGACCAAGGACTATTACCTTTATTTTAGAAAAAAAAGACTGATATCTTATTGTCTGATCTTGCTATCTCTTATACTTTATGTTTCTTCCTTAAGGATGTGATTTCTCTCTCATCACATTCAATTTGGATCAATGTATACCATGGAAACAATGTAAAGACTGGTAAATTGCCTTCTGTGGGGCGGGGGAGGGAAGTAAGATTGGGGGGGAAAATTGTAAAACTCTAAATAAAATCTTTTAAAAAAAACAAAGAAAAAAAGAAAACTTAAATATGATAGCCCTATGGAGAAAACTGAATGGAGACAGAAAACAATATACCTTTTTCTCTGCAGTGCATGGCATCTATACAAAAACTGACCATGTACCAGGGCATAAAAACCTAACAATCAAATAGAGAGTAAATTCTGAAGAAAGGTAGAAATAATACATGTATACTTTTCAGGTCACGATGCAAAAAAAACTACATGTAATAAAGAACCATGGAAAGATAAACTAAAAATTAATTGGAAACTAAATAACTTAATTTTAAAGAATGAGTGGATCAATTTGCAAGAAAAATAATTTATGGAACATATATTGGCTATTCTTGGGTTTTGGTCCAATGGCACAAAATCAGGGATTTATTCTGATCAATTTTGGAACCAGGAAGACCTATCTAAAGACACTGGTATAAAAAGTTGCCAGTGGAAGGAGTATGGTAACTTTGGAAATGTACCTATTATCATGATGATTATATGGTCTATTTAGGAGGACTCCTTGGAAGTAAGGATGAACAGTATTATCCATTTGTTGGAAACTGGTAAACTATAATCCTGAACCAACCAGCACTAAAGGGACATTACTGGATTTAGGGGGCTACTGCCTATACCCATTTGTCCCCAAAGGGGTGGTCAGGGAGTTGTTACCTAGACTTAAGGGCCTCCTGCCTAGGCACAGAATGGGAGCTATGGTTATTGAACCCCAATTTATATCCTGATTAGATTCTAATCTATAGAGGGAAAAATTACCAATTAGACAGCTAGAGACTCGATTTGCTGGCTGGCTAAACCATGCAAACAAATCTGTTGATTGGGAGAAGGAAGAGTTTGTGGTCAATTGAATCTATCAACATAGATGTCAATAGACAAGTAACAAAAGACATCAGAAAGTTGACATATGCTCCTGCACAAACCTGGAAAATTAGGACAGGTCCACGTCTCTGATAATGAGGAAGTAAAAATCTTGATAGAAGAAAAAGTCAGTAGTTTACATCAGTAATGAGGGTAGTGATTAAAGAAAAGAAATCACTAATAAGGTGAGGAACCCCCAAATTCTTATAATAAAAGAAAAGGGGGAAATTGTGAGGAAAATGTGGGTGTTTGGGTTCCGCAAGAATGTGAAAGGAGGACTGTAAATTTCACATTACAAAGACTAGGGTCTGCCTATATTGTTGCCTATGGACAGGTACTGAGTTAAGATAAAAGATTTAGCCTCCATTTGATCAAAAACTGATGCTTGTCCCACCTGTTTTTAAGTTAACCTAGAGTCTTGACCTTCTCCTTTGAGATCTACCTGTTCTTGCTCATTAGTACAATGAGCAGGACAAGGAAAATGTATAGGAACCAATGTATCACTTAGATTTGTAACCCCAGCCTGTGACTGGCATGAGGAGGGCAGGAACAAAGCCTTTCAAAGTGCATAAAAGAGCTTGTATTTTGGGATTTCCCCACCCCTCTCTCCCACCGTGAGAAAGGGTGTGCCATTTTGTTAAGATCTTAATAAAAACCATTTTAATCAAAAAAAAAGATCACAGAAATAACTGTTTTCATCCTATAAAATGGTAACAATGAGATAATGTACCAAATTTCTTGGGATGTAGCCAAAGTAGTTTTTAGGGGTAATTTTATATCTCTATCTTTAGAGATATAGAGAAAGAGATCAATGAATTAGGCGTGCACCTAAAAAAAAAGCTAGAAAAAAGAAGAAATTAAAGATTTCAAATTAAATACCAAATTAGAAATTCTGAAAATCAAAGGAGAAATTAATAAAACAAAGCAAGAAAACCATCAATCTAAGAAATAAAACTAAGTATTTGATTTTATAAAAAAAAAAACAATAAAAATAGATAAATCTTTGGTTGATCTGATTAAAAAAAGAAAACCAAACTATCACTATCTAAAATGAAAACGGTGAACTTGCCACCAAATGAGGAGTAAATTAAAGAGATAATTCAGAACTACTATGCCAACTGTATGCCAATAAATTAAAAACCTCAATGAAACTGCCAAGATTAACAGAAGAGGAAATAAAATACTTAAATAATCCCATTTCAGAAAAAGAAACTTAAAAAAACCATTAATAAACTCCCTAAGAAAAAGTCTCCAGGCACAAACAAGTGAATTCTACCAAACATTTAAGGAATAATTAATTCCAATTCTACATAAACTATTTTTAAAAATAGGAAAATTCCTTTGATGACACAAATTATGGTACTGATACCTAAAACAGGAAGAACCAAAACAAAGAAAGTTATAGACCAATATCCCTAATGAATGAATATTGATGCAAAAAATCTTAAATAAAATTTTAGCAAAGAAGTCACAACAAGTTATTACTAGAATAATACATCATGATTAGGAAGGATTTATACCAGATAGGCAGGGATGGTTCAATATTAGGAAAACAATCAACCTAATTGAACATATTAATAACAAAAACCAACAAAAATCATGATTATTTCAATAGATGCTGAAAAAGCCTTTGACAAAATGTAACATCAGTTCCTATTAAAAACACTAGGAATGGGGACAGCTAGGTGGCGCAGTGAATAGAGCATTGGTCCTGGAGTCAGGAGGACCTGAGTTCAAATTTGACCTCAGGAACATAATATTTACTTAGCTGTGTGACCTTGGGCAAGTCACTTAATCCCACTGCCTTGTAAAAAAACTTTTAAAAATCACTAGTAATAAATGGAGTTTTCCCATTTATTTCTAGTGGTTTTTTTTTATGAAATGGAGATAAGCAATGAGCATTTCCAGTGAGATCAGGGGTGAAACAAGGATGCCCATTATCATCATTATTATTCAATACAGTATTAGAAATGTTTGCATTAGTAATAAGAGAAAAAAAAGAAATTGAAGGAATTAGAATTGGGCAAAGAGGAAGCAAAGCTTTCGTTCTTTTGCAGATGATATAATGGTAAAATTAGAGAACCCAAGAAAATCATCTAAAAAAACTATTTGGAACAATTAACAAATTTAGCAAAGTAGTATGATATAAAATAAACTCACATAAATCATCAGTATTTCTATGTATGAACAACAAAGCTCAAAGGCAAGAGATAGAAAGAGAAATTCCATTTGAAGTAATTGCAGACAACATTACATACTTGGGGATCTAACTCCCAAAACAAATCCAGAAACTGTATGAACACAATTACAAAGCTCTTTTCATACAAATAAAATCAGATCTAAACAACTGGAAAAATTGTCAATTGCTCATAGTTAGGTTGAGCTAATATAATTAAAAATGATAATTCTACCCAAATTAAAGTACTTTTACAGTGCCATAGCAATCAAACTATCAAATAACTATTTTACTGAGCTAGAAAAAATATTAACAAAATTCATCTGAAAAGACAAAAGGTCAAAAATATCAAGGGAGGGGTGGCTAGGTATAGAGCAGTAGATAGAGCACCGGCCCTGGAGTCAGGAGTACCTGAGTTCAAATCTGGCCTCAGACACTTAATAAGTACCTAGCTGCGTGGCCTTGGGCAAGTCACTTAACCCCATTGCCTTGCAAAAACCTAAAAAAAAATAATAATATCAAGGGAACTGATGAAAAAAACAATGTGAACTTAGTGGCCTTACTGTACCAGATCTAAAACTATACTATACAGTTGTGGTGGTACTGGTTAAGAAATAGAGTAATGAACCAATGGATTAGGATAGGTTGAAAAGAAACAGTAGAAAATGACCTCAAAAATCTGTTTGATATTAGCTTCTGGGGGAAAAAACTCACTATTTAACAAAAATTTTTGGCAAAACTAAAAGATAATATGGCAAAAACTAGGCCTAGATCCACATCTCACACCCTATACTAAAATAAGGTCAAAATGGGTACAGTATTTAGACATAGAGGGCAATACCATAGACCAATTAATAGATCAAGATATTCTCCATCTGTCAGATCTGTGGAAAGGTAAGAAATACAGTATATTACAAATTGCAAAATGGATGATTTTGACTATATGAAATTAAAAATGTTTTGCACTAATAAAACCAACGCAGCCAAGATTAGAAGGAAAACAGAAAATTGGGAAACAATTTGCACAGCTAGGGGTTCTGATAAAAGTCTCATTTCTAAAACATATAGAGAATAGAATCAAATTTATGAGGATATAATTCATTCCTCAATTGATAAAAAGTTAAAGGATATGAACAGGCAGCTTTCAAATGAAGAAATTAAAACTACATGATCATATGAAAAAATGCTCCAAATCATTACTGATTACAGAAATGTAAATCAAAACAACTATGAGGTATCACCTCACACCTCTCAGATTGACTAAGATGACAAAAAAGGGAAAACAATATTAGAGAGGCTGTGGGAGGATTGGAGACATTGGTGGAGTTATGAAGTAATCTAACCATTCTGGAGAGCAATATGGAATGATTCCCAAAGAACAAAACTGATCATAAGATAAAACTGACCATACCCTTTGACCCAGCAATATCAATATTAAGCCTATATCCAGAAGAAATCATAAAAAATGGGAAAAGTTCCACAATTTCCAAAATATTCATAGCAATCATCTTTTGTAGTGGCAACAGAAATGAAAATTGAGAGGATGCCCATCAATTGGGAAATGGCTGAATACATAATGGTATATGAATGTTATGGAGACTAGAGAAACATGAAATAAATTACAGGAACTGATGCTGAGCAAAGGGAGCAGAACCAAGACAACATTGTACACACTAATAACAACATTGTGAGTTGATTCACCTTGATGAATACAGCTCCTCTCAGCAGTTCAGAGAGTTAAGACAACTCTGGGAGATCTGTTAAGGACAATGCTATCCACATCCAGAGGAAGAAAAACAAAACACATAAAAAAAAAACCAAAACTCCAGAACCTGAATGAACATTGTGTTCATTTCTTTTTTATTATTTTTTATTTTTTAGATTTTTCAAGGCAATGGGGTTAAGTGGCTTGCCCAAGGCCACACAGCTAGGTAATTATTAAGTGTCTGAGGTCGGATTTGAACCCAGGTACTCCTGACTCCAAGGCCGGTGCTCTATTCACTGCACCACCTAGCCACTCTGTTCATTTCTTTAAAATTTCTCTCACATGGTTTTCTTTCATTTCCTTTAATCCTAATTCCTCATAAAGAAAATGTCTAATCCTTAAACAAGTTAAACCCAAATGTATATACACAAATGCTCACCAGACTATTCACTGTTAAGGGGAGTGGCATGGGAAGGGATTATGAAAGGAAATTATGTAACTTATAAATATGAATATGACTGTGGATGAATGATGAAAAACTTTCATAATATGTGATTGGAAAAAATAAAATAAAATAAAATAAAATAAAATAAAATAAAATAAAATAAAATAAAATGTCAGTTGGGGAAAAAAAAAGATTTCCCATAATGGAAGTTTAATGAATGCTTAGAGACTTATTTAATTATAAATTGGAGAAGTTGGGCTGGAAGATCTAAGGTCTCTTCCAAATAATTCTATTATAAAATAAATTTCATTGTCATGGTCTAGATAGAAGATAACAACAATTAATTTTCAAGTAGCTTAGAAGAAGCTATTGTTTTATTTTTGGAACTGAGCACACAATCCAGCAATCATTTTCTCAGTTTATCTCTGCATGAACCTGGACACATATCCCATAACATGAGTATATAAAATAATAATCTATCAATAAGTATTTGGCATCCATTATAAGCCAGACACCATGGAAAGCAACGGAAGTTAAAACAATTCCTCAACTCGAAGAAGTTATTCTATAGAGGGGGAACAACATGTACTCACATTTATAAATTTTATTTTCAAATAAGTATAAACAAAGTAGAAGATTATTTAGAGTGAGAACACTAGCAGTTGGGGGACAGGAAGGGTCAACAAAGTCTTCATGTACAAAGTGTTGCCTGAGAAGAATTTTTAAGGAAAAAGGATTCTAAGTGGTAGAGGCAAGATGGGAGCACATTCTAGGTATAGAAGATAGACAGCCAACACAAAGGCAAGAACAGGAGATGGAAGTGTTAAGTTAAGAAGAGCAAAAAACCCAGTTTGGTAATATGAAGGTTAAATAATATATAATAAAAGGTTAAACAAATGGACTGAGGCTAAGTAGTAAACTTCACAGGTTTTCAAAGCTAAACAGAAGAGTTTGAATTGGATCCTGCAGATAATGGGAAAACACAGAAGTTTATAGAATATGAGTAACATAATCTGACTTGTGATTTTAGGAAAATCAGTTTGGAAACTATGTGAAGGTTAGATTGAAGAAAGTAGAGACTCTTAAGCTGGGAAATCAATTAAGAAACCAATTAGAGCATTCTCCTACTTACATAAAAGTAGTTCTCAGAGTTATAACTACTAATTCTGGCACTAAGAATAAATGTCACAAACTTATGGGGGGAGGGAGAAGCAAACAGGCATTCCCAATTCAAATTTTAATAATAAACTCATTTAGAAGTTAGATAAGAGTCCTCAGGACACAAGATCCCATTAGAGGAGAGATCTCAGGTCACTTCCCTGTGTCAGAGTTGGGATGGGAACAGAGAGAATGATCCTTGGATACCAGACCTTGGATACCCAAGGCCACTGCTGGGGAGACCTCCAGAAGAGGGCAATACAACAGAAATGGGTTGAAGAAGAGTTCTCCTGGAGCAGAGCAGAGATGGAAAGGAAACCATGCTCAGGCTTAATTTTACTTGAACTATCTTTGCTAACTATGTGCTAAACAATTATTTACATCCACTTATGGAATATAAAGTGTTGTAAATACTATCTAAATTTTGGTACCTTGGGGAAAAGATCCAGTTCCCTCATGTTTATTACATTTCTGGGACTTACTGATCCCCCCAATCAATGTGACTTTCGAGCATTTAATGTAAAATAACATAGGAAAACTTTTACCACCACTTTCATACCAAGTCTTAAAGAAGCACCTACAAATACCAAAATGAGCACCTACAAATACCAAAATATTTACAATAGCACTTTTCTGTGTTTGCAAAAAATGGGAAACAAAACAGATGTACATCTATTTGAGGAAGGCTACACAAACTGTTATACAAGAATGTAATGAAATATTACTATGATATAAGAAATGATAAGTGTAATGAAGACAGAGAAGAACGAAAGACCTATATGAAGCAGTGCAAAATGCAGCAGAAAACTATATGACTACAGCAATGCTAATAGAAGGGATCACCCTAAAACAACTCAAACAGATTGTTGTGACAAAACTGTAAAGAACAGTTCTTGGTCCCAAAGAAGCATGCTTCTCTGCAAAGGTCAGTGTCTACAAATATAGATCTTAGCACAGTATGTCAGATTTTTTCTACTAAGTGATTTTAATGATTTTTTTCTCCTCTTCCTCTTTTTATTTCTTGGGGAAAAAAACTTTATTATTGGGGATAGGTCTCTGAGAAGGAGAAAAGAAGTGTATAGGGTGAAAAGGCAATATAAAAACAAAAGATATATACTTACATATGTACATATACATATACATAGTTGTGTGGACATAAATATAAAAGTGAGGCATATTTGTACATAGGAAGAATTGAATGTCTGCTTGGATCAGGCAGGAATTACAGAACCAGTCCAGTTCTTCAAGGGCCCAAATTATCTTTTGCAGTGTGCCTATTTTTTCAGTAAGCTGGTCGCCTACAATATGAGCAGGTAACAGGTTTCCTAGGTGAAGGGCCACGAATTTGATAGGAAGATAGCTTCTACACTTTTTTGTATCATCTTCCCTTGTTCAGTTTCCTCATCTATTTACCACATAGAGTTGTTTTGAGGGATAATCAATAAATCAATAAACATTTATGTGCCAGGATCTGATGAGATGTGAAAGATATAAAAAACAAAATAAACATCTTAATCTGAAAAAAACTATTATCTGAAGTAACAAATTCAAATGATACACAGCTGAGACCTGCCTCAATATTTGCATCTTTTTTTTTCTCATCTTTTCTCCTGGACCAAGTTCCCAGACTACTTTTATTCATTCATTCATTCATTCATTCATTCATTAGTTTTTGCAAGGCAATGAGGTTAAGTGGCTTGCCCAAGGCTACACAGCTAGGTAATTATTAAGTGTCTGAGGCCAGATTTGAACTCAAGTACTCCTGACTCCAAGGCCAGTGCTCTATCCACTGCACCACCTAGCCGCCCCTACTTTTATTTTTTTAAGTAATATTTTATTTTCCCCAAATACATTTTAAAACAATTCTTAACATTTTTTTAAAGTTTTGAGTTCCAAATTCTATCTTTTCCTACCTCCTTTTCTCCTCCTTGAGATGGTAATACCAATCAAATCAAAAAATATTTTATAGAGCTAAAAATAATAACAAAATTCATCTGGAAATACAAAAGGTCAAGGATATCAAAGGAATCAATGAAAAAATGTGAAGCAAGATGGCAGAGCTGTACTAGTTCTCAAACCATGTTATAAAAATCTCGTAACTGCATTTGCATCTTAATCAGGGATATGTTTTAAGATTCAGAATTAAAATTCCCAGATCACCTGGAAATAATGAAGGATCAATATCTTCCTTAGATTTTGTTTTTCTATGAAGCCATATCCCACATAGAAGGTTTTAGTGAAGGAGAAGTAGTTTCTGAGAGTTTTAGTAAACTGTTAATATATTCAATATAGGAAATAATAAAGCTAAAATAGTGAAAGGAAATGTAAATCTCTCTACTTCATCCTAATTTAACCACATCTGGTGTATTTTGGGGAGTCATAATTTAAGATGGAAACTGACAAACTTTAAAGCAATTCAGATAAGGGTATCTATAATGGTGAAACATCTCATGATCACACCAGATAAGGATCAGATTAAAGTCCTAGGAATATTTATTTTGTTCAGTTTCTGTTCCTCCCTTTCACTTTTTCCTGTCTTAGCATATATGGATGATGAGTTCCCTCCAGTGGCAAGATTGCTACAAGTAACTCTCCATGGGCACTACAGAAAGTGATGAAAAATAACACTATATTGAATTAAAATGTTTAGTGAGAAAATATTTTCAGTTTAATTCTTTATTTCTTCTTACTGTCAAATATCACAGGTTTTCCAACAATTCAATATCATAAACCTATAACTGATAATGTAAGGTTTCTGATAATAATTTGTGCTTTAAGAAATGGTGCAATTTAACACAATGCTAGAATCTTACATGTATGACTTACATTCTTTTTAAAATTCTGATAGACCATATACAAAAACCTAATTTGAATAAAAATGAAACCAAGGATATTTTTATCCTGTTTGGATACTTTCTGCATAGATTATGTCCACGTGAATATAAGAAGATCATTATGTTACCGAATAAACAGGCCATGTAATATTCTTGTATTAGAAAAACAGAGGATTTGATAGATGAATACAATTTGATTAGTACAACCCTATAAAATGCAAGCACAAAATGAAAAGCTTTATTTACCAGGTAAGTAATCTTAAAAAATTTAAAAATATTGTTAATGTTATAAATAGGTCCTGTGTACATATCATATCCGGACATGGGTAGCAGCAGAATTGATCTGATTAGCTCAATCAACAACATAATGGTAGTGCAGTATCTGAAAAGCATTTAATAAACATTTGATGATTGACTGATAGATTGTCTTCCAAGAGGCAAATATGTGAAGCAGCAGCTAGGTGGTGTAGTGGATGGAGCACTGGCCCTGGAGTCAGGAGTACCTGAGTTCAAATCCTGACTCAGACACTTAAATAATTATCTGGCTGTGTGGCCTTGGGCAAGCCACTTAACCCCATAGCCTTGAAAAAAACTAAAAAATAAATAAACAAATAAATAAGTTGAGGTAGGAGCCAGGAATTCAAAGATTTGCCATGATTAAGAACAAGGAATAGGTTTAAGAGTCAGGAGATAAGAAAAGTAAAGAATAAAGAGCTCTCTAGGTAAGAGAAACAAAGTTCAACAGATCAGATCATATGATGAGCAGGTCATACGATCACATTACCTTGCTCCCTACTCTTTCTTCTATCACTTACAGTGTGATTTTTACCATCAGTATTTAGCCGATACAATTTTTTCTAATCTCACCTTTAGTATTCTTTTAAAAAAATACAATGACCTTTTTTGAGTCCTTATCTCTCTACAATTTAAAAATACTTTTGACTTTTCTTTATTAGTAAGGGCTCTTTCTTCCCTTGTCTTCCAAGATATGACAATAGTCTGGTTTGCTTCCTACCTCGCTAACCATTCTTCTGTTTTCTTTTCTTGCTTACATAAATTCACAGATTTTTCCATAAAATTTCAGAGTTGGGAGAGATTTGCATACACCGTCAAAAGAAGCCATTGTGTCAGTAGTTTTACTTGTTTCTTTGTTAGAATATTAAACAAACTATGATGTAAAAAACAAAAAGTAAAATATTTCTGATAAAAATTTGTATTTTAAAAAATGGTATTATTTAACACAGAGTCCTACATGTATGTAACTTTCATTCTATTTAAAATTCTGATAGACTAGATATATATACTATATACAACTATAATTTCAATAAAAATGCAACCAAGGATATTTTAAATGTATTGTCAAAAACAAGAGATGTAAAACCTATTTTTTTTTTAAACAGTAAAGGCTGAGGCAGCTAGGTGGCTCAGTGGATAGAGTACAAGTCCTGGATTCAGGAGGACCTGAGTTCAGATTTGGCCTCAGACACTTAATAATAACTTAGCTGTATGACCTTGGGCAAGTCACTTAACCCCATTGCCTTACAAAAACAACAACAACAAAAGTAAAGACTGGTTGAAATCCTTCTTCTGCCAAAGTATTTGAAGGAGCCAACTAATTACAGTAAAACAAAATTATATGGCACTGTATATCACATACACATGATAAGAAGTGAGTGAATTTTATGGAGAGTAGGGAATATATTGAGTAAAGAAGAAAGACTAGAACAGGAAGGAAAGTGGTGACTGCATGCAGTCTGGATCTCCTCCACCTGTGTGGCACAGGCATCATTGTGTATCCTAGAAATATTCAAAATTGGCAAAATAAATGATGATGTAATTAGAGCCATCCTAGAGCTGTCCAAACAATTTATAGAAATTTCTGATTTCACATACCTGGAGACAGAAGCCATCAGTGGGTGCCAGATTAGTATTTTAGTATGCCTAAGGGAGGCTTGTTATCCAGACAGAGTTCGGTCTGCAGACAGTGCTGAAGGACAACTTGATGGTAAAAATAGAGACCAATAGGTTATGTTGTAGACCGATGATTACAATTTGTGGATCAGTGGCAACCCTTTGGAAGTTCACAATGAAGGTTCAAGGGGTTTATGCCAAAAATACTTTAATGACATCTTAAGCAGGAAATAATTATATATTTCTTTGAGACAACAAACATGCATATTTGAAGCATTTTTTTTAAGTTTTTGCATGGGGGTTAAGTGGCTTGCCCAAGGCCACACAGCTGGGCAATTATTAAGCATCTGAGGCTGGATTTGAACTGAGGTCCTCTTGACTCCACTGCACTACTTAGCTGCCCCCTAAAGAGTTTCTTTCTTTACAAAGATTAATTTATATATAAACCTTGCTAAAAATACTATACCATATGGATCTGAACTTTAAGTACATCTACCTTTTAATATAGGGTCTCATCCACTGTCAATAAAAAATATTTATTACATCTATAATCTATATCAGATTACTTGCTTTTGTGTGAAGGGGGAGAAAGAGAGAAAAATGTGGAACTCAAAACTTACTAAAAAATGAAAGTTGAAATCTATCTTTACATATAGTTGGAAAAAAATTAAAAATTTTTAAAGTAATTATTTTATATAAATAGCTATTCATTTTCACTGATTAGATGGCTAATAATAAACAAGAAACTTCTGTCTCAGTTAATATTTATCCTACTGTTTTTCAACCACATATTTTTTACTTTATTCTTAGTTTAAATAAAAAATGCAAAAATAAACTTAATGTGGAACTAGATTTAACTCTCTTAACTCTCTATTGAATCAAATATTACAAACATTTGTTCAAATCAGAATTAAGAATATCATTATGATATTGTTTTAAACACCTTTCAAGTTGTAATTTGTTTCATTATTTGTATTCAATAAAACTTGTAAAATTAAAGAAATTTAATATGAAGTTTAATAGAATGCATATGATGACCTTCTGGATAAATGCTAAAAATATTTACAGAATGTTTCATGTAAAATACCTGGTAATGGCATTAGAGATGGGCAATAAATTCAAGACAAAGTTGACTAAAAGAATGGGCAAAAAATCACATTGGGGAAATTGTTTAGAGCTTCAAATTATTCCATATTATTATTATTACCTGCTATAAAATCTCTTCCTTTTAAACACAAATATTATCTAAGTGCCTCAAGGATAATGTGTGATCAGAGAAGTTGAAATGGTTATATAGGAAATTATTTGATCAACAAGTATTTATTAAATGTCTAATATGTGCCAGGCACTGACTTAAGTCCTGTGAATGCAGAGAAAGGCAAAAAAAAAATTTTGGTACTCAAAGAGATTACATTCTAATTTTATTGGGAAAATGTAAATCAGGTTATTTGTATACAAAGGCACATGCAAAGTAACAGAAAGTTGAAGCAGCTGGGAGGGCTAGGAAAAGATTAATTTAGGTGCTTAAGATGGGTCAGGAAGTGATTCCCAAAAGACTAAGAGGAAGACGCTTTATCTACCAGAAATAAAAACTATCCAATATAAAGGCATGAAATTGAGACATGTAGGGTTATATGAAAGGAAGAGAAAGTAAAGCATTATAGATAAGTCAAAGAATGCACAAAAAAGAGTAATATGTAAGAAGACTAAAAATGTAGGAGAAAAACAATAAATAAGGCAGTACTAGTATTCAGGAAATATTGAAACACCTAGAGGATGGCTATTAAAGCATTGAGCAAATCTTCTATGCAGAATTTTTTTTTAAAAGGGCATGGAGGGGCAGCTAGGTGGCATAGTGGATAAAGCACCGGCCCTGGAGTCAGGAGCACCTGGGGTTCAAATCCGACACTTAATAATTACCTAGCTGTGTGGCCTTGGGCAAGCCACTTAACCCCATTTGCCTTGCAAAAAAAAAAGGGGGGGGCATGGAAAAAAAATCACACAGGATGAGAAGATCTCTATAGAAAAAGGCTACATTGGTAGAGACAGTGCCCACTTTGAATTCATCTGATTTCAGAACTTTAGGACTCTACTTTGCCCTCAAGCTATGATTTTATATCCTCCTTTTCACAACTCTTTTTTTTTTTAGTTTTTTGCAAGGCAATGGGGTAAAGTGGCTTGCCCAGGGCCACACAGCTAGGTAATTATTAAGTGTCTGAGATCGGATTTGAACCCAGGTGCTACTGACTCCAGGGCCGGTGCTTTATCCACTACGCCACCTAGCCACCCCAACACAAGTTAACTCTTAGGAAAAAAAAAAAACTATCTACACAGTTTGCTTCTTCTTCCACTATTCTCACTTCTCTTCACATCTCCCAATCACCTCTTTACTCAATTAAAATCGTTTTTCTCTCCATCAAATAATTTCTTATTTGCCAAATCCAACACACCTTTCTCAGCTTTTTTCTTTCTTGACTTCTCTGTAGCATTTACTATAGAATAATGTTAACTAAGTCTTCTTAAGATTCTCCTTTAGTAGTCATGACATTCCTCTTTCTCATTGGTTCTCTCTGCTATCAGTCTGGACAGTCCTTAGTCTCCTCTGCCAGATTATTGATCTTATTCCCAGTCCAAGGTTTTGTCCTAGGTTTCCCATTTTTCTCTAAACTTTAGTGATTTTTCTCATTTTTTCTCTAAACCTCTTAGTGATCATCTCAAGACAGATGACTCCAAAATCTATAAATCAAGCTGCAATCTCTCTTCTGAGTGACAGCTCTGTATCATCAAATGCCTATTGGACACTTCTAAATGTATATTCCATAGGCAACTCAAACTCAACATATCAAAAACATAATTCATTATTATTGCTATTATTGTATGAACTGTTTTCCTAGTTCTATTCACTTTCCTTTGCATCAATTCTTACAAACATTCCCAGGTTTTCTTTCATTTCTTCCTGAAAAAATAGTATTCCCAATTTATAGCACCCCCCTTAGCCTCTAATTCTTGGCCTCCATAAGAAGAACTGCTATAAATATTTTTATACAGGATTCTTTTCTTCTTTCTTTGATCTCTTTTAACTATATTTGCGATATCCTAGGGCAAACTGATAAGCACTGTTTAATTATAGAGAAAGCACAGTTCTGAATTGCTTTCCAGAATAACTGGTCCAGTTCACATCTCCACCAATAGTATAATAAAGTATCTTTTTCTCTCTACAGCCTCTCCTGCATTTGTAATTTCCTTCTTTTTTTAGTCAACTCTGCCAATCTGTGTAGGAGGTATTAGCTCAGAGTTGGCTTAGTTTGCATTTCTCTAATTAATAGAAATTTAAAGCATTTTAAAAGAAAATACAACTATTGAAGGTTTCAATCTCTTCATCTGAAAACTGCCTACTCATATCCTTCCACCATTTATCATTTGAGAAATGATGCTTATAACTTTGACTACTCAAATTAGAAATAAGACCTTATCATAGAAAGTTGTTTCAAATTTTTTTTCCATTTTCTTACTTCTCTTCTAATTTTAGCTACATTGTGTAATTTTTTTTATTTCATCCAATTAAAACTCTCATATCTTCTATGAACCTCTCCATCTCTTGTTTTGTCATGAACTCTTCCTCTACCCATAGATCCAGCAAGTAATTTCTTCCTTACTCCTCTACTATGCAATATCCCTCCCTTTTAAGTAGTCACTGCTAAGTTTTCTGTGATCCTGCCTGTGACTCCTCCGTACTTCAATTCTTTTTTTTCTGGTTGCTTGCAGTAATTTTTTTCTCTGACCTTGGACCTCTGAATTTTGGCCAAGGTATTACTGGGGGGTTTCATTTTGGGTTTCTCTTACGTTCTACTACTTTTACAACTCAGGTTAGGAACTTGCAAATTTTCAGTTCTTTCCAAAATGTTATGGTCCCTGACAAAATCTACTCAAAGCCTTCCTCATCTCAGCTCTACAAATTCCTGTCTAATCTCTATAAGTTCCTGACACAGATTGGGATCTGTTAACTTTACTGATTGGAAGTTGCAGTCAGATTACTGCTTCAGCCACCAACGACCCACCTTTCAAATTCAATATAGGTGAACTGCAGGTTCCCCTTCAGTATGGAATCCCAGCCTGATTATTCTATGTTGGGAGCCAGGGTCTCTAAGCTGTTTGATACAGTTGCAGCAAGAAGTCTCAAGGCGGTCACACTGCCTGATGGAACAACATTTCCTTCTTCAATATATATAGGGATTCCATGCATACCAATAGTCTATTATTGATTGCAATATTTACTCATCGTAATAGTGGAATGACTATAAAGGAAGGATTTCAGAAAAATTCCTTAAAGAATACAGATTGTAAACTCTGTCCAAATTTAACAGGACTGCCTCACCCTGAGGCATACAAAAGGCTTCAACATTATGAAATCTCTGGAAAACCCCACACTGGAAATTCCAAGGAAATGTCAGAATACATACACGGAATACAGATACAATTTCCAGGGAAATTAATAGGTTTTTTCCCCCCCTTACCATACACAGGAATATATGAAAAAAAATGGTGAGAAAATAGTATAGGTGACCAATATGTGAACTCTAGCAGCCTTAGTTTCATAGGAAAGAATAAAAAAGTCACAGAAACCATGTTTTCTACCAACAAGGCCTGAAAGAAAAATTGGTTGTTGTAAGAATTAATGGATGGGTGAACAAGCATAAAGACCCTCACTATAGATTGTTAAGGGAGTGTATCAAAAACATTACTTACACAAAAAATATAAAAAACTTTCCATTAAAGAACTGCTTAATAAATAACTTTAACTGAATTAACAATTATACAATGTAATAATAAATAAGGTAACAGATAGGTTGAGGTCATCATGTTCTGAGTCGGGATAAAAATCAATTAACTATATGATTATTAATTAAACTTGCAATCACATGATTAAAACCTGCAACCACATGATTTATATGATTGATGATGAAAATTGTACACTTTTGTAACCAAGGAAATGATCTTAGCTTGCTTGCTTAATGCATACATGATTCTGAGACTATAAAAATAAATCCAAGCAGCTGACAGTCAGTCAACCTGCTCCTGCCTTTACCCCTTTGTTGACTCAACTCATTTCGCCAACTCTATCCCTCCTGTCAGGTTCCAAGGACCCTGTGGAGGCTGGATCCCCACAATTCTATTCTAAGTTTCAACCTGGACCTGGAATCAACCTGGAGTCCAGAATTGAGTCCCTGATCTGTTCCAGGGATCAGAGACCCATCCCTACAGTTTGCTTTTGAACTCGTTACTGTAAGGAAAGAATTAGGAAACATGACTAAAACTGCTCTGCTTTAACACCTACCTCTAAATCCTAGACCCCCCCCCCATTCTGTCCTGGATCTATTCCTCTTTCCTAGGAGGGGGTCCTCTTTCTCAGTGTTTCTCATCCTAGGACCGTTCTCTTTCAGTCTTTGGCACTGGAAGAGGGCCACTTTGAGATAATCCTTATCTCCAGAATGCAAATCTCTGTTTTCTTAAACCTACCTAGGCTAGAAAATTGACATATTGACTTTGTTTTGGATTTCCTATTCAGAATTCAGACTGGTGTGTTTTCTAGATCTTTCTAGAGGAAATAATGGTGTGGATGCCAAGCTGCCCTTTTTGCTGTTACTCCACCATTTTGACTCCTCTGAGCTAGAAAAGTCATATAAACTCTTGGCATTCCATGCACTTCTTAAGATTTCCAGATAAAGTGCCAACTGTCATAGGTACTACACATTTAGGAGTTCTTATCATCTGCATAAAATATTAATTTTAAAAATTACAAAAGTCTTGAGATCATTCTGAATATATTTATCCATCACTATTTGATAAAAAATATTAATAAATTTGATAAAAAATAAATTAATTAATGATTTATTTTATTTATGGCAATGGGTTAAGTGACTAGCCCAAGGTCACACAGCTAATAATTAAGAGTTTGAGACCAGATTTGACCTCAGGTGCTCCTGACTCCAGGGCCAGTACTCTATCCACTGCACCATTTAGCTACCCCTAAAATTCTTTTTTTTTTAGGTTTTTTGCAAGGCAAATGGGGTTAAGTGGCTTGCCCAAGGCTACACACATAGGTAATTATTAAGTGTCTGAGGCCGGATTTGAACCCAGGTATTCCTGACTCCAAGGCCGGTGCTTTATCCACTATGCCACCTAGCTGCCCCTAAAATTCTTTTTTTAATGCAATATCAGTTTGTTTATATCTTTCACATAAATATAAAGCAAAAATAAATTCTCAATCATATGAAATTTCTGGTTGTTCTCATAAATGAGAATTTAATAAATATGTATATACATGCATGTATATATGTACATATAATCTAGAAATGTTCATTTATAAATGCATGTATATGTATATACATACATATACATATATACAAAAATATATAAAGCTTTTAAAGTTAGACTTGTACTAACACTTGGGATACCCAACATATGTTTTCATGTGTTAAGAATGCATATAAAATACTGTAGTCCAAAGACAAGAGTATTTCAACACACATGGCCTCATGAGGGTACTTAAAGCATTACCATTATAAGTGACCTTTGCTAACACATCAAAATCTTTTGGTGACTAGCCATAAAGCATGGTGTGATTTCAAATTCCTCAGAGTACAAAGGTTCTTTCATCGATATTGGAAACCCTCTTGAAAGAATATTTTCAAGGAATGGATGGAATTCTGGGTGTTGTAAGCAGCCTTTGAATGATCTAAAAGAACAATGAATAACTAACAAGAAATATTTCTTGAGTTCAGAGACCTTTTAATAAAAGAAAAACTAAGTCTGTTATTTTCTTCTTTTAAGCTATGTCTTTAAGAAGTACACATGAAGTACATTTGATTAATAGAGAACCAAGGCTTTTTCTAGATGTTTTACAAAACAAAAAAAGACAATAGAAAAAAATATATTAAGTGTGGAAGGAGTGATGTAAATGATTTTAGATACATAAAATCATACATATAAGAACAATCTAGATCATAGAATTCTGGCTATGTAAGGAACCTCAGAGGGCAACTTCTCCAACTCTCTCATTTGATAGATAAAAATTCCTTAGGCTTGGGATGGCTAGGTGGCACAGAGCACCAGCCCTGGAGTCAGGAGTAGTACCTGAGTTCAAATCCAGCCTCAGATACTTAATAATTACCTAGCTATGTGGCCTTGGGCAAGCCACTTAACCCCATTTGCCTTGCAAAAAAAAAAACACCTCAAAAAAAATTCCTTACGCTTAGACAGGTAAAGCAATTTATCCAAGAACAGACAGAAATGGTTGATAGTAGAGTCAAGAATCAAATCTAGGTCTTTTGACAAATCTAGTGCATTTGTCTATCCAACATAGCCACATCGTTCTCTTTTTGTCATCTTCCTTTCTTTTAAAATTCTATAGACCAGGGGGCAGTTAGGTGGCGCAGTGGATAGAGCACTGGCCCTGGAGTCAGGAGTACCTGAGTTCAAATCCGGTCTCAGATACTTAATAATTACCTAGCTGTGTGGTCTTGGGCAAGCCACTTAAACCCATTGCCTTGCAAAAAAAAACCCTAAAAAAAATTCTATAGACCTAAGCTTTCTCAAAAGTCTGAAAATACTTCTAAGTGACATGTAACAGAGTAATTAACCAATAATAGTCAAGTCCTAGGTATGGTAAGTCTACTTCTAGAATATTTCAATGAGGTGGAATTGAGTGATCCAGCTCTCTACTTTAGAACTCTGATAGTCATTCCAAGACTGTTGCTTGCCAGGTTAGGTTATGAAAAAGAAAAATCTTTATTTTGGCTACTAACCACCCTTCCTAAGTTACTTCAAATATGGAAAATAACTGCTATGGACATGTGGGTGGGAAAGAAGACTGGTCCTTTCACTCACAGCTGCCAGGAGGTCAGTGAGCACATGACTTTCTGTATTCAAGTCTTTACCCAAGATAGGAGCATGTTCTGTTTGTGACTTCTTTCCTTTGGGGCAATACCTGAGATTTTGAAAGGTAAGAAGTCCATAATCAGAGTCTGTCAACAGCCAAATCTGGTAAGACTTCAATATAGTCCCCAGGAGCAACCTGAAGGAGCAAGTCCCAAATAAGCCAAGACACCATGATCCACAGCAAGGAAGCAACTTGTTCAGTGGCTATTTCACATTCTGAAATGAATGGGGTGGGGAGAATGTTCTACAGCAACCACTAAAGTAAGAGCTCACTCTCTCCAAGGACCAGTATGAAGAAGGGAGAATGTACCCTCACAGTTCAGGGGAATGTTTTTGCACATCTGTTCTTGTTATGGCCCACAGAAATGAATGATACTCCAAGATGCATTGACATGATTTAATGTCATGATATTTTTCAATGATTTTTGACAAAGACTGGGGGAAAAAAACTAACATTTGAGTCCTTTCTAGTGATTAAGGTAGAGGCAGAACTGAAACAGAATGATGTTCTGTAATTAATATTTCCATAAGATTATAGATCTAGAATTAGAAAGAACCCTCACATTTTAGTCCAATCTCTCTCATTTTATAAATGAATGAACATGAAGCTCAAAGATATCAGTTTATTCATTTAAAGTTACAAGGATAGTAAGGAGCAGACTTGAATCCCAGTCCTCTTGACTCCATATACAACATTCTTTTCACCATACCACATATTTCAGAATATTCATATGCAGTGAGTATTGGCAAGGCTTTCAGTCTGCTGGGCCATACCAGAGAAAGGAACCGAATGGAGGACATGGCATGCCACTGCTAGAGACAATTTACAACTCCTCTTGAGCTTCTTGATTTCCATTCCTTGCCATCAGTGGAAAAGAGGAGTATTTGATGTTAAAGATAAAAAAAGTAAAGGACAATAGTACTAAACAAGTATCAAAAACTGGCATGCCAGATTCACATAAATTATTTATTAATTCACTCATAAATATCAATGTTTATATATATATACACATATACTCCTACAAATAGATAAGAGCCCAGTCCTTAGGTTTTACTCAATAGGCAGAATTTTCCTCACTCGTAGTCCAGACATCAAAACATACAAAGGTATTCTTTAACTGTTTTCTATTGGCATAATATGTTGTAATGGAGAATTCTTTACTTTGCTGCTAAACTAAAAACTGAGTTGTTCTCTTCCCTAGTAGATTTCAAGTAAAGAAAACTGATGTCAACCACTAGGTAAGTGAGGAGCAATCTATCTCCCACTAAAGCCATTATACCCATGAATATATGATGACTATGTTTCTCTTCTATCTATTGTATTCATTCTTCTCTGATTCCAAGTCAATGAACATACTAAGGGAAAACTGACAAATAGTAAGATAGGAAACATTAAAATCTTCTGAAATCTCACCAAAAATCAGAGTCCCAGAATCAGGGGCAGCAGTATCTGAGTCCTCATCTGAGAAGCCAGCATTGCCACTGAGTGACCTGATTAAAAAAGTCCCACAAAGGACTGACATGACAACCAAGACATCATATCCAACAACAAACTAAACCCAGTTAGTTCTGCAAGAAAGTGATTTATCCATCAGCCACCAAACCCTTTCTTAAGGATCCTATGAAAGGAAAAAAGAACTCCCAGGGTCAGTAATTACCCCTCAGCTACACAACTGTGAAAAGAAAGAATAGGTTTAGGCAATCTTAAGGCACAGGGAAAGATGGGAAAATAAAGGATTATGATAAAATAAAGGACTCTGAGATCTTAAGAACTTAGACAAAGAACTACAAAGTAGTTCTAACAACTAAGGATATCAAGGAAGGTCTCACAGAGAAGATGGTCCTCAGCAGAGCCCTGGAGGAAGAAAAGGTCTTAGAAGAAGGAAAATGAGGTGAGAAGGAACAAAAGGAATGGAAAATGTACTATGTAAATGCAGGAGAAAAAGAAAATGGAGGGAAGGAAAGAATGTACAAGAAGAAGTAAGAGTTAGTAGTGTCAAAGCTATGAGTAGATCAAACAGGACAAGGACTAAGATAACCAAAATTAATATTTAGATTAATAGTAACCTTTAAGAAAACAGATTAAGTAGAGAAGTGGGATCAACAAGTATGCTATAAGGAGTTTTCTTCTGTTACCTACTGTGACATCACTGTATACACAAAATGTACTAGAAGAATTTGTATTTTATTCATTTGTAGCTCTACAATCTAATACAGTACTACCTTGACTGTTGAATAAATGAATATAAATATAAATGAAATGGAAAATGACAGCCTAGTCAAATTCAGTGAGGTTCATTATCAATAGACTGGACTACTAACTAAAGCATTCTCCCTATCCATAAAACTCTTTGCTTTATACAAAAAAAAAAGCAAAATGAAAACATAAATAGCACTTTAAGGTTTACAAAGCACTCTCACAAAAACTTGGAGCTAAATCATTCAGATATTAACAGTCTCACTCTATGGATGGAAATTTTGAAGTTATCAGGAAGGTAAATGATATCTGATCACATACTGTCTTAAAGCAGGTTTTGAACTCATATCTTCTGACTTTACATTATATTACATTGACCCTCAAAATGGCACTGTTTTTAGAGTTCCTATAAACACTGAATTAATTGTCAGCACACTAAAAATATCTTTGCCCAAAAATCAATAGTAACATTGGCGTTCTCACTGTTAATGAAACTCAAAGCCAAACAAGGAAGGATAGCACATAGGTTCTCCATGGAAAGTCAAGAAGGTTGTTACTGTGTACCCAAGTCAACAAAGAACATCATTTCATAGGAAACTTGGTTGTGTCACCATCCAGTGCTAATGAGAAATACAAATGAAAAGAGTATTACAATGATAATAAATCATGTGATAATATCTGCTGCAGACAATAAAGAGGCAAAGTTAAGGAAGAACCTAGCTCAGAAATCACATTGAAAATATAAGAAGTCAATAGATCTGAGATTTAGAATCACAGTTTAACAATTGTAAGGGAAAAAAAAGAATTGTAAGGAATCTTTAGACCTAATCCAGATTTTTCAGGTAAGGCAATTATCCCAGAGCCATTAGAGGATGTGAGTATTCTACTACTTTCAACAACCCTTGTACTGTGCAGTTATTATTCACATACTTAGATTCATTTAAGAACACTGGAAAGTGTTCCTCTGCATCTTTATGGCATATAATAGACATCAAAGAGGTATTCAGTCTATTATTCCTCATCATTACACAGGACAGACTCAACCCATTTTTCTATCATCTGTTTCCTCAACAATCTTTATATTGTCATTTTTCACACATAGGTCACCCTGAAAATATGCTGCAAGCCCTCCTGAGCATACTATACCAAGCTTCTTTCCACTGCACTTTGGATAAACTGTGCCCTCTGACTATAAAAATACTCATTCTAAATGCCCATTTAATAAGTTTTTATGAAATGCAGGTATCACTTTCCCACATAGAAATGCAAACAGTTTCATCTTATTAAGTAGTTTATGAATTCCTTTTCCTATTTATTTTATTATGCTTCTCAAGTTTTGTATCTGCAAATCGATTTTCTATTCAGCCCTGGTCTCTTTATCAAAATGCTTAAAAGTTCTCTATTTCATTGAATATCCTTTCTTTCTCCTAAAGGATTATACACGGTTTTGCTGGTAGGTGATTCTTAGTTGTAATCCTAGTTCTTCAGCCCTCTGGTATATTATACTCTTAGCACTATTAATAAGGAAACTGATAAATCTTGTATTATTCTGACTGTGGCTCCATGATACTTTGTTTCCTTCTAGCTGCTTACAACATTCTCTCCTTAAGAGGATGGACCATGGGGGGAGAGTGGTCAGATATAACACATTTTCTTTTTTACTTCTTGCAAGGGGCTAGGATTGGGTGGCCTGTCCAGGACCATAGGGCCAGGTGGATGCTGGGCCTAAGGGATGGTGTGTGGGCTCGGGGCCTCTTGGCCCCAGGGCCAGGGATCTGTCTGCTGCGCCACTCAGCGACCCTACAGCAGAGTCAGAGTGAAAGGAGAGAGAAAATATAGTTCATAGTAGTAGAGAAGTATGAATGGGAGGGAGTTGCGATCAGCAATGGCAACTGTGGAAAAATATGGAAGTTACTTTTGTGATGGACTTATCCTAAAGAATGTGATCCACCCGTGACAGAGTTGGCGGTGTTGGAACACAGACTGAAGCACATTTTTTATTATTATTATTATTTTCTGGGGGGGGTGTTGCAGGGCAAAGGGGACTGGGTGGTCTGCCTGAGGCCGCACAGCTGGGTGATTATTGGGTGTCTGAGGCTGGATTTGGACCCGGGTGCTCCTGGCTCAAGGGCCAGTGATCTGTCTGCCACCCAGCTGCCCCTACTATTATTATTACTATTTTATTTTATTTTAGCGGGTTTTTTTTTGTTTTTGCAGGGCAATGGGTTGGGGTGGCTTGCATGGAGTCACACAGCTGGGTGATTATTGGGTGTCTGGGGCTGGATTTAGGTTCGGGTGCTCCTGGCTCCAGGGCCGGTACTCTGTCCACTGTGCCACCTGGCCATACCCATTATTATTATTATTATTATTATTATTATTATTATTATTATTATTATTATTATTAAATTTTAATTTTTTTCTCTCCCCTTTATCACTTATGCGGGTCTATATTTTCTTGGGGGGGAGGGGGTATTATGTTTACTCTTAAACAAGAATATTTTAGTAAAGTATATTAAAAAAATTATTTGTACAAAATAAGAATAAATAAATAAATAAAAGTTTCCATAAAAAAAATTCTCTCCTTAACCTGAGAACTCTGGGATCTGGCTATAATAATACCAGGAATTTTCATTTTGGGATTTCTTCCAGGATGTTATCAGTGGATTCTTTCAATTTCTATTTTACCCTCTGGTTTTAGAATATTAGGGCAGTTTTCCAATAATTTCTTAAAAGATAATGCCTCGGTTCTTCTATTTTTTGATCATGGCTTTTAGATAAGCCAATACTTTTTAAAATTACCTCTCTTGAATCTATTCAATTTTTTGTCTTAAGATCTCATTTACCACACAAAACACTACTACTATCAATACTAATGTAGAAGTTCTTCCAGTAAAATGTCTCACATTTAGAACAACTTTGTCTAAATTGATGCTTATTGATGGCTTAAAAACTGTCAAATTTTCATTGACCTTTTCCATGATTATTTTGAAGTAAAAGAGAACCAGACAAAATGGCGAGTTCTTTTTTAAATCTGTGTTTCATCAATTGCAATCACTAAAGAATGAATTTACCTGGAAGCCAACTACTAGTGGAAAACCTTTTCATGTTCAGTTGCATTGATGTTTGGACAGCACATTCATTCATAAGGAACATACTTGGCACTTTGATGACATGGGAAAAAGCTGCCAGACTTATACTCATCTAGAATAGCCTTCAGGAACTCAGGAAACTTTCATATCACAATGAGACATCAGAGCAAAACTTCATAAAGATGCCCATGTGTTTCTAAGGCACAGGCTAAGAAATGTCACTGACCTGATGACAGCAGTTTCTTATTACTTTTAGGAGAAAATTTATCAGCCTAGCATTTAAGGACTTCTATATTCTAGATGCTATTTTTCCAGTCTTATTCTATATTATTAACCCTCATATACTTCAAATTCAAGCTAGATCTTCAAGAGTATTTCAGTTTGGCCCTATGACCTACACACACACACACACACACACACACACACACACAAAATCATATATGCTTTGGTCCCTTTAGCTAAAATTTTCACTTCCTTATTTCCCCAATAACTAGTAAAAAAAATGCAATTGGCTATAAATTTATTTTAAAATAGTTATTTGAAATCGCATAGAAAAAATAGTTAAAGTGTATTTTAGTTAATAGGATTTCATTATTTTAATATACTATAAAAAATTTCATATATTTTTAATCCCTATTAATCAGGTTGCTTTTTACCTGCTATCTGTATAAGTGCAGCTACATGATCACCTTCTGCCAATTTCACAAATCCAACCTGATTTCCAAAATTACCAATTCCTTGAAAAGGTAAATTCAAATCTCTTCCTTGTAGTATTTCTTCTATTAATGCTTTTGTCTCCAAAAGAGCATTTCTACCTCTGTTAAGAGAAGAAAAATATAAAAGTCAGAAAAAAAGTTAACATTTCTAAAAAATAAACCAAAATCTAGTATGAATCATAAACATGATTACCAAATATTTTCATCTCAGAATGATTTCTTTTTTAAAAATTTTTTTGGGGAGGCTAGGTGGCGTAGTGGATAAGGCACTGGCCTTGGAGTCAGGAGTACCTGGGTTCAAATCTGGTCTCAGATACTTAATAATTACCTAGCTGTGTGGCCTTGGGCAAGCCACTTAACCCCATTTGCCTTGCAAAAAAAAAAAAACCTAAAAAAAATTTTTTTTGAATGGTACTTTATTTTATTTTTTCCAATTACATGCAAAAATGGTTTTCAAAATTCAGTTTTTGAATTATACATTTTTCTATATATTTCTACAATATTTCTATATTAGTCATCTTGTGAAACTAGATTCAGAACTAAAGGGGGGAAAATGAGAAAAAAAAACAAACATAAAATAAGCTTTAAAAAAGTGAAAATATTATGCTTTAGTTTGTATTCAGACCCCAGTTTTTCCATTGGATATAGACAACATTTCCTATCACTAGCATTTTAGAATTGTCCTTGATCACTGAACTGCTGAGAAGAGTTAAATCCATCATGGTTGACAACCATTACACAATGTTGCCATTACTGTGTATAATGTTCTTCTGGTTCAGCTTGCTCCATCAGCGTCAGTTCAGAATCATGTCTAAGAATCAAACTGTTCAGCACAATAACCTCATATTGCATCTTCAGATTTACAAATAAGCATTAAAGTTAAAGTTAATACAAAATGAAGAACTTAAATATAATAAAAGTAAATTAAATTTCTAATATTTTCACTTTTATTGAAAAATTGCAAGTGAATTTACTTGTAACAACTATTTCCTGATTCATCAAGAGTTCTGAAATACTAACTTGTCAAAACAAAGTATTAGGAAAAAATACTGACATTATATACCTAAAATATTACAAACTACAACTTATATCTAACTCATAACTAATATAATGGATTCTATCACTATAAATTGATCCAAACATACACAATATATAAAAATATAACCCCATAAAGTATTCTAAATACAATTTGGGAACAGTGGAAAGAGCACTGTATTTCTACATGAGTTCAAAACCTAGTTTTGCCATTTGGAATCTATGTGAATTTTGTGCAAGGTTCTTAACTTCTATGAGCCTTCATTTACTTATCTGCAAAATGGGAGAAGGTGAATGAAGTAATGTTTTATGTCCTTCACAGCTTTAAATCCAATATTCTAATAGTTTAAAGAGAAACCTTAGTTCTCTATTAATTAGCCTACCAAATGGATGCCAAGTTCATATCAGGAAGCACTGCCCTATTTCATTTGTTTTGTTTCCCTATTAAAAATAGACTACTAACTTAATCTTCTAAACTTTTAGCTCTCTACTATTTTTCATTGTAGGAATGTTATTTTCTTTTTTTTTAAAGCTATACAATACAGCTTTATTAGATTTTTACTGTTATACAGGACATCCTCTCAGAGTGAGGAGGGTCTTTATAAAGATATTGAGTTCTCTCGTCCTTTTCCCAGATCAATAAATGACCAGGACAGAACTTGATGTAGTTAATAACAGAGATGTATACACAGAGAACTTTGAAGAATCACTTTAAATGCTGCTGCTTATTTTTTGCTCTTCATCAACTTGAAGACATCTCAGTACACAAAGAACTTTATAGCAGAAAATATATTGATCCTCAGTCTGAATCATGGAATGTTATTTTCAATATTAAATCAAGTTATTACATAGCTTACCTATTACATCTATTTTATTCTTAGAATAGATTTTTTAGTGTCACTAGGGGGCAGATGTTATCCAATAAATAGTACTTTTCAAAACTACATAGATATTCAAGAAAACCATATTTTTTACATTTCTTTGAGTTTTTTGTGTGTAGTTCTATGTGAAGTATGTAACATAGAATCAATGGTAATTTTTAATCAGTGGGTATTTTTTTCTTCCTATTTATTGACCCAAACTAGCACTGGTTCTGGAATAATGAGCTTGTTAGGGGACACACAAAATCAATCTAATTATTTTAGAGCCAAATTCATATATTCAGAACGACTTTGAAAATTACAAATTTTCTTATTTTATTTAAGACGGCTTGCAAATCCAATCCTTTTGGACTGTATCTTTACTAAAGTCAGTGGATTAAAACTTGTGCTGTCAATATTTGTTAAACATGTTAAAACATGCATGAATCTTGCAGGTGAATATATGTGATATAAAAGGGAATATAATAATGTAATTCTGGTAAATTTAATAAGAAGTTATTTTAAAGAGTTTAATGTTCCTGTCTTTGAAAAGTCTATGTTAGGCACAAATAAAAATAGCAACAATAACACTCTACCTATTAAGTAGGTTCCCCATTTTTTGTTAACAGTAAAATGATCTGCATTCATATATCTTTTTTTCCTCAATTCATCTATATTTTTGAATTGAGAATTTTCTCTACTTTTAATTGATTTGTTATTTAATGACTATATTAAAATATCCTTTTGTTTTAAATTCATTTTAAGGAAGAAAATGATGAACGTACATTTCAAAGTAAAAATTCTTTAAATTTTTTTAATGGGATATCAGAGTTAGAATAAAGACTCAAATTATAATTTAGGTTCAGTGGAGTATGTATTTGTAAATAATCAAGTGAATACTGAAGCTACTCAAACTAGATCAGTAATGAGTGCATAGGACAAAGGGTCAAACTGTATATGTGTCACTGATGGGGTTTTACTGTGAACAAATCATTGTACTTGGGGAAATTCTCTTATCTATAAAATTATTCAATCCTATTAAATGATTTCTAAGTTTGCTTATAGCTTTAAAAATATCATTCTATTCTTTCATCATTTCTCATTTTCTTTTACCCAGAATGGAGTGACATTAAAATAAATGTGAGGTAAACATGCCCTTAAATGCCTTTTTTCCCCATCATATATAATCAAAAATAATAAATCCAGCCAATAAACAAGCATTTATTAAAGGTCTACTATGTTAAAGTATTATACTAAGCACTGAGAATACAAAGTATCTCAAAAGATAGTTTCTACTCTTAAGGAGTAAAAAGAAAACACATGAAAACAACCTGTACAAACAAGTTCTATGCAGGGCAAGGTGCAGACCAATGAGTGCAAGATGGATAGGATTGGGGAAAGACTGGAGGCAGAGAGACCACCAGGAGGCTGCTGCTCTGGTCCAGTCATGAGGTGCTGAAAGGCTGCTTTCACCCAGTGGCAGCTTTAGAAGATAGCAGAGGAGAGGGAGAAGTAGACAAGAGATGTCATGAAAATAAAATTGACAGGATTTTGGCAACAGATTAGATATAGGGATGGCATAAAGTGAGAATTTCAGGATGCCATTTAGATGAGAGTAGTAGGAAGGGGGTGTCCTCACTAGTAATAGGGAAGATGGCAAAAGGACAGAGTTTGGGAGGAAAGAAAATTATTTCAGTTTTGGATATGCTAACTTTAATAAGTTGATGGCATGTCAAAGTCAAAATGTCAAAGTTGTGCAATTTCACCTTTACCACATCTCTCCAATACTCCCTGTTCTGGACTCTGACAATACCACCACCTTTATGTAAACCCTTTTCACCTCACACCTAGATTACTGCAATAACCTTCTGGGGGAATCTGTCTGCCTCAAATCTCTCTTTACTCCAATCCATCCTCAATAAAGTGGTTTCCTAAAGCACAGGTCCAACCATGTCACCACCCCAATCCAGATCAAATATAAAATCCTTGATTTAGCATTTCAAATCCTTTATAAACCAGCCTCCTCCTACCTTGTCAGGTTTTTTTATATTTATACTTACAATTCTTACACTTCCCACAATGTACTCTTCAATCCAGTGACACTAGTCTCCTGGCTGTTCCACAAGGACGACAGTTTAAGGCATTTTCTCTGGCTATTCCCTGCCCCCCCCATCAGGAATGCTCTCCCTTCTTATCTCTGTCTATGATTTCCTTTAAGTCTCACCTAAAATTTTAGTTTTGACTAGAAGTCTTTCCAACTCCTCTTAATTTTTGTGCTCTCCTTCTCTTAATAATTTTCTATTTATCTTATACAGAACCTGTCTATAAATATTTATTTTCTTTTTGTGTCCTAATCTAAATGAGATGAGGACATACAAACATAAATTATGTATATATCTAATTTCCCTATAAACTTGAAGGCTCCTCTTTATTGATTTTTTTAAATCCACCACAGAGACTCATACACAGTTTAATCAGATTCTGATCAAATGCAGATGATATAAACTTTTATACTATCAGTATTTACTAAACCACAAATAAATTGAGTTGTTTCCTAATACATCAGAAGTACTCTCCATTAAATAGTAAACTCCAACAGTCAGCATGGTTTTATAAAGAATAGGTTGTGCCTGGGGCAGCTAATTGGTGAAGTGGATAGAGCACCGGCCCTGGAGTCAGGAGTACCTGAGTTCAAATCTGACCTCAGACACTTAATAATTACCTGTGTGGCCTTGGGCAAGTCACTTAACCCCATTGCCTTGCAAAAACCTTAAAAAAATATTTAAATAAAAAATAATAGGTTATGCCAGATTAACCTCTCTATTTATTTATTCATATATTGACCTGCTTATTTATTATCCATTTACTGAGTAACCAAAATAGCAGATGCAAAATATTTTAAATATTACATATTTAGATTTCTTTAAAATACATGATAAAGTCCTTTATCCTGTCCTTATGTATATAATAGAGAAAGGGGGATCAGTTAATAGCCAGTTTAGTTAGATAAATTCTTAATTGGTTTAATGACTGAATTCAAAGAGCTGTAATTAACAGACCAGTGTCCCATCCCATAGAAGAAATTTTCTACTGGTTTGCCAAAAAATATTCTGTCCTTGCCTCTGTGGTGTTCAACATTTTTATCAGTGACTTGAATGAAGTACATAAAGTGTACCACCTATCAAAATTTGCAGAAGACATGAAGATCATTAACATGTTGGATCAGTCAGAATCCAAAAAATACTCTACAAACTAGAGGGGTTGTAAAAATCTTTAACTTTCCAAGTACAAGAATGAGAGACGTGTCCCTAGACAAGAAAGATCTAGGATTTTTAGGAAGTGAAGGCTTCGGGTGAGTTAAAAGTATAACATGGCAATCTAAAAAGCTGGGGTTAGAGAAGCAGTGTCTGGAATTAAAGAAGTGAGAGCCTCAGTGTCCTTTGCCTCCATCAAACCTTGTCTATACTGTGTAGTTCTCAGCACTACAATGGAGATTACAGCTAGTGGGAGCACATTCAGAAGAGGAGCAACAGGACAGTGGGAGAACTGGTTAAATGAATTGGATAGGTTCTCATTGGAAAAGGCTTAGGCTAGTAGGTTGTTGTTTTTTTTTTTTCCCAAAAAATAAAAGGGTTAGACTAGAGGAAGAGAGTTACTCTTGTTCTGTTTTACTCCTTAGGGTAGAAATAGCAACAAAGGGTAAAAATTGCAAACCTTAATATAAGAAAAAACTTCCTAATCATTAGAACTTTCTAAAACTACAATACTCTACTGTAGGATGCAGTAAAACTCCTTCACTGTCAATATTTAATCAGAGATTAGATGATTACTTTTGAAAATTATGTAGAATTTCTGCTCAGATATGTGTTTCACTAGGTAGTCTCTAAAACTGTTTTCAATGCTGAGATTCTGATTTTGAACTCAGAAATGTGCTAAAATGAGGTCAGAGAAGTCTCTTCTATTATTCAGATAGAATGTAAGATTTTCTCTATTTTTCTATATAAGATATATTATATATATATACATATATATATATATGTAATAGGATTTTTTAAAGCACAACCTAAAAACAATGAACTGTATCTACTGATCACTGTCAACACAAAATAACTTAGTTATATAAGCCTTTCCAAACTGAGCTTGACTTATTCTCAGATAACACAAAACAGTTTGATAACCATCCTATACTTAGTCTTTCCACCTTGGAATGAATTAAAAAATTGACATTCCACTGGCATAGTTTTCTGAGAATGTAGGATCTCTTCCCTGTAATAGTGAGGTTTATTGATTTGATTACTATATTAAAATTCTTTTAATCTATTTTTTGAAGTTTTCAACTTTCTTCTCTTCTGTGCTTATGTGATGACTGGAGGATTAGGGAAGTTATAAGGAAAAAAAGAATTTATTTCAAAATACTTACATGTCAACTTCATCCTTTAGCAAATGCATCACTAGAAGAGTGACATGAAAGGAACCACAATTAGTCATTACTTTGGATAACCGTTTATCTTGCTGTATTATTGTGTTTTGCAGAGTCTGAATTCCTCCTGTGATCTAATCAAAGAAATAAAAACTAGTCATTAGACTTTACTGTCAAAATGTAATCTTACATTGCAGAAAAAACAACCACAAAATAATGGTATAATTTCAAAAGCATTCAAGGAAACATATTAATTTTTTTTTTACTTCTTGACTATTATGGATGATGGAACTAGTTGCTTTAATATAATTTCTGAATCATAGAATCATGAAGGTTCAACTGAGGGATCTCTTGGGATCATCTAGAATAATGACTCATTTCACAGAAAAGGAAACTGATTAAGAGATAAACATCTTTTTATGACACAACTCTCTTCCTGATTCCCCTCTCCTACCTGTCTGTCCAGTCCTCAGTCTCTTTTATTGAAGTTTCAATCAAATCACATTCATTAGCTGCATCTATCCTCAAAAACTTTGTCCTGGGCCCTCTTCTTCCTCAGTCAGAGGTGTCCAACCTTTTAGCTCTTATGGGCTACATCATCCAACAAAAACCCCTCAAGGGTCACTTACAAAATTCAAGACTCATTCATGAATATGATGCAACCCACACACACCAAGGACAACAACCAAAACATGGACACATGAATGGGCCCCGGGGCTACATGCAAGCTGGACACCCCAGTCTGTAAATTAATTCCCTGGAAGATCTGATCAACTCAAGTATTCTACTACCATCTTTATGTAATAATTCTCAGATTTTTTTTGTCCTAAAGTCTCTCCTAATCTCCAATCTTGCTGGATATTGAAATCTTAAAGTGTTTAAGCTGTCTATAGGACATCCCTATCTCTTGTAAACTTCTCCCCCTACTCTGCTATCTTCTGAAGCAGGGAGAGTGCAGCCTTTCAATATCTCATGACTGGACAAGAGCAGTATCCTCCTGGTGGGTCTCCCTGGCTCCCCACCCCCATCCATCTTTCACCCAGTGGTCTACATGACTTTCCTTAAAGCCCACTTCATCCTCCTATTCCAGTGACCCCTATCCCTTCCAGGAATAAACATAAAATTCTTGGTTTGGCTTTTAAAGGTCTTGCTGCTTGGTGCTTCCTACCTTTCCAGTCTTTTCATCCCTTCCTCATCCCTCCCTGGTGCTCCTCACATGAGACCCGGCAGTTTCACTCTGTCCTTCCTGCCTGTGACTTTCTCTCCTTCTTGATCTTCACTAATTAGTTCACCTAGCTTTCTTCAAGTTCCTGCTAACATTCTGCCTCCAAGTGATTGTTTTTTTCCTTTCTTGTTTTTTCCCCCCTTTAGTTCTGATTCTTCTTTCACTACATGATTAATATGAAAATGTGTTAAACATGATTGTACATATATAACCTATATCCTCTGTCATGGGAAAGGGGGAGGGGAGAGGTAAGAGGCAACAAAAAGTGGAACTCAAAATCTTACCCCCCAAAAAATCAATGTTTAGGGGCAGCTAGGTGGTACAGTGGATAGAGCACCAGCCCTGTGTCAGAAGGACCTGAGTTCAAATTCTGATTCAAGCACTTAATAACTACCTAGCTGTGTGACCTTATACAAGTCACTTAACCCCTTACTTTTGCCTTGCAAAAAAACAACAAAAATCAATGTTGAAAACTATCTTTACGTGTAATAAAAAATAAAATGAAATAAAATTCTAACTCTTACAATAAATCTTTTTCATGTCTTTGAGACTACTCCCGTAGAACTGTGTACACACACACACACACACACACACACACACACACACACACACACACAGAGTTTGGACACAGCTTGTTTCACATTTTCTCTCCTATTCTGGCAGGGGAACTATGGATATAGAGTTGTTCTCCATTATTTTTTGACCAGTATTGGTATTGACAGAGGGAAGATTATTTTGCGCTACAAGCTACGAATATTTCTGTCTTTTTTTAGCAGAAAGAAATATGTAAAATTCATAGGACTAATCTGGAGCTGATTGAAGTGAAAAAAATGGTATATGTATTTCAGAAACATATTTTAAGAAATGATTAATGAAATATCTTTTTTAAAAAACAGATCCTATTTTTGGACCTGTCTCTCCACCCAAAAGAAAAATATTTAAAACTAGGTTGTAACCTTTACATCTTAAATTAAATATATCAAAAAATTTTAAATTGAAAAAATTGACTATGTTTAAACTATGTTCATGTTCTTCTATATAACGTAGTAATCTCATTGGGAACATATACCTTAAGGAGATTAAAGATAGAAAAATATAGATACCACATAGGCAAAATATTCATATCAATAATTATTGTGGTAGCTAAGAAGTAAAGCTAGAGTAGGTACTTATCAGTTTGATAATAGTTGAACAAATTATAATATATGAATATAATAGAATATTATTGTACAAGAAAAAAGAATGAATATGAGCCTTTCAGAGAAACATAGGAAAACTTATCTGAACTAATACAGTGAAGTAAGTAGAAAATACTGTAAAATTTTAAGGACCAGTCTTGGTCACAGAGAACAAATGAGCATATCTCTCTCCTGTTTATCTAAAAATGTGGAAGATGTTGTTATATTATATCAGCTAATTTTCCTTAATGAGTTTTTCTTGTTATGAGGAAAAGTTCATTGTGCAGAAGTAATAAGGAAATGGAAATCACTAAATGTAAAAACAAAAGGCTGAAATAAAGTTTTTTAAAGTCTGTGGGCAGTCCTGTCCTTTATATAAGCAAAGACTGAAATCCATATCAAACTAGAAGAAAAAAAAGATGAGACTATACAGTATTCATCTGAAACAACTTCAACCCCACCTATTTACATTACTTACTGACCTAAAAAATTAAGAAATGAGATTAAAACAATACTATATCATCCCCTGTTATGTTCTAATAGAAATTTTGGTGATGCAAACAACAAAACATGCATGCACCCTCATATTAAAACCAATGTGTATTGCCTGTAAAAAGAAACACATGTACATTTCTCTTCAAAATGCTATTTTTGAAAATACTTTCTCATGTTCAAGGTGTCTTCTTGTTTCAAAGTAAAATTATTTTTTCTTAGAAATATAAGGTAATCAATAATTTTTCACAAGAAAAAGAACTTCCAATGATGTAAAAAGTCTTCCAAGTGAGTTTATCTAGTTAATATTTTAATGTCTTATACATTAGTTGAATCATACATAAGAAAACACTTGTGTTTTTTCTCTTCATAGTATGAAGTTTTCTCAAAATGGACAAATTGGCAGTGCCCATTTTCACCTCTATACTTTTCTATTTGACATTTATATTTTTTGATATCTTCCAGAAATTGTCCAATATACAAGGACCATAATTAAATGGCATTTCGATACGTAATTATAAAAGAAATTACTTTGGGTTAACCAGCATCTCAGTAACACAAATGTAACTATCAAGTCTAGTTTTCTTTATTTAGATCTAGCGATTTCTGGTCCTAAGCATTCAGTTAAGGAATATAATCAAAGTTCTCCCAGTTGAGGAAAGCAGTTGCTGGGAAAGACAATCAAATACTCATATTAACATTAGCTCTACTTATGGTATTTTTTTCAAAGTCATTATTACAAAGTCATTTCTGTAGACATAACTAAAGCAGCCCAAGTAGCTAAAATGATATTATATTTCCTTAGTGGTTAAAAAAGTCTATTTAACAAACATTTAATAAAACTAAGTAAAAAGAAATATGGCACCTCTTTGTTAGTGATGGGAATAGAGAGGAAATAATTAGGTTGAAATTTTTTTTTCTTTTTAGTCTTTTTCTTCACTGGGTCTTCTTTCCGTGGCCCCATATTTTCCTGTCTCTTCGAAATTATTTCAGATACTAGAGAAATAAAAGTCAACAACAATATTCATATAATGTATTCATTAACATGAGGCAAATACAGAAATGAGGTCTGAAATAACTACTTGCTACTTAAGTTGAATTTTACTATTTCTTCTCATAAATGACATTCTATTTTCATTTCTATGCCTTTGTACAGGTTGTCTCCCATACCTGGAATGCATCTCCATCTTATCTTTACTTCTTGCAATCTCATTTCCTTCTGGGGCATTTAAAAAGGTTCAAGAACTCTATAATTTCTGGGTAAATTAATCATTTTATTAATAATACCAGCATTTCAACAAAAGGATGGCCTTTGGTCAACTCTCTTTGATTAAAGATGATTATGGAGGCAGCTCCCAGTTTTTTGCCTTTGAATAGGTAGTATTCTCTAGGGTGAATAGGTAGTATTCTCTAGCACAGACTAGTTAAAAATGATAAGAATGACTGTTATAGTCATTCACCTCAAATTAAGCCCAGCTTTTGTTCCCACCCAAATCAGCAACCCTATCTGGGTGGGGTCTAAACAAGAAAGTTAATTCAGTCTCATTTTCAGCAATGACCTTCTGGAAAAAGAGTGATACAGCTATAAAGATGAGACTTCTTTGAAAATGAAAAACTCAAGACTAGCCCTGGAGTTGGGAAAAGCCAGGATTTTTATTTTACAATTCTGCAAGTTCACAGGTTAAACTTTTTCCTAGAGAGACAAGTAGCTTGAAGACAGACGAAAAACAAAGGTCTAGGCAAGAATGCCTGAGGGAAAAAGAGAGAAAGGAAAACAGCCAGTCTGATCTGAGGGGGAGTGTAGGCAGGGAAGAGTCAGGAGAAAAGCTGGTAAATGGAAGATCCCATCCTCAATTCAGTGATTGAGGTCCAGCCCATTTTGGAAGACTTGATAGGCAGGAAGCTGAATGAGAGATACAGGTAAGAGCTCTGGTTGCTCTTATCTTGGCAAATTTACACTTAACAATGAAGTTACATTGAACAATAGGAGGGAATTTACATCTGATTAGGGTCCCTGGAGCCCTCAGAAAACATCAGATAGGCACAAATAATTTTCTTAATATTAAAAACTAGACAGATATTTCTCCTCCAATACTTCAAGAGAATAGGCTTTTAAAATCAGAACTTTAGAAAAAAAGGGTAAACTGAATTTCCCCAAATCAAATGATCATTTCTCTCACTTGAAGTTCAGCTCAAATGTCATTTCTGACATAAGACCCTTTTGAATATTCCCAGGGTTGGAACTCCCTATCACTACTGGAATCAAATACAAAATCCTTTCTTGGGCTTAAAATTCATTAGACCCTATCCTCCCCCCATTCTCCCATTTTCTCACTCCTGATCTCTCCCACCTATTCTTCAATACAGTGACACCAGTCTCCTTGCTAGTCCACTCAACCTCCTGACTGGGTCTTTTCATTGACTGTCCACCTCACATGGAAGGTTCTGCCTTCCTTGAAGTACAAGTTAAAATCCCACCTTCCACAGAAAATCTTTCCTGATCCTCCTTAATTACAGTGCCTTCTTCCTCTTGGTTATTTCGATCTGATTCTGTTCTTTAGCTTGTATGTTAGTGGTAATTTTTGTGTTTTCTTCCACCCACATTCATTAGACTATGAACTCCTTGAGAGCAGGGATTGTTTTCTTTGAACCCCCAACCCTGTCACATAGAAGGTATTTTATAAATATTTACCTTCTATTTATCTCTAGATCTTTTCCTTATTAGAATGTAAGTTCCTTGAGAGGAGGCTATTTTTTTCTTTGTATCCACAAAGTCCAGCTCCTAACATGGAGCTAACATAGTAGAGTGAAAAGTGCCTGGATCTGTAATCTAGATGTTCTGAATTCAAATCCCACCTCCAAGATTTACCAATTCTAAATGACTGGCTTTCAGTGTCTTTATCTATAAGGGAGCTGGACTTTGTGGTCTCTTAGATTTCTTCTAATTCCTGATCTATTATCCTATGAAATGCTTATAATTTGATTGAATTAAAAGTTAACAAAAGAAAGATTTTCACGGATCAACTTTAAATTGGAGTAATCAACTGGTTTTTTTTAATATATTCCACAAACTTTAATTAGAGAAGTTTGAGTTGAAATAATTCTTAGGATTTTCAGTTGAACCCCCTCATTTCACAGATGAAGTTGCCACCAAGAGTTAAAAGTTGAATTTTCTAAGATTATCAAACTAGCATCTTAGTACTTCACACAAAATAGGCATTTAATAAAAAACTCTTAATTGGGTTGAATTAGCCATGAAAACTGATAAAAAATATCCCTAACCAAGCAAATTCTGAACATTCTTCCTTCTTGTCAGTGTGTACTCATATTATGCAAATATATTTTAATATTAACAAAACATACTTTTTAAAAATGCATTTAGGTTTTATATTTCACTTAATTTCAAAAGACAGAAATTAGAAAGGTAAATCAATTTCAAAAAATTAAATAGCTTATTTCAAATAAATGTAGACTTTTTTACAAATTAAACTCTGCTTTCTATTATCCTCATCAGTGATGCCTTACACTAATATACATAATCAAACATTGACTGATACAATACATAACACTGAAGTAATACTCAACAATTAAGGACAAAAATATAAGGAAATAACTGGCCTCAGACTTCCCAAACAACAATAAGTTCCGAAATCAAAATATTCCTATACTTTTCAACTCAAAAGTTAAATTTTGCCTCTGTCTCTCCAATTACTCTTCTGTATTCCACTGTACTATGGAAACTAAAAGAACTGATTTTATATTATAAATTTGCTGTGTCAATTTATGATATTATCTGGTGAAAGGTTTAGTGGAAAAGAATCCTGAAACTTTAACTAAATATCATTTGGGAGATTATTATCAATCTCAACATTCCTTACTAAGCATGTTATTCCTACATTTTATTCCTATCTAAGCAATTGAGGGGTGGGGGGGGGTGGGGAGAAGGATGGAAGGGAAGGGAATAAGAATGTAATTTAACTTATTCTTTTAAGTTAACAAGAACCTAAATTTAAATCTTTATATTTTTAATGTTTTAAATGGTGATAATGATGATCTAAGGCATTACTAAGAAGAGCTAATCTTTCAATATCAGTTAATCTGTATAATTTTGTGTCTGCCTGGAATATTGTCTTAAGATATACTCTAAGTTCAGCTAAAACTTTTTAAAATCAGAAAACATGTCAAACTGATTATATAGTTCATTCCCATCACTAACAGTTTTTGTATTTTGATTGAATCAAAAGTTGACAAAAGAAAGATTTTCATGGATCAACTATAATTGGAGTAATCAAGGTAGAGGGATGGATATTGATACTGAAGAATTTATAGGATAAACTAACAAGATACCTAAAGTGATTATGAAGTCGAGTATTTCATCTGACAAAGCAAATTGAACCTAGGGATGAGAAGCAACTTAATAAACATCTGTTGAATTGAACTGGTTAACTAAATTACTTTCTCATCATTAGGAAACTCCTTGGGGATTCATAACCTATTATGTTTATTTGCATTTAATATTTTAATAACTATACTTCAATAGTGTTGTTCTACTTCATAATACCATTCTACTTAAAACATTTAAAACCATTATTCTGAGCAGGGGGTCCACAGGCTTCATCAGATAATCAAAGTGATCCATAAGACAAAAAAAAAAAGTTAAATTCTCATTTAAACTGCTTTTCTGTGGAAATGGAAGGGGGCAGAGGAAAGGAAATAAGTAGCTATAATAGTGCCTCCTATGATTCAGGCACTGTATTAAGTGTATATTATCTTATTTAATCCTCATGAAAACCCTGTGAGATAGGTTAATATTATATCCCCATTTTACAGTTAAGAAAATTGAAGTTGACTCCAGGTCCAAACCTTATACACTGGACCACCAGCTCCCTCTTGGTTGAGCAAGAAGCAAAGGTACCTACCACCAATATGATAATTGTTATTGTTCAATCATTTTCCAAGCATGTTCAATTCTTCATGACTCCATCGGGTTTCCTTAGCAAAGATACTGGAATGTGTTGTGATTTTCTTCTCTAGCCCATTTAACAGATGAGGAAACTGAGGCAAACAAGGATAAGTGACTGCCCAGGATCATAGTTATTAAGTGTTTAAAGTCAAATAACTCTGGCCTTACTGACTCCAAGCCTGGAGCTCTAACCACTGCACTAGATGCTGCCTCTTGATTAATGATACAGAAGTACTAACTACCTGTATGAGAATCCTTCATAGTTCTAAGTCTTGAATAAATTATCTTATCACCTGTTCTCAAAGCTGAAAATAAGAAACTCCTTTGATTTTCTGAAGTCTTATTTTTCAATCTTTGATTATATTTATAATTTTGGTTTTCATCAGGCTGAGGGAAGTTACACTACAATTTTGGTATATGTCTTGGAATTTGACAAAGATTATGAAGATCTATCAGAAGTTTAAATATAAAAAAGACAGCCTCATTAATAGTTGAGACTATAATGCTCCTAATTGTGCACTCCAATATATTTCTTTTTTAAATAGTTATATTACTGATTCATGGTTAGTTGGTTTTCTTGTTTATTCCTCAAATCTTTTTTCTATTTCATTATAACCTCTCACATTATATTGAGGCCATTTATTTTTCTTACTCAAAGCATAACAGTTGAAAATTATCCTTTCTGACCTTTATTTGCATAATAGTTCTAGCTCTATAGTCTCACCCTGGAGAGATCAATCAGCTATCAAGTTCAATGAAAGCCTGGGGAAAATTATTAATTCATCAGAGCCCTTTAAGAGTTCCCCAAAAAAGGATTAATTCCTTATTCAAGTCAGAATTCCTAAGCAAATAAAAAGCCTCAACCTCTCAAGGCAGAAAAGTCCAGGATAGGCTACTCTATCCCAGAATTAAAGTTAAAAAGAAGAGAATTTCACTCACTCATACAGTCCAAATCAAACAAGTTTTCAAGACCATTGGTGTCTAAATCTTGTTCTCTAGACTGTTGACATACGATTCAGTTCTCCTTTCTGAAATGATCCTTAGTAAGCCAGCAACTGAAATAGCATTATTCAACTATTACCTGAAATACCTAGAAACTAATTTCACAACCATTGATCAAGTGAGGGACTAGACTAAATGATTTATAAAATTTTCAAGCTCTAAATCCTGTGAATGATAAACATTTATCATTTTAACAAACCTATAAGCATAATCTGTTGTTGAGTCCGAATCTTTAAGTCTGAATCTTTAAAGTATATTCAATAATATGAAAAATTATTCACCTTTGTACTTAGTATCAGCTAAATGATATCTATTTACAAGCAATGGAATGTAAAGTATTATCAAAAAATCTATTCACATATTAAAGATTATTAGTTCAATCCTTTCATTTTGCAGATGAAGAAATTACTTAGAATAAAAGATGTTATATAAGAGATTCAGGATCAAACCATCCAAATCCCATGACCTTTTGATCCAATTATGTTCATGTTTTGGTGCCTGTGTAGGGTTTCTTTCCTAATAATCTATTTACAAGTGTTCATATTCCAGTCATAATGACTTACAAAAATTCAACAAATTAAATTGAACATGATTTTCCTTAATGAGGTTTTATTAAACTTGTTCATTGGTAAAACAAAACAAAAACAAAAAAATTCTATTATATTTATCACATTTAAATTTTACCTTAAAATGCTTGTGGAATAACATTTTTAATTGAAACATTTTAAACTGAAATTTCTTTCATTAACATTTTTAGGGAATTATGGAAGAATATTTTGAAAGCAGTTTGTTTTCTTGCTTTTTAAAAAAAGATCTAAAAACCTTTGAAATAACCATTCCTAAAACCCTAATAAGGTATCAATAATTAAGAATATTTTGAAAAAGGTTAATAAACATTACACACCTTCTATGTTTCAGATTTGTAAGGAGTTGAAGGAAATACATAAAAGTCCTCAAGGAACTTACGTTATGATGGAAAACATAATAAATAAATATGTACAAATAAGCCATATACAGGATAAATAGGAAGTAAATGAGAGAAAGCATTAATTTTAAGAGGAGTTGGGAAAGACTTCCTGCAGAGCATGGGATTCTAGTTGGAACTTAAGGAAGTCAAGAAAGCTATTAGGTAAAGATGAGGAGGGAGAACATACCCAGGCTAGGTGAGAGAAAATGCCTGTAAAGTCTTGTTTGTGGGACAGGAAGGAGGGCAGTGTCACTGGATTGAAGAGTATGTAGAAGAGAGTAGAGTCTAAGACTGAAAAGGTAGCAGGGGGCTATATTATAAAAAGCTTTAAATGTCAAGCAGAGTATTTTTGTGTTTATTCTAGAGGTAATAGGGAGCCACCTAAGCTTCCTGAATGGGGGGATGATAGAGGGGGATGGGTGACAGTCTGATCTTCACTATAGGTAAATCTTTTAGTGGCTAAATAGAAAAGAGTTGGGAATGGGAGGAAATGCAGAGCCCCCCGCCCCCCCCCCCCCCCCCCCCCCCCCCAGCAGGCTGTCCAAGCATGCTATAATGAGGTAAAAGCAGTGTCCAGAGGAGGCACATTCAAGAGGCATTATAGAGTTTCCAAGGATGGCCTCCCCAACCTCTTAGAAATGGAGAGTGAGAGATAGTGAGGAGTTAAGGATGATGCTTAGGTTGTGAGCCTAGGGGACTGGATGAATAATGTTCCCCCCTCTATTGTAATGGGGAAGGCTAGGAAGTGGAGAGAGTTTAAAAGAAAATATGAACCTGATTTTGGACATGTGGGGTTTAAGATGTCTACTGGAAATCCAGTTAAAGAAAGCTGTCTGAAAGGCTTCTGAAGATGAGACATTGGACATCAGCAAGACTTCTCCATGATTGCTCTTTCTAGTATATATTAGATGCATAACTTGAACCCAGATCTTCCCTCAACTTGACCAAGTTCCTGGAAAACGTACCAAGCTATTAGATATATTAAAAGCTTTTAATTCAATTTACTTGAGATAGTATTAGAAATGGACAATTATGTACCTTTAGTCTTAAGATAGTTGTCTAGAGACTTAAGTGATTAAGTGATACGGCCAGAGTCACACAACCAGCATGTATCAGAGGTAGACTTGAAACTAGGTCATTTTAGATTACAGACCAGCTCTCTTAACTCATTTTACTGCCACTAGTTATATGTTACTATACAAGCATATTTCTCAGTAAACATAGTTTATAAGGGATCCATACATGAAAGCTGTTAAAATTATTTTCTAATTAGCATGCTAGTTAACATATAGGAGTGATTTTTTTTCTTTGTTAATTTGCCTATACTGGTAATAAAATGCCATTTGGGATATATTTATAATTATTCTATATACTCAGGAATGGAAGATGATTAAAAGAATTATCTCAGCAAATTTTTGTTTTGAACTTTACTATAAAAATACTGTTTTGAACTTCACTAAAAAAAAAATTGCAATAATCCATAAGGCTAAGTCTCTTAAAAGACCTGGCTGAAGCAAACCAAATAAGGAAAGCACACTATAGATTGATCAATGTAGAAGAGTAAATACAGATCATTTATAGTTTGAATAGTACTGGGGCTTTAACGAATCCCACAATTTTTCTGTTTTCTAACTACCTACATCATTCAACAGCAAACTCTATGAAAATAATATCAGTGTTTCATGATCCTGTTTCATATAGACTAAACAATAAAAGGAAATCGATACTGGAGCAAAAAGTTCAGAAAAGAGAACTTTCCTATAGGCAGAGTTCTCCTTTCCCACAATGGTCTTCCCAGGATAGCCTCAAGCAATTAAATTTCATGAGACTTGTAGAAGCCAAAAGGAAAGACAGGCTTATCACATCCATCAAACTTTTGTACTCAAGCTCTCATTCTTATTCTCCCCGGATCTCTAAAATAGGATATTAAAACTCCCTATATAATTCCAAAATTCCTGGGATTCTAAGTATTTCTGAAATAGACTATTGACTAAATTTATCCAGTATGCCCCTTGTTATTCTGCCTACCCTAATTTATCTGAATGTTAAATAAAGGATTTTTTTCTTTTGGCTATGGAACTGGATTTTACTGTGTTTTGACCAAAAACTAGGGATACTAAGTAATAAACATCTATGGGTTTTTTAAATTAGAATTCAAAAACTGACATTTTTGATACAATTTTCTGATTTCTGATACTTGTGGGAAAAGGTTTTATTTAAAATAACGTGAGAAGGAAAAAGTCAGAGGTATATATTTACATACAAGTATATAATTCATACAAAACAGAAATGTTTTTGGCATGAAAAAATATTAACAGTGTATTAATGGACCTGAGCTAATGCTAATGAAATGGATATTATACCTTTAGACATATTATTCCATATGTTCGAAGTAATATGATACCTTTTTCCTAGATAATAACTTTGAGATTCAGGGAAATAAAATGATTTAAGGTCAAAGAGATAATCAGGGGAAGATTCAAATTTAAGTCTCTAACTTCAAATCTAGTGTTTTTTCTATCATATTATGAACTATTCTTCCTAGAATATGAATAGCAGGAATAGCCAACTTAGCATTAAGTTGTCTTAAAAGTTTGTAAATCAGCTGTTGGAATTCAAGTCCCCAATTTTACCACTGAAACAATGTTAGAAATGGTAGATTCCTGACCTGCCTAAGTTTATTTAATTCTCCTTAATGAAAAACAGTTCGACCCACTGAATAATTTAAATAGGATTTAAAATATGTTAACCAGATAATCAATGTGATGCCAAGGAAAAGTTTATATTCTAGATTTGGAGTCAAAAAACCTGACTTTCATTTGTGACTATGATCATAGGTTATCCTCTCAACTCTAAAATAAGGGATCTGGAATACCTCTTGAATACCTTAAAGGTTCTTTCCATCCCTAATTCTGACACAAACCTAAGTTTGTTTTCAGAGTTCCCATGAGAAAATACATTTTGTGCTTCCTAGTGAAAGGGTAATGGAATACTACATATATCCTCCATCTGTGTACTATCCTTCCTGATACAATCACTTTATAGAAAGCAGAAGTGGCACAGGGACTCTTTCTTCCTCCTCAGGAACTTGGGGTGCCTGGGTAGCCTGTAATGGGGAAGGGAACACTGCCTCAGCACACACTTCTCATTTTGGAGGTATTGTATACAAAGGGTGTTTTCCACTAACAGATCTTATTTTTACTGAACTATGATTTCATTGATATAGAGCAGTGGTTCTCAAAGTGTGGTCTGCATACCACTGGGAGACTCCCAAATCCTTTTGAGGGGTTCATGAATAGTAATATATAATATATGAAAACATTATTTACCTATTAAAACACTCCTTCCTTTCCCAACTGCTTATTTATGTGAGACCATATTTTCTTTTGGGGGGGAGGTTACAGGGTAATGGGGTAAGTGACTTACCCAAGGTCACACTGCTAGGCAATTATTAAGTGTCTGATGTCATATTTGAACTCAGTTCCTCCTGACACAAGGATCAGTGCTCTAGCCACTGGTCACCTAGCTGCCCCGAGGCCATATTTTCTTAATATACTTCAACCAAAATAACACACTGAGATAGGAGTCCAGTTCTTTTAAGCCATACACGAAACAAGATTTGTAAAAATATGTAAAATAATGCTCTTTTCACTAAATTTTTTTACCTTGAAAAAATATAATTATCTTCATTGAAATATTTACATGAACATGTAATGGGTTTGTTATTTCAAATGAATGAATAAGTATTTTAAAATTTTGTCTATTTTAGTTTCTATTCATATTAATAGCCATAATTCATAAAAGCTTTTTGAAGTCATCAATCATTTTTAAGAATGCAAAGTTTGATACTAATAGTAACAAGCCCCTGGTAAAGATCCTCTCTTCCACTGCAGAGGCACCTGTCCAGGCTTGGTAAGACCAGACATCAAGAGCACAGATTTAGCTGTCAGGGACTTGAGAGGCCAATTCCTTTCATTTTAAAGATGAAGAGATTACTCCAGGTCCTTTCCATGTTAGCTGACTGGCTTCAGTCTTCATGAGTTGACTATCTGGGGCATTAATAAGTGTCCAGGACCACATAACCAATGTCAGAAACTGTACTTAGATCCAGGTCTTCAAGATAGTGAGGCAAGATCACTATATGCCATGTTGCCCCTCTTCTTAAACTTTATTCAGAGAAAGTATTTTAATTTTATATTAAATGAGAAAAGCAAAGGAAGGCACAAGGAACCAATAAACAAATTTGATATTTTCAAATGAGTTCATGTTATTAGCAAATTTTAAACAAGGAGAAAAATATTATGAGTACTTTTGTTTTCAAATACTTATAAATAATAATTCATAGAATTTACCCTGGCACTGAGGTTTCAAAAAAAGGCTGCCCTGCCTATTTATGTCTTATGGTCTTCTTCAATAAGAATGCTTCTAACTCTACACAACCTCCAACTGCTATGAATTCACAACAACTGCTATGAATTCACAAATGGAATTTTTCTACAAACCTGTGCTGGAACAGAATACTTAAGATCTAATTAAGGTGAACTGGAAGAATATAGAAGCACAGAATTTGGAATTGGAAGACTGGATTTGAATCCTAGCAGCATCACACCTGTGTGATTTTGAATCTGTTTCTCAAATCTTAAGCATTTGAGATCATCAGACTTAAGATTAGCCTCTCTTGGGCTGTTTCCTTATCTAAAAAAGGGGACTGATACTACTTTTAAAAATATTCTTTAAAGTACACTGCATTTTAAAATATTATTTCTCTAAGCCTGTTTTCTCATTCATAAAACGAATGTACAAGGCTGGATAACCTCTAAGATCAATTCCAAAGTTAAATATATGATTCTATGTAGTGTCTAAGCAGATTTGTCCCATTGTATTTCATTTTTCTGTTACCACGGAATGTAGAGTTCATTTATTCAGATTCTATAAAATATTAAGAATTTTGTATCTCTTAAATATCCTTTCTTCAGCCTCCTTTCCTTCTTTATATATATATATATATATATATACACACACACACACACACACATATATATATATTATCCAGTTACTTCCTGAGGAACTTACTCTGGCATGACAGAAGGAATACTGATTAGATAAGGAAATCCAGACACTTGGGAGTCTACTTCTGGCTCTGTCATTGACATTATTTAATTCACTTGGATTCTATAAGGTCTCAGTTTTCTGATTTGAAAGTAAGAAAATGCTTTCTAAGATCTATTCCAGCAGCACCCATGTTCTGTTGATTTTAATTTCATCATATTCTTTTCTATATACTTCTATTCCTCTTTGAATGAACTTGATAACCATATAGAAGTTTTCTTCTTACCATAGTTATTTATCATGCTTCCAGGAAATGTTGCTCCAAAAATTATGCAAAATTGTTAACATTTTCCCCAGACATTAAATTCATATTTTATTCGTTGAATTTCCAACCCTTCAAATATTCTACCATTTAAGTACAGATCTCCCAAAAATATAGATGAAACAAAATTTTTATCTGTATCGAACAGCTAAAGATTATAAAAAATTTTCACCTACAGGATTTCTTTTGGATTACTCAAGTCAATATATATATGGGGGGAGGGAGGGAGGGAGAGGGGGGAGGGAGGGAGGGAGGGAGGGAGGGAGGGAGAGAGAGAGAGAGAGAGAGAGAGAGAGAGAGAGAGAGAGAGAGAGAGATCTGATTTTTAAAAGCCTATTCATAAAAGTTGTGCTTGTTGACACTAATGGGACCCCAAAAATAAGCTGTAAACTGTGGAATGATCTAGTTTTTTGTGATAAATGCCTTTGCAGAACATGAGTTCAGTTTCCAATGTACATTCCATTTCATTTGATCTTCACAACAACCTAATAAACTAGGTAGAATAAAACTATTAATAGCCCCATTTTGGAAATAAGTGAATTATGTAAGTTAGAGGAGTTAGGAAATTCTGTCCTATGGAAGACTATTAATTTATATTCCTACTCAAAAATACAAGTGCTGAAGTTAATAACATTTATTCAGAGAAAAGAAATATATACAGTAGTGATTAAATATATTAACTTAAAACTTATACTGAATATGAAATACTTACATTGAAATTCATCTTTTATATCTATGGTAGAAAATGGCATTTCTGCTATCATATCACAAGGATCCCATCCCTGTTTACTTTTTCTTCTTGACAACATTTTCAACTTCTGGGAATTTATTCCTACTTTGATATATAAAACAATGTATAAGTGTATTTATTTTTTGAATATCCAGCTTCTAAGGGCCTATGTCTTTGCTTAGGATTTTACAGAAGCACAAATGTAGAGCTGAGAAGCACCTTACAAGCCACTTGCTTCAATTCCATCATTTTATAGTGGAGGAAACTATACAAAGAGAAGTTATGTAACTTACCCAGGGCAACTGGAAGATAAGTGAGGCTATTTTAAGTGAAATTCCATTAGTCAAACTCCTTAATCTTACAAGGAACAAACAAAAGCCTAGAGAGGGTAGCCAGCTCAAAGTAGTAAACATCAGCAAAGCAGGACTTGAAATGTTTTCCTTCATTTTCTTAATTAAAACTATTGATGACAATACTTCAGGCATCTATACAAATGCAAGATGAACTTCTTTATTTCTGTGTCTCAAGTGGGTTTCAAAAACTTTATCACCTGATGGCCAACCTACCAGTAAAGAGCTCTACTGAAATTAGAGTAGATAGTGATAACTAGCATTCAGAACTTTTCTAGTTTGATAGAATGCCAAAAACTTAGTATCACCTCCAGTTATCATTGAAGTATCAAAGAAAGGTTTTAATATAAAATGAAATTTAACTGAAACTATCTTAATTATAACCTCTTAAGTCTGAAGCTATGACAATGTTACACTGCAAATTTTAAAAATATATAATCTACTCCATTAATGAGCAGCATTTCATTAGTTACCAAGTTCCTAAGAATTTCTCTTCATTTGTCACTGGCCTGGGTCCATTTTTAAATTTTAAAAAATATTTTGTATTTCAGAATTCACACTAAAATCAGTTACTTAAAGTTTAAGTTACTTAAAAGCTTTTCTGGAAATAAAAGTAAATCATCTGAATTATTTTCAATAATTTCCTTTAAAGATATATTTGTGATTAACATTTGTATTTGTTTTGTTTTTTTTAATTCCGTAGAGTAATTGCTTACTATCACAAATATGTATAGAGTAGAAGAATCCTGTATTGTATTTCACTTTAAATAGCTCATACCAATACCTGATCTTTCATGGACCATTATTCTGAAAGCCTTAAAGGAACAAGTATGTAGTTTGGAAGAACAGGATATTCTAAAATTGTATCAATTTCTTTATCCTTTTCAATACCCTTACATTATGTTTTCTTTAAGAGTAATTTATAGGGGTGGCTAGGTAGCACAGTAGATAGAGCACTGGCCCTGGAGTCAGGAGTACCTAAATTCAAATCTGGCCTCAGACACTTAATAATTACCTAGCTGTGTGGCCTTGGGCAAGCCACTTAACCCCATTGCCTTGCAAAAAAAAAAAAAAGCAATTTATAAATCAAGTATAGAGAAATAAAGTTACTGTATATTATTCTGGTCATCTACATTAAGCACTTAAACTTGAATGATGTAGAGTATGTGACTTAGTTTTTCTGTGCCTCACTATAAAACCTTTAGTGATCTGATGATATATTTACATTCTGAAGGGACCTTAGAGGGTTTCTGCATAAGTCAGATTTAACAAATATACAAAAACACTATTTAATGTATTTTATATCATGTATGAACCTAATAGGGTTGTTAGAGCAAAGCATTCCAAACCTTAAAACACTATCTATGCATAATAATAAATTATTTCTACCTTCTTTTCCCATTGGCAGTATTTGCTATCTCTATTACTGAAAAGCAGTGGAGCTGCCAGCAACCAAAAAAGTGGACTTGAAACCCAGAAATATTTATTACTTATATGACTCTGAATCCCTATGGGTCTCAGTTTCCTAATCTGTAAAATAAAGATATTTGCATTTTTAATCATCTTAAGGTTGTTATGAGCAAATAGGATACTAAAATCCTTTGCAAGCCCTAAAAACATTATATAAATGTCTGAGGTCATATATGAATTCAGAAAGTAAAGCTAGATTTTGTGAAAGAAAAAGATTGTCTACAATCGTCTTAGTATATGATTAATAGCAAAGCAAAATGACCTGCTATTTATTAAGACCACCAAAATTATGATTGTTAAAATATAATTAATAAAATTCATAAACATTTAAATATTTCGGAAACTGGAGTGTTTGAGTTTGATCCTCTGATCAAGTTCTCAGACTTGAAAAGTATAAAAGCTTTTTTTTCTATTTTTCTTTGGGGCTTACAAATTGCAGAGAACTATTAAGGAAGTAATTTTTAAGTATAAGCCCTCCTATTTACAATTTATGCAAAATGTATTTAATCCTGGGCAGTTAGGTGGTGCAGTGGATAGAACACAGTCCAGGAGTCAGGAAGACCTGGGTTCAAACCCAGCCTCAGACACTTAATAATTACCTAGCTGAGTGGCTTTCGGCAAGCCACTTTAACCCCATTTGCCTCGCAAAAATCCTAAAAAAAAAAAAAAAAAAAAAACCTCATTGCCTAACAAAAAAATATATATTTAATCCTTATAGATTTTGCTAATGTTTCAACCGGCTTCTTAGAAGTTTTTTTTGAAACAATTTGATTTGGTGGATGGAAAGGAGCATTTACATACAGCCTTGACAAGTATTAGTAGTGTGACTTGGGCAGGTTACTTGACCTCAAAATACCTCTAGGCAATTCTAAGGGCTGCATAATAGTTGTTGACCTGGAAATCACATTTGCTTAAATGGGAATTCCCTATACCAAAACCAACACAGATCCAACCCTACCCCTCCAAAATGGAAATTTTATCTTATGTTTCAAAATACATGAAGCCCTATACAATGGAATAAGTCATTCAATATATCTATGATGAATTCAATTAGAATGTAGCCATTCTTTTTTATTTTATTTTAATTTTTTGCAAGGCAATGAAGCTAAGTGGCTTGCCCAAGGCCACACAGCTAGGTGATTATTAAAGTGTCTGAGACCAGATATGAACTCAGGTAACTCCTGACTCCAAGGCCAGTACTCTATCCACTGTAGCACTTAGCTAGCTGGAATGTAGCCATTCTTAAAAGAACATAGAATTTAGAGATAATCTAGTTCTATTTTACAGTCAATAGGCATTCATTAATTATGCACTTGCTATAAGCAAGGTTTTGTGCCAAAACACTCACAAAGTAAGCAAAAATCATCCTTACCCTCAAATTTACATTCTAATAGGATAGATAATGACAAGTAGGACTTGAGTAGATTAAAAAGTTGTAAATGTCAATTAATGAATCTTATAATCTTGAAGGTAAGAGGGACTCACTGGTTTCTGTGAGTGGAGGTATTAATATAGGGAGTAATGGTATTATTTTAGGCAAACCCAGGCATTAGGAAACTTATTTTGGCAGGAAAACCCATTAGAGGGCTATTCCAGATGAAAAGTGATGAGGACCTGTATTGTTATCAATCACATCACAATGCTGGGGTCAAGGTAGCATGTTCAACTGTAGTTGATCAGACCAAGAGGAGTTCAATTAATTGCCAATTGCCCAGGTGATAGTCCATATATATATATATATATATGTATGTATATATATATATACATATATACACATATATGATAAAAAGAGGGCACAAATTACATATTGACAAAAATGACAAGATTTTGCAACTAATTGGATATGTGGCCAAAGTACAAGTAGAAATGACACTGAAATTGCAAGTCTGGGTAACTGGGAAGATGGTAGTGCCCTCCACAGGAAAAGATAAGTTCAGAAGAGGGAAGGATTTATTGGAAAAGATCTGTTTGGTGGAATAGGAGTACTACTTTAAGATATATTAAGTTGGAGGGGTGACTTTAGGGACATTCAGTTTGAGATATTCAAAGGACAGTTGCTGCAGGACTGCAGCTCATAAGGGTTAGATATAGATCTGACAATATCAACCTATAGATGCTAACTGAACCCATGAGAAAAATGACACCAAGTTATGGAGAACTAACACAGAGCTGGGATCCAAAAGCTGTCAGAGCCACTGGACTCGCCATTCAAAAGGTGGTGCATTTCCCACCTCAGAGGTCTTCAAAGAGCGGCAGTTTGTTGGGCATGTTACCTTGAGGATTCCTTTCTGAATGGGTTTAACTAGATGTTGTAGACTCAATTCTCAAATATTATGATTCTGTGATTATGAACTGATGAGATCAGTCTGCAGTAGAGCACTGGAAAGGAAGAGAACCAAGGACAGGGTACCGAGGAACATCCATGATTAATGCTCCAGACATGGATGCAGATCCAGCAAACATGCAAGACCACCAGGAGCAGTGTCATAGCTAAGGAGCTAGAGGGAACAAATGCCATGGTAGGCCTGAAGAGAGACAAGAAATTACTTTTTCCAAACAGCTTGTAGTTGGCAAAACCTAAATTAAAAACTAGGTTGTCTGGTTCCAAATTCAGTGCTCTAAACAATGTGTTTCTTTCAGAGAAATTATCAACTTAAAAATCTCAATATTTCATTTTAAGTATAAAATGAGGTTTGTAGAATGTACTGATTTTTTAAAATATAATTTTAAAGAATCTTAATTTTAAAGAATCTTAATAACTGGTTTACATAAAACCCAAATAAGATGTGGTTCTTCACTTTATGGCTCAAAGAATAAATGGTTTGCCTTTTCCGGTTCCAGCTCATTTTAAAGATAAGAAAACTGAGCCAAACAGGGTAGGTGCTTTACCCAGGTTTACAGACTAATAATGTCTGAGGCCACATTTGAACTCAAAATTTTTTTTCCTGATTCTAGGCCTGGAATGGGGCTGGATTTTAATTTGGGTCTTCCCAACTCCAGTCCTTAGGCAATATACATATAAGGCTAGCAAAATACTGTTTCCAGTAGGAAGTAGAAACAGGATGGTATGAAAGAAATTGTGATATGGAAAAAAAAAGATGAGTGTCTGTTGTGTAACAGACAAGAGGACAGTACTAGGTAGATGCTGGGTGAATTCTAGAGTTTTTCATAGCATGAAATTTCTTAATTTTATTAACCTTAATCTCACTTTTTCATTATTAATTGCAAAGAAAGCTTTTGGGAAGAGGCGGCATTTGACACCAACATTAAAAATGATTGAAAATCAAAAGGTAGAGAGAGAGAAAAGATTTGGAAATGGGCAAGTTCAGATTGTAGGTATCCAGTGAGCAGTTCAGTTCAACTAAACTGCAGAGTACATGGAAGGAAACTATAAATTATGGACAATAAACTTATAATTATTGTTTCTAATTAGGTATTATAATACTTATAATAATTATTAATAAAAATTCTTTATTAATTTTGCTAACAAAATTTTATGTTGTAATAGTCCAGACAGGTGGAAATTGACTAGAAGGAAAAGACATAGCTAGGATGTCCCAATGTCAGGTACAACAGGACTTCATAACTGAATGAAAAAGAAAATTAAAGAAAATTATATCAAGAAGTTTTCAAACAAATGAAACAAAATAAATCATGATGGCGCTTAGGGAATAGTGAAGTCAGAAAGAAAATCAGGTTTTGGGGAAAAAATACTAGCTTAATAACATTTAATAGCTGTGTAAACTTGAAAAAGTCCTTTTGCTTTGTTGAACTTCAATTTCTTATTGGGGAGGGGGTGTTTAGATCACCTTTAGAACTCTCATACAATTCCTAGAAATCTAAATTTTGTGTTAGCTTTTGTTAATGTTATTAATGGAGAGAAGAAATGAATGGGATCCCAATTGTTCATAAAGAATTTGAAAAATAGTCATCATCAGTAACCAAGAACTCAGTTTAATAAGTTTCTCTTTCCTTATGAAATAAAATCTCTTAAAATAGAGAATTCTGAAATAATCTGTTAACATTAGCCCATTTCCTCCAGAATTTCACTTTTCACTATATCAATTTATCTTTGTGGTTTCATCCTATAAATTCCTTAAGAATAAACATTCTCTTTTTTCTATTTTATTCTCTCCCCTAGATTTTCCTTACTTCATGGTTCTGCAAACAGTGATAACTCGGTGAATATGGTTTCACTTTTAAAATTAGAAGAAAATCCTTAAGATTCACCGGATCTTGCAATTAACGGTGAAGCAGTTAGTTCCAAGTCTATAACTAAAGACATACAACTCGGATTCTCTTAATTCCCAAATTGGCATTTTTACAAGTAAAAGTGCTGCAAAAAAAAATCAAATCACAAAGGAAAGAGGGTTGTTTTCTTTTTCCATGTTTTCTGTACAAATGTTTCACTTGTGGATCTAGTCGTTGAACTTTGCCCTAGAAACCGGAAAACAAGAGTGAAACTCAAAAGAGTCTGCATGTTGCTCTTATTACTCGAGTGTGTGACTTTGTGCAAGTGGCCTCAGTTTCCACCTTGGGAAAAAAAAAGTGAGTGTGTGAATTTGTGCAAGTGGCCTCAGTTTCCACCTTGGGAAAAAAAAGTGAGTGTGTGAATTTGTGCAAGTGGCCTCAGTTTCCACCTTGGGAAAAAAAAGTGAGTGTGTGAATTTGTGCAAGTGGCCTCAGTTTCCACCTTGGGGAAAAAAGTGTGAATTTGTGCAAGTGGTTTAAGTCTTCCGGGCCTCAGTGTCCACCTTGGGGAAAAAAAAAGCGAGTGTGTGAATTTGTGCAAGTGGCCTCAGTTTCCACCTTGGGGAAAAAAAGTGTGAATTTGTGCAAGTGGTTTAAGTCTTCCGGGCCTCAGTGTCCACCTTGGGGAAAAAAAAAGCGAGTGTGTGAATTTGTGCAAGTGGCCTCAGTTTCCACCTTGGGGAAAAAAAGTGTGAATGTGTGCAAGTGGTTTAAGTCTTCCGGGCCTCAGTGTCCACCTTGGGGAAAAAAGCGTTAGGTTAGGTGACCTCAAAAGACCACGACTTCTTTTAAAAGGTAAAAAAAAAGGGAAAACTGAACTGTACAAAAACTGTACCCGTGTGTGCTATGCCAATCTGGAAATAGCTCGGTGCCTTCGCCTAACAGAACTGCTATCTGATATGATGTAGGAGCTAAGACTGGCAGAGACGCACGTTTTTCCTCTTTGGGCGGCTGTGAAGACTCTGCTTTCCGCCTCCCCTTCCCGCACGAGGCGGCTGTGCCGGAGGAACAAGCTCCGCGCTCCGGAGCCGGGCCCGGGGCTCCAGCGCCCAGGAAGCGGGGCTGCTTGGCGCCCCCACGAGGCGGGAGCCCCCCCCGCCTCCCCGCCAGGCCGGGCCGAGCCGCGGCCTCGCGCATGACGTCACCGGCCTCCTCCGAGGCGGGGGTGGGGGCCCGGCCCCCCCTCCTCCGGCTCCTCCCAGCCCCGGGGCGGCCGAGAGCCCGCGGAGCGCGGGCGGCCGGGCGGCGGGAGCGCGGGCCCTGGCCCACCCCTGCCCGGCGGCGCCCCGCAGGCTCTCACCGTTTCCCGGGGGATCCATCTCCTGGGCCGGCTGGAAGGCCTCCTCCCGCGCGGCGGGGGAGGAGGAGGAGGAAGCGGCGGCTGGGCCCGGCCGGGGCAGGGCCGGGGCCGCACAGGCCGCGAGGCCCGCCCCGCCCCGGCCCCCTTCCTCTCTGCCGGCCCGGGCCGGGCTGCGGAGGAGGAGGAGGAGGGGGCGGCGGCCTCGGGGTCCTCGCCGCCCCTGGGCCGGGCCGCAGCAGCCGCAGCAGCGCCCGGGGCGGGAGCGGGGGCCGCAGCATGGCCGGGCCGGGCGGCCTCTGAGGGGGGGGGCGCCGCTTTCCCGCCCAGCCGGGCTCACGTGCCCCCTCCCACTTCCTCCCCACCGGCGCCCCACGTGCTGGGGGGCGGGGCGGGGGCAGGGGGCGGGGGCGGCTTTCCCGCCCAGCCGGGCTCACGTGCCCCCTCCCACTTCCTCCCCGCTGGCGCCCCACGTGCGGGGGGGCGGGGCGGGGGCGGCTTTCCCGCCCAGTCGGGCTCACGTGCCCCCCTCCCACTTCCTCCCCGCAGGCGCCCCACGTGCGGGGGGCGGGGGGCGGGGCGCGAGCAAGGGGCGGGGCCTCGCAAAAGCGGAAGTGAGGTGGGGAGGGGCCAACTCAACTTCCTAGTGGGAAAAGCATCCATCTAGTCCTCTCTCTGCAGAGTTCAATAGATAAGAGAAGAAGCACCCAAACTTGTTTTTTACTCCCCAAGGTGACAACCATATTACTGATTTACTTCGGTGTACAAAATTTTTTAAAAAATTTCAAAAAGACTTAAGTAGGGCCACCATATTAGATGATCCTCCCATAGTGGGTCTAACATCCTAAAATGTCTGCAACCAAAAAACAAGCAAAGCATTGGAGCATGCCTTCAACATTCATTTAGGGAAAAAAATACCGGGTGTCTCAAAAGCCTTAGTGCAGTTTTAAGTTTTGGTGGCTCAAACAAACTTCCTATTTCTTGTGCACCTGGGGAGGTAGATAAAAATGATCTTTGATTCCTTTCTTTTTATTTTTTTAGATACTATTCTTAAACCTACAAATCCAGTTAAAACAAAAAAGCAATGTGGGAACCCATGATCTCTAAAGTCCCTTGTAACTCTTACGTTTGTATTTCTGTGAATTAGAAGCACTGAGATTCCTATCAGAACACCAACAAGATACAAAGTGATGTAAGAGTTTACACTTCACTTCTCTTCCAATATTGAATCCACTATCGCTTGAACTCTGGTTCATTTGTCATCACCTAATATAGAGATAGGGAATGAACTTGTGATTTCATTGATGAAGGGAATTCCTAGATGACACTAAAAATCAGAGAACTGAAATTAAAAAAATTTAGAACTGGGTGCGCTTAGAGGTCACCAGAGTCCAAATGCCTCATTTTGCAAATGGGGGGGGGGGGGAATGGGAAGCTTGGTTTTCGAATTCATCATCCTCATTTTATAAATAAAGAAATCAGTTCTCTAGAGACTGGCTGCTAGACTTGCCTAGAATCACACAGCTAGTAAAAGTATCAGGTGGTTTTCAAGCCCAGGTTTTTCCTGATCCCATGGCTAACATCTGTTAACCATAATTTCCTTAGGCTAAAAATGAAATAACAGAATCAGTTTTATAAGTGAAGTTTAATCCTCTAGGATCTTACCAAAACTCATAGGTGAATGGCATCCTTGCAAACACTAACCCAGAACTAAATGAATATTTAAGAATTTTAACAAAGGAATGTAGAGTTTTCACGGCCAACTAACCTATTACACATTTGTACATAAAGGTGACATTGGTTACTTTTTTGATTCTCTAACCCATTCATAAGTTCTGTTCTGTGTCAGAACTAACAAAGATCCACTTAGCCCCAGGACTACGGTCTCCTCTTCTGACATGCTATTTTATGTTGTTATTAGATATGATATGGACATTTGAACATTGGAATTTCTCCCTTTCCAAAATGTTGTAAGTACAAAAACTTATTCAGTCTTTTATCTACATAACCAAAGTCATTTTCTCTGCCTTCTCAGGTTCACCTTTACTCTGATTGTTTACACAACTTGAAAGCCAGCCTTGCAGATGCAATTAGAGGGGCACCAAGCTGTTTCACACAGATAGAGCCTGTCTTCAGATTTATAACTAAAGACACAGACCTGGTAGAAAGCAGAGGTGAGCACTCCAGTCTTACAAACCTCAATTAGAAGCTGATAGGACAACTTTTGATTAGAAATATAGATCAGAAATATTTAATTCTAAATCAAAGTAGATTAGACACATTCTGATAATATACAGACAAGAAACAAAAAGCAAAATCTGGGCCCAGAGAAATCAAGGAAATGGGCTAGTGGGTGTTAGGGAGGATTAGGACCTCAGGTCTCCCTAGTTCTGCATCTAGTCCTTCAGTCACTTCACCAACTGAAGAATCTCTTTGAACTGGACCTTAAAGGATGGGTAGAATCTCTACCAGCAATGACAGAGATAAGGCAATTCCAGACAACTAATTATGCATATAAAATCATCAGTGTGTCAATTTTGGGGGAGCTGTATAAATAGCCCTTTTTGGTTTACAAAACCATTTATATTCCTCACCTCATTTGATCATCACAAAACCCCAGTGAGCTTGGTTATGGAATTATCATCTGCATTTTACAAATAAAGAAACCAATACTCCAAAGACTGGCTACAAGACTTGCCCAGAATCACATGGCTAGTATATGAAAGAGGTAGGATTCAAGCCCAGGTTTTCCCTGATACCCTGGCTAGCATTCTTTCTGGCAATATAGAGGCAAGAAAGCAAGGAATATATTGTAGGAAAGTTGATGATCCAAACAAAGTGCAGATTTGTAGTTCTTGAGTTTTTAGTGCCTTCCACATAAAAGACTTTTAATAGATGTTGAATGAATGGTGAGATAAGATTATAAAAATATTTTGGCTACAGACTATAGAGAACTTTAATTGACATTCAATTCTAATCCATTAATTCCATAGGCAACATAAAGCTACTGAAGTTTTTGGAACAAAAGTTTGCCATAATCAGAAGTCCTACTCTAAGAAAGAATAATTTTGGATGGATTAGAGGTGAGGAGATAACTGAAATTGTTTATCTCTGACTCTTTGTGATTCCATTTGGGGTTTTCTTGGCAAAGGCATTAGAGTGGTTTGTCATTTCCTTCTGCAATTCATTTTACAAATAAGGAAACTTGGGAAAAACAGGGTCAAGTGTTGGATCAAAGGGTATGCACATTTTTATTGCCCTTTGGGTGTACTTCCAAATTGCTCTCCAGAAAGGCTAGATAAGTTCACAGCTCCACCATCAATGCATTCTGACTGAATATAGAAAAAGAATTCTACATTGCTGTTTTCATGGAATTACAGAATCATATCGTTCAACTCACACCTAAAACAGGAATCTACTGCTTCTACAACATCCTCCAGAAATGATCATTATAACCCCACTTGAAGGAAATCTACTTCATTTTTGGACAACTCTATTTGTTAGGAAGTTTTCCCTCTTCTACAAATTCAAAAATTCTGCCTTTGAGATTAAGTATAACAAACCCAATCTTTTTTTTTTCCTGCAACTATTTAAAGACACTATGACTTTATCTAAGGTATGGTTACAAATGTTGAATTTTCATAACTTTTGGTTATGTTTTCAAACAAGGATCCATCCTTCATAGCAATCCATTCTGTATTTTTATTTTGGTTTTGTTCTAATGGATCATAGGATTATAGTTTAGAGGTGAAAGGAATCTTAGAGATCATTGAGTCTAACCATGATAGATGATCTAAATAAATCACAAAAGCCCTCATTTTGCTGACATTCACAATTCTTCAAAAGTTAGAATACCAGATGGGAAAAATTTAAGTTTAAAGAATAAAGTTAATTATAAATTGAGTCTATTAACTTGGGTTTTTGAAAGTCAGATGGTGGAATTTTTAACCTTACTACTTTCCTGTTTATATAAGCTTTTTTCCCCAATGATAATATCACTTCATTCTATTTTGACAATGGATAATCAATAAATAGATAATAAAGAACGTATATAGTTCTTTCCAAAGTACTTTTTTTACAACTACTCTTTGAGTTAAATAGTGGCAAGCAGTGTTATCCCTATTTTAAACTAAGATCCTCAAATGGATTTCTAATCTTACTGATATCACTATTCCTGATTTCAATCCATCCATTTCTACTCACCCCATGTGATCCCTGTCTATATCTTCTCTTTCTTTGCTTTCTTTTAGCAATATGAGGATACTCATGAAGCCCAATGGGTCTGCCAATCAGTGATTCCTTACTGTTACCTTATGATCAGCTCATCTTTTTTATTTATACATTTCTTCAATGATATCCTTTCCTATATTACAAATGAGTGAACTGAGGCACACATTAATTAAATGACTTAATCAGGGTCACATAGTAATTATTCAAGCTTAGATTTTCTGCCTTCAAGCTCTTGTCCCACTATCCCAATGTTACTATATTGTCAGCTGACATAATAAAAAGATTTGCCAGACTTGAAAAAATGACCATTGCTATCCACTTATTTCTCCTAGTTGCCTTTATCAACCTATTTATTAATTTATTTTTTCCTATTGAACTTGTACAAATAGTCAGACATGGATGGCCTAATGGAGAGAAGGCATGTCTTTTCCTTCCCCAACATACTCAGTTTCTATTTTCTTTTAGAACTAGTTCAAGGAACCTTGAAATTTTCAAAACAAAGCAAAACAACCCTGTACTTCCCACTGTCATTTCTAGGTGCTTTATCCCCTTTCCATACACAAAAGACTCTAGAATTTATTAGGTGAATGTATCATATTGGGAAGCAGAAATCCCTTTATCTCAGAGTTCTAGATTTAACTTCATATCAAGAAGCACACTATCCCTCCTACAGAAAGCAAAAAAACTCACTGTTCAATGCTCTGTTTCTGATTTGTCTCAGCTTCACATTTCTAGGAGCAGGTATGTCCTAGTAAATGTTTAATAGTAATTTACTTTCATTTAAAAAATGAATCCAACGCAAACTTTTAAGTTTAATCTCATTTAATCTACATTCTCTCTATCACTTAAGTCTAGGAATCAACAAAATAATGAATCAAGCTCCTATTTGTAACTTGCTGATTTCCGAGGTATAAATGCTCACACTGAAAATTTTAAAGTTCTAATAACCTAGTAGGAGATGACTTCAGAACATCATTGCCTCTTAGGATCGTACAACCTTCCATAAGCATCCTTGAGAGGCCCCTACACGCAAATCTTTTTTGTCTTCACAGAAGAGATTTTTAAGTCCCCTTCAATTTCAGGCCCCTAAAAACTGCACTCTGACAACAAAGAAGCATGCTGCTCTCCTCATTCATTGACCCACTTTTAAGATAACATTGCTAATATGTGTGAAACAGATTTCAAGCTTAATCTGATTATGCATGGTTGTTCATCTTCTTTCTTAGGGAGACACATAGCCACTTCCTCCTGAAATGAAAGGAAAAACAGAATTGAAAGAAATTTTTAGTAACTGAACATTAGTAATGTGCTTCAACCTACCAACATACTCCATGAATCTTTTCAGTGTTCCTTATATAACCTCCAAACATAATTCTTCTAAGATTGCTTTACAATTCATAGTAACATAGTCATATTAACACCTCTAGATTATTGACATTTAAAAGTGTGCTTGGGAAGCAAGGAGCCACTTGAGATCCCTAAAAGCTCTTCAGTTTCCCATTCTCCTCCCACTCTGGGTCTAGCTCATTGTCTATCTAAATTGTGTGTCCAAAATGTATGGACTCGTTGAACTTCCCATCTAACTTCCCATCAAATTCATTTTTTCATAAAATTCATTTTTTTCTTTTGGATAGATTTCTTATTTTATTTTTATTTTTTTCCCTCCAGCTACATGCAAAAGCAAGCTTCAACATTTACTTTCAAAACCTTGAGTTCCAAATTCTCTTCCTTCCTCCTACTCACTCCCCATTGAGAAAACAAGTTACTTGGTGTAGGTTAAAAATGTGTAGTCATCACTTCCGGCCAAGATGGTGGAAAGAAGCCAGGCACTGTCCTAAGGTCTCCTGGCTTTCCCTTATAACTAATATGAATCAAACCACTTAACAGAATCCAAATCTGCAAAATCCAGAAAGAACAAAGGAGAAGAATATCTACCAAGAAAGTCTGATCTCAGGGGAACATTGGTGAGCCAGGGGCAAATGCAAAAAAAAGAAAATAATTCTCTCAAAACTTCAGTTGGTCAAATGTAAAACTTTCTCTTTTTTTTTAGGTTTGTTGTTTTTTTTGTTGCAAGGCAATGGGATAAGTGGCTTGCCCAAAGCCACACAGCTAGGTAATTATTAAGGGTCTGAGGCCGGATTTGAACTCAGGTACTCCTGACTCAAGGGCCTGTGCTCTATCCACTGCCCCACCTAGCTGGCCTGTAAAACTCTTTCAAAAATAGAATTGACCAATTGGAAAAGAAGTTGCAAAAGGTAAATGAACAAAATTATTTTCTAATAAAGAATGGAGTCTCATGATTTCATGAGGCAGCAAGAGTCTGTTAAATAAAATCAAAAAATAGAAGAAAACATAAAATACCTCATCAGCAAAACTACTGACCTTGAGAATAGATCCAAAAGGGACAACCTGAGAATTATAGGACTTCCAGAAAACATTGAAGAGAAAAAAAAACCTGAGACTTAATATTGCAGGATTTAGTGATGGAAAATCGGCCTGATATCATGGAACTAGAGTGAAAAAATAGTTATTGAAAGAATACATCAGGGGTGGCTAGGTGGCATAGTGGATAAAGCACCAGCCTTGGAGTCAGGAGTACCTGGTTTCAAATCCGGTCTCAGACACTTAATAATTACCTAGCTGTGTGGCCTTGGGCAAGCCACTTAACCCCATTTGCCTTGCAAAAAACCTAAAAAAAAAAAAGAAAGAATACATCAATCCCCTCTCAAAAGAGATTTAAAATGAAAACACCAAGGAATGTTGTGGCCAAATTCCAGATCTATTAGATAAAGAAGATCCTGCAAGCAGCCAGAAAGAAACAATTTAAATACTAAGGAGCCACAGTAAGGATTACACAGGACCTGGCTCCATCGTCATTAAGAGATAGAAGGGCCTGGAATGAGATATTCTGAAGATCAAGGGAGCTTGGAATGTAGCCAAGCATCCACTACATGGCAAAGCTGAGCCTTCTCTTCCAGGGTAAAGGATGAACATTTAATGAACTGGGAGACTTCCAACATTTCCTGACAAAAAAAAAAAAACAGAGCTAAATATAAAATCTGGACACCAAACAGGAGGTTCAAGAGACATATAAAAAAATTTTTAAGAAAGGGGGGTAAAAAAAGCTGCTATCCAATAAGATGAAACTGGATATATCCCAGTGTGGGAAAAAGATTCTCATAACTCTTGAGAGTTGTAACTCTATCAGAGAGAATATACTTTGCCAAAAGTGATGGACACTCATGACATAACCATGAGATTGCTCCCTAATGGGATGAAACTGGTCATGTCCCTACTTGGGAAAAAGATTAATAAATCTCAAGAATTGTAACTCTATCAGAGAGAATATACTTAGCCAGAAGTGATGGATACTTAGGATTTTCTATGATTTAGATAGAATGATTTAAAAACACTTCCTCCTTAAAAAGGGGGACAGGAAGGAGATGGGAGGAGGGAGGGGATTGAATGGGGGTAAATCTCATTACATTAAGAGGCCCAAAAACCTATTGAAATATAGGAGAAGGGAGGAGATGAGAAACACCCGAATCTTCTTCTCATTAGACTTGGCTTACAGTTAACTTAGACACACACTCAGTTAACTTAAAAAATATCTTACCTTTCAAGTTTTAAAAGGGGAAAAGAGGAGAGGGGGGAAATGGAGACAGGGAGGGGGAGAAAAAAGGGAACTAACAGAAGGAAGGGAAGGGAAAAAGGGAAAGGGGAAAGAAAGTGGAGGGGTTGGATATAGGAGGGCAAACACACTGAAGGTAGTGGTATTCACATACAAAATACTGGGCAATATGAATAAAGGGGGGGAAAGTGGAAAGTACAAATAGAAGGAAGATAGCATGGAAGGCAATAAAGAGTAATTATAGCTTTGAATGTGAATGGGATGAACTCCCCCTTAAAATGTAAGTGAATAGGAGACTGTATTAAAAACCAGAATCCTACAATATGCTGCTTACAAAGAAACTCATTTGAAGCAGAGAGATACATATAAAGTAAAGGTAAAAGGTTAGAGCAAAATATATTTTGCTTCAGCTGAAGTGAAAAAAAGCAGGGATAGCAATCTTTATCTCAGACAAAGCAGCTGCAACAATAGATTTCATTAAAAAGAGATAATGAAGGAAATTTTCTCCTCCTAAAAGATACCAGAGACAGTAAAGTGATTTCAATACTGAATATATATGCACTCAGTGGGATAGCATCCAAATTCTTAGAGGAGAAGCTGAATGAGTCACAGGAAGACATAGACAGCAAAACTCTACTAGTGGGAGACCTCAACCTCCCACTCTCAGATTTAGATAAATTGAATCATAAAATAAACAAGAACGAAGTTAAGTAGGTAAATATATTGTTAGAAAAACTAGATATGATAGACTTATGGAGGAAATTGAATGGAGATAGAAAGGAATATACCTTTTTTCTGTAGTACATGGCACTTACACAAAAATTGACCATGTACTAGGGCATAAAAACCTAATAATCAATTGTAGAAAGGCAGAAATAATGAATACATCTTTCTTAGCTCATAGTGCAATAAAAATCATATACAATATTGGGTCAGGGAGATATAGACCCAGAACTAATTGGAAACTGAATAACCTCATTTTAAAAAAAGAGTGGATCAAATAACAAATTATAAAAAGAATTAAATATTGTATCCTAGGTAATGACAATAATGAAACAACATACCAAAACCTATGGAATTCACTCAAAGCAGCTATCAGGGGATATATTATATCTTTAAATGTTTACATGAATAAATTAGAGAAAGAGGAAATCAATGAACTAAATATGCAACTTAAAAAATTAGAGAAAGAACAAATTAAAAAAGCCCCAATTAAATACCAAATTAGAAATTCTAAAAATTAAAGGAGAAATTAATAAAAGCAAAAGCAAACAAACTATTGAATTAATAAATAATACCAAGAGGTGGTTTTATGAAAAAAAAAACAATAAAACTAATAAACCTCAGTTCAATTTGATTTAAAAAAAAGAAAGAAGAAAACCAAATGGCTAGTACCATAAATGAAAAAAAGGTAAACTCACCACCAATCAGGAGGAAATTAAAGTAATAATTCAGAATTATTTTGCCAAACTCTATGCCAATAAATTTGACAATCTAAGTGAAATGGATGAATATTTACAAAAAGTATAAGTTGCCCAGGTTAAATGAAGAGGAGATTAAATACCTAGACAACCCTATCTCAGAAAAAGAAAGTCAACAAGTCATCATTGAACTCCCTAAAGAAAAAATCTCCAGGGTCAGATGGATTCACAAATGAATGCTACCAAACATTTAAGGAACAATTGTTTCCAATTCTATATAAACTCTTTGGAAATTAGGGGAAGACGGAACTTTCCCTAACTCTTTCTATGATATCAATGTGGTGCTGATACCTAAACCAAGATGCAAAAATGTTAAATAAAATCTTAGCAAAACGTTTACAACAAGTTATCACTAAGATAATACATTTTGACCAAGTAGGATTCATCCCAGGAATGCAAGGCTGGTTCAATATTAGGAAAACTATTAGTAGAATTAATTATATCAACAACAAATCTATCAGAAATTATATAATTATATCAACAGATGCTGAAAAAGCTTTTAAAAAACATTTTAACATTTTATTTGTTTTCCAATTATATACAATAGTAATATGTATCCATCATATTTTGCAAGGCTCTGAATTCTTCAATTTACCCCCTTCCCTCCCCCCCAGAAGGCTGATAGTCTCTCTACATTGTTTCCATGCCATACATTGATATAAATTGAATGTGTTATAAGAGTTATAAACACCCCACCCAAGAAGTTGAGAAACCTCAAGAAGAGAGAGAGAGAGAGAGAGGAAAAAATGTACTTCAGTCTGTGTTCAGATTTCAGTGACTGTCTCTGGGGTGAGTTGCTTTCTTTATCATAAGTCCACCAGAGAAGTTGCTTCAATATTTTTCCCACAGTTGTTATTACTATCTTTACCTCCACTCTATTCCTCCCCACTCTCATTTATTCTATTCTCTCCTTTCATCCTGGCCCTGTCCAAAACTGTGTTGAATCTGAGTACCCTCTCCCAGAATCTTACCTCTTGTCTATCACCTATTCCCCCTTCCCCCCTATTCCCCCTTATTCTGTCCCTTTCTTCTTATTTTTCTCTAGGGTAAGATAGATTTCTTCATCCTATTAAGTAAATATGTTATTTCCTCTCTGAGCCATTTCTGATGAGAATGAAGGCTCACTCATTCCCCCTTGCCTTCCCCCTTTCCACTCCATTGAAAACGCTTTTCCTTGATTCTTATGTGAAATTTCTGAGCTTCTTCTACATCTCCTTTTCCTTCCTCCCAGTACTTTCCTTTATTACTCATGGACTCCATCTTTTTACTATATTATGCCATTTATTCAGCTCCTTCCTGTGTCCTATCTATATATGCTCCTTCTAATAGCTCTTATAAATGAGAAAGTTCATATGAGTTATCAATATCCTCTTCCCATGCAGGAATACGAACAGTTCAATATCATTATGTTCCTCATAGTTTCCTTCTCTTCCTCTCCCTCTATGGTTCACCAGTGTCCTATATTTATAGATCAAACTTTCTGTTCAGCTCTGGTTGTTTCAATAGGAAAGTTTGAAAGTCCTCTGTTTCATTGAAAGTCCATCTTTTCCCCCCTGAAAGAGGATGTTCAGTTTTGCTGGGTGTTTGATTCTTGGTTGTAAACCAAGATCTTTTGCCTTCTAGAACATCATATCCCATCCCTAAGAGCCCTTAATGGAGATGCTGCCAGATCCTGTGTAATACTAACTATGGAGTCTCAGTAGTTGAATTGTTTGTTTCTGGAAGCTTTTAGAATTTTCTCATTGATTTGGAAGTTTTGGAATTTGACTATAATATTCCTGGAAGTTTTTGGGATCTCTTTCAGGAGGTGACTGGTGAATTCTCTCGATTTTTATTTCACACTCTGTTTCTAGGGTCTCAGGGCAATTCTTCAATATTATTTCTTGAAAAATGAAGTCTAGGCTCTTTTCCTGATCATGGCTTTCAGGTAGCCCAGTAAGTTTTAAATTATTTCTTCTGGTTACGTTTTTGATGTTGGTTGTTTTCCAATGAGATATTTCACATTTTCTTCCAATTTTTGTCTTTTTTTTGGAAGAGTTTTATTTCTTCCTGATTACTTGCAAAGTCATGAGCTTCCTTTAGTTCCATTCTGCATTTGAAGGAGTTATTTTCTTCAGAGAGCTTTGTTATCTCCTTTTCCAGTGGCAAATTCTGCTTTTTTAATGCATTCTTCTCCTCATTTGCCTTTTGTTTTGCATTTTCCATTAGGCCTAAACTAGTTTTTAACATATTTTCTTAAGAATTTTTTTGTATATGTTTCACCAAGCTTTTGATTTGGTTTTCATGATTTTTTCTGCATCACTCTCATTTCTCCTCCCAATTTTTCCTTCATCTCCTTTAATTGCTTTTCAAAGTCTTTTTTTTTGAGGTCATCCATAGTCTGAGCCCATTTGCTATTTCTCTTGGAGGTTTTGGATATGAAAGCTTCAATTTTGTCATCATCTGAGCATGTATTTTGATCTTCCATGGGCCTAAAGTAATTCTGTATGGTCAGATTCTTCTTTTTCTGTTGTTTACTCATTTCCTCAGCCCAAGATAGCACTTCCAAGCCTTTGGGGGTTTTTTTGGGGGGGCATCCCACTGGGACCTTTATTCCTCCAAGGTCTTAAGTTCTCTTGCCTGTACTTTGATATGTAGATGATCACAGCACTTCCCTCTGCCCTGGAGCTGTAAGGAGGAGCCTTGCTATCTTAGTATAGAAACCCAAACTACAATATCTGAGTGTAGGCAATCAGCAGAGTCCTACCTCAGGGACAGCAGAGAAATCTCTGCAGACTTCCCTTACAGTCTCTTGGGGGTACAGGCTGCTTTCTCCCAATTCTTGCTGCAGGTTCTGTGGCTAGTGCTCCTCACTCCACACCCATTCTGGTGTAGCAGAGTTCTCTCCCTGCCCCTTTAAGCTGTTGCCAGTGATCTCTGGGCTGTGCTGGGCTGTGCTGTGTCTGTGGCTTTTTTTCCAACCCCTGTCCTGGTGAAACACACCTTTCCCACAGAACTTCTAAATTATCTTGGACTTGGAAAATGTATCATTCAGTCTTTCTGTGGGTTCTGTCCCCTCTAAATTTTGGCTAGAGTCATCTTTTGGTTTGCTTTTTTTTTTTTGGAGTTTGGGGGGAAGGAATTTCTGGGAAATGCTGCCTTCACTCTGTCATCTTGGCTCTGCCCCCAAGAAAACTCTGAAAAAACTTTTGACAAAATACAGCACCCATTCCTACTAAAAATACTGGCGAGAGTGTAGGAATAAATGTACTGTTCCTTAGAATAATAAGCACTATCTATCTGAAGCCAGCAACAAGCATTATATGCAATGGGGAGAGGCTAGAGGCATTCCCAATAAGATCAGGGGTGAAACAAGAATGTTCATTATCACCACTAGTATTCAATGTTGTATTAGAAATGTTACCTTCAGCAATTAAAGAAGAAAAAAACTGAAGGAATTAGAATTGTGAAGGAAGAGACAAAAACTCTTACTCTTTTCAGATGACATGATGGTATACCTAAAGAATCCCAAGAAATCATCCAAAAAACTACTGGAAACAATTAACAATTTTAGCAAAGCTTCAGGATATAAAATAAACCCTCATAAATTCTCAACATTTCTATATATGACTAACAAGATACAGCAGGAAGAACTAGAAAGAGAAATCCCATTTAAAGTAACCTCAGACAATATAAAATACCTGAGAGTCTATTTTCCAAGGCAGACTCAGAAACTTTTTGAAAACAATTACAAAACACTTCTCACACAAATTAAATCAGATTTAAATAACTGGGCAAACATCAACTGCTCATGGATAGGTTGAGTTAATATAATAAAAATGACAATTCTACCAAAACTAAACTACCTGTTTAGTGCCCTACCAATCAAAATTCCAAAAAAAATACTTTAATGAGTTAGAAAAAGTGGTAAGTAAATTCATATAGAGAAATAAAAAGTTAAGAATTTCCAGGGATACAATGAAAAAAAAGTGCAAAAGAAGGTGGCTTAGCCCTACCATATCTAAAATTATATTATAAAGCATCAGTCATCAAAACTGTTTGGTATAGGCTAAGAAATAGAGTGGTGGACCAATGGAATAGACTAGGTGCAATAGCTGGAAATGATTTTAGTAATCTGCTGTTTGATAAACTCAAAGAGTCCATTTACTGGGATAAAAACTCTCCCTTTGATAAAAATTGCTGGGAAAATTGGAAGTTAGTATGGAAGAAACTTAGATTAGATCAACACCTCACACCTTATATCAAGATAAGATCAAAATGGATACAGGATTTAGACATAAAAACAATATTATAAGCAAACTAGAATATCAAGGAGTAGTTTACCTGTCAGATCTAGGACTAAGGAAGAGATGGAGAACATAACTAAAAACAAATTAGATGATTTTGATTACATTAAATTAAAAAGCTTTTGCACAGACAAAACCATTGTAACCAAGATCAAAAGAAATGTAGCAATCATTTAGCAAACAATCTTTACAATTAGTATTTCTGACAAAGGACTGATTTCTAAAATATAGAGAGAACTGAGCCAAATTTTTAAAAAAGCCATTCCCCAATTGACAAATGTCAAAGGATATGCAAAGGCAATTTAAAGATGAGATCAAAGCGATACATAGTCATATAAAAATTGCTCTAAATCATTACTTATTAGAGAAATGCAGATTAAAGCTTCTCTGAGGTACCATCTCACACATCTCAGACTGGCCAATATGACCAGAAAGGACAATGATCATTGTTAGAAGGGTTGTGGGAAATCTGGGACACTAATACATTGTTGGTTGAGCTGTGAACTTATCCAACCCTTTCTGGAGAGCAGTCTGGAACTATGCCAAAAGGGCAACAAAAATGTGCATACCCTTTGATCTAGCAATACCATTACTGCTTCTGTACCCTGAAGAGATGAAGAGAAAGGGTAAAAACATCACTTGTACAAAAATATTTATAGCAGCCCTGTTTGTGGTGGCAAAGAATTGGAAATCAAGTAAATGTCCTTCAGTTGGGGAATGGATTAGCAAACTGTGGTATATTTATGTCATAGAACACTATTGTTCTATTAGAAACCAGGAGGGATGGGAATTCAGGGAAGCCTGGAAGGATTTGTATGAAGTGATGCTGAGCAAGATTAGCAGAACGAGAAAAACGTTGTACACCCTAATAGCAACATGGGGGTGTTGATCCACCTTAATGGACTTGATTATTCCATCAGTGCAACAATCAGGGACAATTTTGGGGTGTCTGCAATGGAGAATACCATATGTATCCAGAGAAAGAAGTGTGGAGTTTAAAGATCAAAGTCTATTACCTTCAGTTCTTTTTTTAAAAAAAGTGTCCTATGTACTACATAATTTAGCTATCTCTAATATTATATTTTCTCCTCATGGATATGATTTCTCTCTAAACACCTTCAATTTTGATCAATGTATAGCATGGAAACAATGTAAAGATGATCAGACTGCCTTCTGGGGGAGGATGGGAGAGAAGGGAAGGTGGGGGAAAATTGTAAAATTCAAAACCTTGCAAAAATGATAGGTAGAAACTACTATTGTATATAATTGGAAAACAAAAATATTAATTTAAAAAAAGTTGTGTAGATATGAAAAACATTGCTATTATAATCACCTTGTAATAATAAACATAGCCCTCTCTCCACCAAAGAAAGAGAAATCTCAAGAAAAATAAAGTTTAGGAAAAAAAGTATGCTTCAGAATGTATTCATTAACTGTTGGCTCTGTCTTTGGAATGGATAGCATCCTTTATCATAAGTCCATCAGAGAATTTGCTTCAATGTTCCACAGTTGCTATTCCCCCCCACCCTTGTTTATTCTATTTTCTATCTCCTTTCATTCTCTTCAAAAGGGTGTTGCATTTGACTACCCTATCCCATAATCTTCCTCTCTTCTATCACCTACATCCCTTCCCCCATCCTCCCCACCAGCTGCCTACCTCCTTTACTCTTTCTCCTATACCTTCCCTTGCCTATTTTTCTCTAGGGTAAGATAGATTTCTATACCCAATTGAGTGTATATGTTATTCGCTCTCTGAATAACTTCTGATGAGAGTAAGGTTCTCTCACTCCCTTCACCTTTCACTGCTTCCACTCCACTACAAAAATTTTTCTTGCCTCTTTTATATGAAATAACTTACCCCATTCTACCTCTCCTTTCCCTTTCTCCCAGTACATTCCTTCCTTCCTTCCTTCCTTCTTTCTTTCTTTCCTTCCTTCTTTCTTTCTTCCTTCTTTCTTTCTTTCTTTCTTTCTTTCTTTCTTTCTTTCTTTCTTTCTTTCTTTCTTTCTTCCTTTCTTCCTTTCTTTCTTTCTTTCTTTCTTTCTTTCTTTCTTTCTTTCTTTCTTTCTTTCTTCCTTTCTTCCTTCCTTCCTTCCTTCCTTTCTTCCTTTCTTTCTTTCTTTCTTTCTTTCTTTCTTTCTTTCTTTCTTTCTTTCTTTCTTTCTTTCTTTCTTTGTTTTTTCAAGGCAATGGGGTTAAGTGGCTTGCCCACACAAATAGATAATTATTTTTTTTAGGTTTTTGCAAGGCAAATGGGGTTAAGTGACTTGCCCAAGGCCACACAGCTAGGTAAGTATTAAGTGTCTGAGACCGCATTTGAACCTAGGTACTCCTGACTCCAGGGCCAGTGCTTTATCCACTGCGCCACCTAGGTGCTCCACAAGTAGGTAATTATTAAGTGTCTGAGACTGAATTTGAATTCAGGTCCTCCTGATTCCAGGGCCAGTGCTCTCTCCACTGCAGTGCATTCCTTTCTCCTCCAACTTGATTTTTTATATGGATTACTAGATTACTATCTTATCAGAGCTAATTAATCACACTGAGATGGTCCTACAATATTCTAAGGTCACGGAATTATTTTTCTTTTTGTAAAAAATCGATTGATTTTTAACATTCTTTTAAAATTTTGAGTTATTGATTTTCTAACTCCCTCCCACCCTTCTGTTCACTAAGAAGGCAAACAATATTTCAGTTATACATGTGAAATCATGCAAAGTATTTGTTAGTTATATTGCAAAAAATAGAAAAAAAATTGAGAAACTAATACTCCAATTTGCACTCAAAGTTCATTGGTTCTTTCTGTAGATGTGTCTAGAATTCTTTTCATCATGAGTCCTTTGTAATTGTCTTAGATCACTGTATTATTCAGAGTAGCCAAGTCTAACAGCTGATCATCACTACAACATTGTTATTACTGTATACAAAGAACTTCTTGTTCTTATTTCACTTTGCATCAATTTATATAGGATTTGTCATGATTTTCTGATACCACCCCCCTTTCAAATGCTTATAGCATAATAGTATTACATTACAATCATATGCTTCAAGTTGTTCAGCCACTTTTCAATTGATAAACAACCCGCCTTAATTTCTAATTCTTTGGCATCACAAAAACAGCTGCTATAAATGTTTTATACATATTGTCCTTTTTCCTTGATCCCTTTGAAATTCAGACCTACTCTTGTATTGCTATATCAAAGATTATGTATAGTTTAATACCCTTTGAGCATAGTTCAGATTTTTCTCGAGTATAGTTAAACCAGGTTTCTTGTCCACCAGTATTTTATTAGTGTATCTATTTTTTCTATTACCCCTCCAGCATTTGTCATTTCTGGTACATGTAAAGTGGTATCTCAGAATTATTTTAATTTGTCTTTCTCTGATCATTGGTGAGTTAGAGTGTTTTTTCATATAGCTATAGATAGTTTTGATTTTTTCTAAATATTGCCTAATCATATCTTTTGTCCATTTATCAATTGGGGAATGACTCTTATTTTTATAAATTTGACAGTTCCCTATATAGTTGAAAATTGAGTTATCAGAGAAATTTGCTATAAAATATCTTTATATTGCTTCATTTCTATGTTTCTTTTTTTATCTTTCTTAGCAAAAAGTACTTTCCCTGATTGTCTTTCAGTTAGATCCATTATTGCATTTGCTTTGTCTGAGGTCATGCTTGCCACCCCTGGACCTCTTCACTTCAACTGAAGCATAATAGACTCTGCTCCAGCCTTCCATTTCAATTCTGCTGTCTTTCTGTGCCAAGTGTGTCTCTTGTATACAAAATATTGCTGAATTCTGGTTTCTAATCCTTTCTCCTATCTACTTCCCTTTCACATTCACAGTTATGATAACTAACTGACTTCTCTCACTCTCTTTTAATCCTGTTCCTCCTCAAAAGTATGCCTTACTTCTGACCAATATCTTCTCAAGTTATTCCCTCCTGTTATTTCTTTCAACTCCTTTTTCTCCTATCTCCCTATTAGGAAAGATAGATATTGTCAACCAGATCAAACTAACCCCCCAACCTATGAATGACCAGAGCCCAATAGAAAAGACCAGAGACTGGAGAGTCAAGAATCAAACAAGTTCAATTTCAAAGTGAGGGACTGCAAGCAAGGAGGCAGATTAAACACTTGTCCCAGGGTCCTGACCCTAGTGGGAGGTCCCAAGTCAGTGTGAGAGTCATAGCAACAATGAGACAATAGCAGGCTTCATGACCAGAACATGGGTACTTGTTCAAGCTTGTCCGGTGCCTGATAAACAGAAATATTTAAGTTTTCTTGGTTACCTTGGTAATATATAAATATTTCTTCTCATTGTGTCTCCTCTAAGTAGCTTGATCTGTACCTGACAATGTAATTTTGCAATTATGAGAACTGTGAGAAAACTTTATTCATTGTTTGAAACTAGCCCTGTATGACTGGGAAACTGGACCAACTCTATGTGTTGTTTAGAGATCCTTAACCAAGGACCCATGTTATGCTGACCAGAAATCAGATCCAAAAACTGATTCAAGGAGTTTTCTCATAATTGTCAATTCATATGTGTTCTAAGGGTCCCTACCAGTTCTGACTACTCCCACAGAAAAGAAGGCAAGAAAGAAGGAAAGAAGACCAACTTTGGTCCTCGTAAGTCATGAGGTCATGATTGAGACATTTAACCTCTTTTCAAACTTGATTTTTTCCTTTGTACACTGGGAATAATACTAATAATTACATTACCCAACTCAGAGTCATAAGATTCACTAATCTTTAGATACTTTGTAAATGTAAATCATTTTATTAAAGTAAAGAAACATCTATTCTTAGTTGTGTTAATGCTGTAGCCATATCTAACCTATTCATGGCCCTTTGCAGTAAAATCAGATATCCATAGAAACACAGGAAACTAAGACAAGTCTTTACTCTTGATTGAGACTAGCCTTGTATCTTACAAATCAGAAATTAAATTTTTCATCTTCTATTGCTCTTTATTCACTGGTTGCTGATTGTTTTGCACAACAGAGAAATAAAATATTAGGTCTATAATGGCTCATATTTATATTTGGAAACCTTTCAGCTTCACCTGATGTCTCTTTGTGAGGTGGTCATAGCTCACCTGTTCTACATGTGATTTATCTATGTTAATTCTAGTGCTGTAGGATGGTTTCCTTTGATATAACCTGTACATTGTGACACACAACCTTGAGAGATGAAAAATAATATATTATACTATAACTAATACTCATAAGCTAGGAGTTTGAAAATTATTATCATTATTTGAAAAAATGAGAGAAATAATGCCAATAATACCTACTTTACAAGATTACTGAGAATATTGAATGGCATGATGTCTGTAAAACACTTCATAAAGGTTAGGGTATTATACTGATGTTGATGATAATTATGATAATCTAATGCTTAGAATAAAGATGATACTGATATGAAGAAGTCAACAGCAAAAATGATAGCCCATCTATAGGTACATGTTAAATTAGATGTCTAAGGGGAGGCAAATAAGAAAACTCTTAAGGAGCAACTAGATAAACAATGTTGTCAACTAGTATCAGAATATGTCATAGAGCATGTTGTTTATATTATTTTCAATCAGAGTTCAATAGGGGACCCAGAGTTACTGCAGTTATTCAATCAGACATTGTGGGATATTTGTACTATTGTTGTAGATTTTAATGCAAATTGTATTTGAGCCAGTTTCCTCAGTCTATTGGAAGTTAATAAATAAGAGGGTGATAAAGCACCTTATTTGTGATCTTTAAGTCCCAAGAAGATTCCTTGTGTAATAGTTAACACCAGAAACCTAATCATATGGGACACAGTTCGGTAGGAAATAACATAATCTAAAATAAACCATGTGTTACTGTGAGAGTGTTTTTGTTTTGTTTTTTGAATCACTGATGACACATGGCAAAGAGAGTGAGCACTTGGAGAATCTTTTACCTAGCAGCATATAGGGGTGCAACAACTCTACCCATTTAAGGTTGTTTGAATATAGGTGGGGGGTTAGGGAATATAATAAATCATTTAGCAAGCATTTATAAATTATCTACTATATGCAAGCACTATGATAAAACAAAGGCAGAAATGAAACAGCTTTCTTGAAGAAGCTTACACTCTACTGAAACTTTAAGTCCAATTTCTAAAGAGCCTAATTCTCAAAGTCCAGAATTTAGGAGAATTGGATAATAAGAAAACCTTAATATTCATTTTGTAAAACTGCGGTCTTGAAAAGGCTCTAGTTCAGCTTCCTTGATTTGCAAATTAGGAAACTAAGACCAAAGTAGATTGTGACTTGCCTTTATATGATTCTCTATCTCTATTCACCACATTGATACCCTGAGTATACATCTTTTGACCATACTATGATGCCTACTCAAAGTATCGTTAATGTTTCCTGGCAGGCAATTATTGATCCTAATATCTTCCCAGAAAAGTTTAGAGAAGAGAGTGTCCAACACTGAATGAAGTCGGCTCTTGCTAAGGCAAACAGTGATGTTGTTGATAGTGTAAGCTCCCCAGCTAGAGGAATTTTAGCAGAAACTGAAGGATGGAGATGGAGCTAGGCACAGGTGGCTGAACATTAAAAAAGGCACACAACCCCTTTGATCCAGCATTACAACTATTAGATTTATATCACAAAGGGATCATAAAAAGGGAAAGGACCCACAAAAGTATTAATTGCAGCTTTTTTTAGTAGTGGCAAAGAATTGGAAACTGAGGGGATACCCATCAGTTGAGGAATAGCTGACCAAATTATGGTATATGAATGTGAACTATTGTTCTGTAAGAAATCATGACTGGGCAATTTCAGAAAAGCCTGGAAAGATTTTTATGAACTGATGCTGAATGAAGTGAACAAAACTAGGAGAACATGATACACACCAATAGCAACATTGTGAGATGATCAACCATGATCCACAAGACTTCTCCCAAAAGTTCAGTGATTAAGGACAATCCTGAGAGAACTGTTATGGAAAATACCATCTATACTTGGAGGAAAAAACCATGGAGACTGACTGCAGAATAAAGCAGACTATGTTCATTTTTTAAAACTTCTTTTTCTTTTTTTTAGTTTTTTTTGCAAGGCAAATGTGGTTAAGTGGCTTGCCCCAAGGCCACACAGCTAGGTAATTATTAAGTGTCTAAGACCGGATTTGAACCCAGGTACTCCTGACTCCAAGGCCGGTGCTTTATCTACTATGCCACCTAGCTGCCCCTAAAACTTCTTTTTCTTTCTTTTTCATGTTTCCCCCCCACCTTTAATTCTAGTTTTTTCACAATTTGACTAATATAGAAATATATTAAATACAATTTCACTTTTACAATCTCTATCAGGTTGTTTGCTGCCATGGAGAGGGAGGTGGGAAAGGAAGGTGGTGGGAAAATGTGGAAATTATGCTTGCAAAAGGATGAATGCTGAAAACTATCTTTGCATGTAATTGGAAAATTAATAAATAAGGAAGAAGCAAAAAAAAAAAGATACACTTGCCCATAGATAAACAGTGTGCCAAATTGAAGTAATTCTTTATCCATTTCACCACCCTCTTCCTTCCCTGTACAGCCTGAACTGGAAACTTGAAAACTGTACCTTTCAACCTTCTTATGATTCTGGGTTTCATCTCTGCTTTTTAATATTTGACTGATTTTTTTCATCTGTGTGACTCATCTGCCCTCTATATAATAGTACTGAAACTCTGACACCCCCCCCCACCTGCATAAGATTGTCTCTGCTGCTTTGTTTTCCTCCTTCTCCATTTCCCAAACTGTGAAGATAATGAAGGTTAGTTACCATTTATTTTGTATCAGACTGCTGGATGACCCAGTGATCAGAATGCTAAAATCAGGAAAACTTCAGTTCAAATCTAGTCTCAAATACATATTATCTCTGTCATTCGATCGAGTCATTTAATTTCTGCTTCCCTCTGTTTTCTTACCTATAAAATAGGCATACAATAATAGGACCTACCTCACAGAGCTATTGAAGGTTCTATTTTTAAATCACTTTGCAGACTTCAAAACATTCTATAACTACTGGTTATTATTATTATTATTATTATTATTATTGTTATTTATATTCACCAGACTTTCATTTGTTCTTGTCATCCTTTCTTCTTTTGTGATTGATATAAATTAACTGTATGGTCTGTGGATTTCACTTTTCACTTCTTTCCTCTCTAGAGGAAGAATTAACATCCTGGCAGAGCTAAGCTCTATGGTGATCTTCTTTCATCAATGATCTCCATTCTCAGAATATTCTTTCTCTTCCTCTTTTCTGACTTTCTCCTTTAGGCTACAAATATGATCAACCCTTCCCTTTTTCTTGACCCTGATTCCCACCTCAACTCTTGTTTGATGTTTCTCCTGCACTTCACTACTAAATTTATACAAAATGTAGTTTATACTTTCTGCCCATCACCTCTCAAGATATTGCAATCTAGTTTCTACTCTCATCTCTCCTAAAACTTCTTTGTTCAAGGTGATTAATAACTTCTTCATTACCAAATCTTTCTTCTGTTTTGATTCTTGTTCAATTTTTTTCCTGTGGTATTTGACACTATTAACCTCTCCTTTTTTATATCCTTTTCTTCCTTAGTTTCAAAGATACTACAGTTCCATATTTATTACTTGTGTGACCTTGGCAAAAATATTTAACCTCCCTGGGACTTTGTTTTTTTATCCACAAAATGACAGAATTACACTAGGTGAATTCTGAGACCCCTTCTAACTCTAAGTTGGTGATCTTATTTTTCCCTTGCTAACTCTTCACACTCCTCCTATACTCTAAAGGAGATGTCTTTCCATACTAATTTACTGTCAGATGAGCTGTGAATTAGTTCAAATGTTCTGGAAAGCAACTTGGAATTATACTAAGGAACTGACTAAACTATTCATACCTTTTGTCCCAGATATCCCACTGCCAGGTCTGTGCTGGAAAGAAGTTAATGATAAAAAGAAGGGTCTCATCATAAACCAAATTATTTATAGCAATACTTTTGGTGGCAGCATAAAAGAAAAATAAGACCAAAAAGTGCTATATATATGCCAAAAATAGCTTTATGAGCATTTTTAAAATGGCAAAATAAAAATAAAATCAACTTCCCCAGTTGAGTTCTACAAATTGTGATACATTAATATTAATGGAATATTATTTTTACCAATTGATATATTATTCTATTTTTCCACTTACATATTATGAAAGTTTTTCAACATTATTTACATACATAGGCATATTTTAAAGCTACATAATTTCCTTCTTTCCTCCCTTCCCACTCCATTCCCCTCTGTGGCAGTCTGGTGAATATTGTACATGCACATTTGTGTTTAATGTGTTTAAAAATTAGTCATTTTCTGTATGAGAAATTAGGATTAAGGGAAAAGAAAGAAAATCATGAGTTAAGAAAGAAAAACATAAAATAAATTTTTAGAAAGCAAATATTGTGTTTATTCATATTCTGTATGGGTTTTTGTTTTTCTTCCTCTGTATGCGGATAGCATTGTCCATAGCAAGTCTCTTAGGGTAGTCCTAGTTAGTTAGCTCTTTGAACTGCTGAGAGGACTGTATCATAATGGAAAATTATTGTGATAGAGTGATAAATGTGGAGAAGGCAGAAAAACATGGGAAGACACATACAGCAAAATGTTTGTAGCAGTACTGACTTAGAAAAGAATCAAAACTAAACTGTTATTATAATGTCAGATTTTTTTAATATATTGGATAATTTTAACAAACTTTTTTTCTAAAGAGACAACTCTTTAGGAGGTGAAAAAGGGCAAATATTAGGAAATATAGATGATAAAAAAGAAAAATATACTAATAAGCTTTTTTTTTTTTAAGTAGAAGTCCCACTATTGTTCTATTAGAAACAAGGAGGGATGGGAATTCAGAGAAGCCTGGAAAGACTTGCATGAACCGATGCTGAGAGAGATGAGCAGAACTAGAAGAATATTATACATCACAACAGAAACATGGGGGTGATGATCAACCTTAATGGACTTGCCCATTCCATCTATATCCGAAGAAAGAATTGTGGAGTTTAAACAAAGACCAAAGACTATTACCTTCAATTTAAAAAAAAAAGTTGTATTATGTACTATGTAATTTTGCTATATCTTATATTTTACTTTTTTCCTCAAGGATATTATTTTTCTCTCAACACATTCAAATTTAATCAATGTGTATCATGGAAACAATGTGAAGATTATGAGACTACCTTCTGTGGGGGAGGGAGGGAAGGGAGGTTGGGAGAAAAATTGCAAAATTCAAAACATTACCAAAAATGATAGGTAGAAACTACTATTGTATAAAATTGGAAAACAAATAAAATATATTTAAAACAAACAAATAAATAAATAATTGGAAGTCTCTCAAATTGGGGAATTCCAAAGTTTAATTATGAGATTACTCCTAAATGCATAGCTCCTTCCTAATTCCAGCTTCATGACAGATGTTTCTACCTGAGTGATCTGCTAACATCTCAAACTAAGTTTATCCATAACTGAACTCATTACCCTTCTTCATTCCAAAAATCATACTTCTCTCCTTAACTTCTCTGTCTCTACAGATGGCACTTCATTCTCCCCATTAACCAGTCTCCCAGTTATGGATCACTAATCAGAACTAAGCAGTTGCCAAGTCCTTTCTCTTATTCTCTATTCTTCTCTTCTTTATTCATCCCCAGCTTTCTATTCCAGCTGGATAATTTCCTAGTTTAGTCCCTTAATCTCTTCACATCTGAACTATTTAGTAGCCTCTTAACTGTTCTTTTTGTTTTCAGTCCATCAGCTTTCAATTTATCCTCCCTATTACTGCCTGAGTGATCTTCCTAATAAATTCCCCCAATCAAAACCTTTAGAAATTCATCACTGGTCCTCCATAAACTTGCCCCAAACCATCTGTTTAGCCTTATACCATACTTCCCTTTACAATCAAACTGGAAGACTCTTCATCTGCCATTTTCATTCTATCTTCTCTTGTTTAAAGATTCACAATATCCCTGGAAATGACTTTACCTCAACATTTCCCTTTTCCATCACAGTCAGAGTATATATCTTCTCCTCTCAAACTGTGAAAGATTCATCTCTATCTTCACCATCATGCACAGTGTCTAGAATTTGTAAATGGTTGTTGAAGTGAATTGAATTTAGCTATGAAATAATTTAATTTAATAATTTTAAATTAATTTAAAACAACACATTCTAAAAAAAGTAAGTGCCTGAAGAATCTTTTTTTCTAAAAATAACTTACTTGCTATATCATCTTTTATATTTGCATTTTTGTCACTTTTATTTCATAATCCTTTTTTAGTATTGTCAAGGTTTTATAACAGTTTAAAAACCAAAGTTCACTTATCTCCTTTCCATTTTATTTCAATACTCAAAATTTATTTCAGTTTAAAATAAAATTCTTGATTTTTTTTCTTAATATATGTTTTAGAATGTTAGAGGAGCCAATATTTAGAAGGATAGAACTTTTGCAAAATATGGACACTCTCTCATGTCTACCAAATGGTCAGAATTATATTACAGTTTCTTCTTACCTACTTTTTCCTCTTCTTCCATTATTAGTATCTAATCCAGGCAGTGTCATTAAGGTTCCCTATCCCCAAAGTTCACATCTAAACCCTCATATTTTTAATTATCTCTTCCCACCATGGGTAGGAATTTCATTGAAGTTTTTATACTTTAAGGCTTACCTTAAAATATACACACATATGCTATTTTCAAAACAAGATGTAATATGAACTTTAAAAACAGACCTAAATGATATTTTCATCTTGTAGGAGGGTGTAGTATTACAACATGTTTAGCAAAATAATGTACATATGCTGATTGCACCTGTTTAAGAAATTAAACTACCTATGTAGTAATAATATTATTCTAGCCACATATACATAAAGATCTTGAGTTAATTTAAGAATTAAGATACAAAATTTTTAGAATGATCCAAGTATCAATTACATTAACATATACTGAATATATTGTTAACAGTATAAATTTATCCTAGCAAATCTAGTTTAGTGGAGAGGAGTCTATTAATTTTGAATCTGTAATTCAAAGTCTATAATTTTTGAGTTATTTAATTAAGCTAGGACCACAAGTGTTCTCATAGAAAACTTGTTCATTTGTAGAGAGGACAGTATTTTCTTCCTGAAGTGAAATTTTAATTATTTAATTTCCCTTTCCATAATTTTTCAGTTGTTTCCAAGTGCCTCTTAAAGCAAATTAAAATTTTGCACTTCGTTTTTCTCCCCCTATGCCTTTTTTTCATTTATGCTTCCCAGTTAAGAAACTTCTTACTTGTCATTTCTGATGACTTCAGCCTGTGACCTGCATCTAGATTTCCTCCCTTTGCTTTCTTCAACCATCCAATATTTCAAGATTTACTTTTTCCACCAAAAAACCTCTTAATAATGATAGAGCCTGTGCTATGTTCTTGGCTTCAATCTATCCCTTCATCCAAAGGTATTTGAGCACTTTAACCTATTTATGATCCATCAAAGTGGGCATTCCCTCCAATAATGGATAGTAACCCATTCACACTCACCCATCCCATGTGATTCTTGTACATACCTATTTCACTGTAAAATTCTTAAGCCTTTTAGTTAAAAACCTTGATGAAATATGTTTAGTAACATTAGAACTGGGAGAGATATTGATGCAATGACAGTAACCCCTTTGGTAAGCAGATCTTACAAAGAACAATGGTTCATGGGGAAGAAGTATTAGGGAAGGGTGGGCATCTGGTCTCCTTCTTAATATCCCATTTCCATTGTCCATTTCATCAGTTCCTTACATCTTTGGGCTTAGATTTTTCATGCAGCTGTCTGGTTTCCGATAACATCTCCTAATCCAATCATCTGGTCTTTTGGAAACTTCCCTTCTTAGGTGTTCTAGAATAGGCCTGTTCTCTGAGCAGTTTCTTTTACAGATTTGTTTTTCTAGTATTTGCCACCTGGAAGGATGCCTGCTTTTTTTTCTGTTAACTTTTTTTTGCAAAATGGATCACAATACAATTTAATACAGTCCCTTTATTTTTGCCTTGTCCACAACTAAGTCATGTGATAAAAACTAACTCAAATAATAATCTTATCAATAATAATTAATAATAAAGTGATATGAAGAACATTAAATTAGGAACCACTACACTTGAGAATTTGCATTTTTTCTACTTCTCTTTATGCTTCTACCTTTATCTAAATCAGATACTGCCCATATCAGACTGAAGGGAGAATCTAAAAAAGTCTATGAGGATTTGATTTATAGAATTAGTCCAACTGGTTTGATATTTACCCAATGTAGATATGTAAACTAAGGTTAAGAGTAATTTTTTAAACTGGTATTGATGCCGCCATAATTAAACTCTTTTAGAATGGCATTCAATTATCTTATTCTTCACCTGGAATTCAAGTTCCACAAAGGGAAGAAGCTTCAGTTTTATTATCTATAACTGCCCTATGATGTGAGTTAGCAAATTATTATGTTGCTATCATAGGTAACTCAAATTAAATTACCTGATCTGTGCAGAAGTGAATGATGCAATTGTATATATAAAATTCTTAACTCAATTTTTAGAACTAGCTATAAGAACAAACTCAAAACCTTTGAATCCCATTAGAATCATTTTATCTCACCCCCCCAAAAAAAAATTCACTCCAGCTATTTACTAACTGCTCATTCCCTCTTTAGGAGGATGAGATGATGCTAAGGATCTAATCCTATTCATAAACACATAGGTAACAGTATCCTTTGTAAGTAGATAACTTCTATGCCTAATTTTAATGGTCCCTAAGAGTTGCTTACTTTACTTTGATTGTAATAAAAGATCTGTAATGGAATGTATCAATACACTAAGAGATTCCAAATTATATATCAAATGAGTTGTCTACAGTAAGACATGCCTAGTAATTAAGTATGTTCAAATAAAATAGTTATTATGACCACATAGACCCCTACTCTCAAACAGAATAAAATTTAAGGTAATTCATATAATTTGTTTGCTTTTCAGAGCATGATCTATATACAAGTTTATTTCAAGAACTTGACCTTGCACATGAATGCATAACTACCAGCTACCCAATGACTAGTCCAAATACTCAACCACTTAATTGTTTAGATTATGGGAAGGACTATAACTTCAGAATGAATGTTAGATATTACATACTTGCAGCTTATTATAGTAACTTCTAAGTCTTCCAGCATTAGTCTATTAGACAAAATTTTCACATCATGTTGATATTTTCTAAGGACAACCTGCCATGATTATAGAAATTTGCTATAAAAGGAAAAAAGAAAGACATAGCTTTAGTTAGGGAAAAATGCTGCCCTATCTTGATGTGAATTCCAGGCAAGAGTCATAAAGACAGACTTAGTGGTTTCCAGACCTCCCAACCCAGGGATCACCAAGGACAACTTGGAGGATCAACAAGAAAACTCTGCTGCACAAGAGTGATCATGGAGCTCAGGCCAACATGGCCCTCAGAGCAGACCTGGAACCAGAGGTAAGCCTGCAGAGCCACCCAGTAGGGAGCCACCTGGCAACTACTTCCAGAGTGCTCAGTCAATGGATGGTAAGGGGATGTGGAGGGGACTATTGAGATCTCTCCTCTGTTCCTGGGACAGGATTCTTGTGCTTTGTCCATATTCAGATCCTAGTTGTAGTCTAGGACTCCCATTGCCACAGTAGAACAGGGACCCTCCTCAGTTCTAGGGTAGAGGGGTGTGCTTGTGCTCATCCACAGACCAGAGCACAGGCCAGGAGAGTAGTCAGAGCCTCTCATAAGACATTGAAGGAATTGAGGGCCCTGGTGGGGTGGGTGTCCCAAAAATACTCAAAAACTTAGTAAGCACATTAAAAACAAGACATAGGCTGGGGAAATGAGTAAACAGCAGGAAAAAAAAGAATCTGACCATAGATAATTACTTTGGTCCCATGGAGACTCAAAACATACACTCAGAAGATGACAAAGTTCAAACCTCTGCATCCAAAGCCTCCAAGAAAAATAGGAATTGATCTCAGGCTATGGAAGAGCCCAAAAAAACTTTGAAAAAGCAAGTAAGGAAGGTAAAGAAAAAATTGAGGAGGGAAATGAGAATGATGCAGGGAAAACATGAAAATCAAGTAAGTATCTTGGTGAAGGAGATAAAAAAAAAATAAAAGAAAACAACATGTTTAAAATCAATTTAGATTAAATGGAAAAAGTATTCCAAATGAGAAGAAGAATGCCTTAAAAAGCAGAATTGGTCAGGAGTGCCTTGGTTCAAATCCAGTCTCAGACACTTAATAATTACCTAGCTGTGTGGCCTTGGGCAAGCCACTTAACTGCGTCTGCCTTGCAAAAACCTAAAAAAAAAAAAAAAAAAAAAAAAAAAGCAGAATTGACCAGATAGAAAAGGAGATTAAAAAAGCTCTCTGAAGAAAATAACTCCAAATGTAGAATGGAACTAAGGGAAGTTGATGACTTTGTGAGAAATCATGAAACAATAGAACAAGACCAAAAGAATGAAAAACTAAAAGAAAATGCGAAATATCTCACTGGAAAAACAACTGACCCAGACAACAGATCCAAGAGAGATAATTTAAAATTACTGGACTCCCTGAAAGTCATGGCCAGGAAAAGAGCCTAGACTTCATTTTAAAAAACATTTCTTCTGGAAAATTGACCTAATACACCAGAAGCAGAGGGCAAAATAGAATTTGAAGGAATCTATTGATCACCTCCTGAAAGAAATCTCCCCCAGGCCCAAAAAACCTCCTAGGAATATTATAGCCAAATTCCAGAACTCCCAAGACAAAGAGAAAATATTACAAGCAGCCAGAAGGAAACAATTCAAATATCATGGAGCTTCAGTCAGGATGACACCAGACTTAGCAGTGTCTACATTAAGGGCTCGAAGATCTTTGATATAATATTCTGGAAGGCAAAAGAGCCTTCCAAGTATCAACTACCCAGCAAAACTGAACATCCTCTTTCAGGGAAAAAGATGGACACTTGATGAAATAGGGGATGTTCAAACTTTCCTGTTGAAATAACCAGAACTGAACAGAAAGTATGAACTTCAAGTATAGGACTCAGGTGAAACATAAAGAAGGTGGAAGGGAAGGGTAAATTAAGAGGGATCTAATGATGTTGAACTGTGTGTATTCCTGCATGGGAAGATGATACTGAAAACTCATATGAACCTTCTCATTTAATAGAGCAGTTAGGAGTATTTATAGAAAAGACACAGGAGGGAGCTGAATATGAGGGTCTAATATAAAGATGAAATTAATGGAGGGAGAAAGGAATGTACTGGGAGAAAGGGAAAGGAGAGGAAGAATGTAAGAGGCAAAAAAAAAAGCTTTTTGCAATGGAGTGGAAGGAGGGGGGATTGAGGCGGGGGATGAGTGAACCTTCATTCTCCTCAGAAATGACTTGGAGAAGAAACATACACACTCAATAGATACAGAAATCTATCTGACCCTAGAGGAAAAAGGAGAGGAAAGGGATGGAAGAAAGGGGATGGGGGAGGGGAGGAAGGGTGTATATGATAGGGGAAAGGAAAGATTGTGGAAGAGGGTAGTGAGATATAACACACTTTTTTTTGTGCAGGGCAGTGGGGTCGGATGGCTTACCTGGGGGTCATATGACTGAGTGCATTGTTGGGTATCTGGGGTGGGATGTGGGCTGGTGCTCTGTCCACTGCACCACCTGGCTGCCCTAGCACACTTTTGAGGGGGGACAAAGTGAAAAGAGATTGAGAATAGAATAAATGAGGTAGGGGAGGAATAGATGGAGAGATATACAGCTAGTAATACCAACTGTGGGAAAAATATTGAAGCAATTTCTCTGATGGACTTATGATAAAGAATGCAATCCATCCCAGAGACAAAACTAATGGAATCTGAACACAGATTGAAATACATTTTTTTCTTTTTCTCTCACTTTATTTTTTGTGAGGTTTCTCTATCTTTATGGGGGGAGGGGGATTATGTTTACTTTTACAACAAGATTATTGTATTAATTGAGTAAATAAATAAAAAAATAAAAAGCCAGAAGTATGTGTATAGTTTGTGTGTAAGATTGTCTATGTACATGCATAAGATGGAGTCTATAAACATGGATTTTATAGAGGAATTTTAAAATACCCATCTATATTAGATTTAAAATAAAATAGAAATTTTCAGACTGTTAGCATCAAACATTTCACTTTAAGGTATTTTCTATTGTATGCAAGGATATTCTGTATTTGAAGGATACTGATAGCAATCATGAAGTTGTCTAATTCTGATCAGACTCTATTAAAATGATTTCCTCCCCTCAAAAACAAGTCAAACACAACTCAAAATTTTATCTTAGATGTCTAAAAGGATAGAAAATGCTACTAACAGAGCAGCAAGTCATGAAGAAGAATTTATTTGAAGGGGATCTCTAACAAAGAAATCTGGTTAGAATTAAATTAACTCATAAAAGGAGAGTAATTAGAACTATTAAAAAATCCACAGTGACAAAAGTTTTATATGGGATAAGCTATTTTGAAAGATCATAATATTGATCAATTGCTATTCAGTAATTTTTCATTCATGTTTGACTCTTTGTGACCCCATTTGGGTTTTTCTTGGCAAAAATACTGGAGTAATTTGCCATTTCTTTCTCCAGTTCATTTAACAGATAAGGAAACTAGGTCAACAGGGTTAAGTGATTTCCTTGGGGTGTTTGAGATCAAATTTGAACTCAGAATGAGGAGCTTCAGTACAGACTTTGCACTCTATCCATTGTACTACCTTAACTGCCCCAGTATCAAATACATATGATTTCAGAAACCTGAAGTTAAAAAAGGCTATCCTTCTCTTTCTGAATGTCACCAAACAGCAATTAGAATGATCCAAAACAGAACTCAGTAAATGTTAATTAAACTTCAATATCATCAGAGGAAAACTAATAGAAATTATTAAATATCTGACAAAACTAAAAGACAGAAAAAACAATGTATGAAACTGAAATGTCATCTTTGGAAATATAATCAGTTCTGCTACAGTACAACATATGCATTCCTAAAAATCATTACACTATGCAAATCATCAATAAAAACCACAGGGTTTTTGGGGAAAATACAGTTGAGGTACAATACCTAAAAACTTAGTCATTGACATAAAAAGATAGGATCCTAATAAATGGCAACAGAGTTTTATGCAGTTAAGTGGTTTAAAAAATACACAAATAGAGTAAATAGTGGTTACGTCTTTGCACTTCCACTCCCACTCCCACAGGGTGAATGCTGGCAAACTCAACCAGTAAGAGGGCAACCTCAGGCCACAACTTTGGGGGGATGGAGTGAAGTGTTGAGCCTATCACTAAACATGAGAAGAATAGAGTTCATGGGAACAGACCAATCCTCCTCTCCTTCTATAGTATCATAGTAAATATTATAATTAAGTAGTGTAGAGAATAGAGTATTGGACTTGAAAACAGGAAAACTCATCTTCCCCAGACATTTTCTAGCTATATGATCCTGAGCATGTCACATAACCTTATTTGCTCAGTTTCTCATCTGTAAACTATGAACTGGAGAAGGAAATACAAATCACTCCAACAGCATCTTTGCCAAGAAAATCCCAAAAGAGGGGGATTAGACATTACTCATTAGCATTAGACATTACTCAACAACAATATTATCTTGTAGAAGACCTAAAGTTTGCTTGTGGAAGGAGGCATTATAAGGTTGTACTCTGTGAATTATTACTAAATGGTAGAAGAAAGGTTATCTGAAATTAGGTAAAAAAGCTGTAACTCTAGCTGTGAATGATTCTGAGTCATTTTCTTCTTGTTTCTGTTACAACTAGACACAATTTTCTCCTTTCCACAGCATTTTATCCTGGACAAAATCACTCATAAGTTGTTTTTGTTGTGCCAAAATTGTTCTTTTATATATCAGTCATGTTGGAATAAATTCATGCTTTGAAAAATAGTGTTATAGCAGAACTGACAGTGTTCATTTTCTTAGCTTGCTTCAATTTCTTTATAGTAATTTTTATTTGTTTTATTGGGAAAAAAAACCACTGAGGAGATATGCTAAAATCATGGAAAGAAGTTGTATATTAATTAACAGGATCCACAGGGAATATTTTTTTCAGGGAATAAAATCTTTTTTTAAAGCACAAAACAGAAATTTTTAAAAAGAATAAAATCAAAGTCCTTGTACAATACAACAAAAATTCCTGGCATTTTTTAACATTTGAGACTTAAAACAATCCCGTGAAGTATGTCTGGTCCAACCATTTTACAGCTAAAGAAAAAGACTAAAAATTTTTAAATGATGAACCCAAAGTCATCTTGCTATTGATGGCAGAGCTGGGACTAGAACCAAAGTCTTCTGGCTCCTCATTCAGGGTTGCCTTTTCTACACTATCTCAAAGTTCTACTCTTCTAAATCTTTTGTGCAAAACTCATTAGCAGTCTGCTCTGTATACCCTTTTTAAAAAATAAGCAATAACCCCTAGCAGAGGGAGTTCATTGAGTAAAGCTAATGTTTGCTTATTTTTGATGAATTGAATAAAATTATGATTACTAATAATTTTACTGGGATGGATTTAAGTTAGCATTTGGATATACTGTTATTTACTACAATAATAGATTCTTGTTTTATTGAACATAAGAAGAATATATCCTATTATGCTTCTGCTAATACCTCTATTTATTTGAGTTGAGAACATCTCTGTTTTTTTTATGCACTGAGACAATTAGTCCCCCAGACCATGATTTGGGAAAGTGTCCAGACTGGGGATTAGGTTAAAGACTTTTAAGAGATCTTCCTTAATATGAACTCTGCCTTTCATTTGCTATTTCATCAAAGTCAGATGTTTGTCTTTTTTTTGTAGTATTTTGGTAATTTTTTTGGAGGAAGGTGAAATTATTTCAAAAACTCTTGAATTTTCATAGACTACAAAACTTTGAAAAATTAGAAAATGGAAAATGCTTTTTTCAATAATTTATTATATTTTTTCATATATTTTTTATTCTCAGGAAAGATTATTTTTGGACACCAAAAAGGAGATATTAAATATGTTGCCTCCAAATTAATATTCAAGATTAAAGAAATTTTAAAATTTGCTACTCATTAAATTTGTCTTTTTCCTAAAGTGGCAGATAAAGACCCCATGTAATTAATCTTTATAATCTTTATAGTTTATTTTCCTCATTATCTGCTGCAGCCTTAATGTGAAATTCTGTTCTTTAGAATACGTATGTGTGTATAGATTCACAACCAGTGGATTTCAACATTTAACCTATTGAATTTTCTCATCTCATGATGACGGGATCATTGCGCTTCTTTTGTTAGTTTTTAAATAAACATCACCTAGAACTTCAATGGAAAGATTTTCATTCTCCTTGCATTCTGACCACTGAGATTATATAAGAATACATTTTTTTTCCTTTTCTTTGCACGAGAAAAGATTTCCAAAACTTTAGACAGTTGGAACGTGTAACTAGAAATATTGATAAATCTGTCTATCTCAAGTCTCTCCCCACTTCAATCCTTCCTTGATTCAGCCACTAAAATGACTTTCCTAAAGCTTCCCTCCCAAACCCCATCATTAAAAATCAATGGCTTCCTATTGCCTCCCAAATCAAATAGAAAATTTTCTGTTTGCCATTCAAAGCTGTTCATACTTTTAGCCTCTCTTACCTTTCCAATTCTCTAGTCAATGACAATGACCTGATTCTAGGCATTTTCTCTGGCTCTTACTCCTCTACTCCAATTACTGACGTCCTTTAATAACTCTGGATTTAAGAGGCAGAAAGGAATCCTCGATTCAGGCTCTGCTTCTAAGGCTTCCCAGTTGAATGTCCTTAGCAAGTCACCAAGCCAGAGCTTTATTAACTATAAGAAGATAATTTTCAAACTAAATTTATAGGAAGCCTTCCCCACCCTTCTTATTACTACTGTTAATTATCTACTATTTATTCCATATATAGTTTACTTTGTGTATTTGTTTGCATGCTGCCTCCTCCATTAGATTTTAAGCTCCTTAGGGGAAGGACTATCTTTTGTCTCCTTTGGCATCCCCCAATGCACATGATAAATATTTATTGATGGATACATCTTTTAGTTTTTATTAGGTCCATCATGGCACTGAAGTTTTGGGGACATTTCTCCATTTGGAGATAATGGTATGTATCCCCATGGAATGTGCCTCTCCCTGACTTCAGCCCTAACTGTATATGAATTGGTAAAGAAGACACTGGGTATTGTCTGAGAATTTAGTAATGAATACTTATTCCATGACATCATTTCCAGAACAGAAGTGAACACCTTGCATCCCTAGAATTTCTGTCTTAAAACTTGTATTTATAGTAAAATAACAGAGAGGAAGAAGAGGAAGATGATATAACTGATGGGATTCAGAGTTCCTACATTCCCTGGCATGACTGACAGAGAATCATGACTTACAACTGCATGACTCTCACTTCATACAACATTAGCTGCTACCTTGATATCTCAAAATAAGGAATAAATACAGGCAGCTTGATGCTCTGGCTCAGAACTCTCTATCCAGAGTTGTATCAATTATACTAAGCTGAGAAATGAAGAGCTCTCCATGGTACAAGTTAAAACAATATTTTTGCTTTAATGATTAAGGTTTGTGCCAAGTAAAATTACACATTTAATTATCTCAATTCTCTATATATATTTTGTTTTTTTCAAGGCAATGGGGTTAAGTGGCTTGCCCAAGGCCACACAACTAGGTAATTGCTAAATGCCTGAAGTCGCATTTGAACTCAGGTACTCCTGACTCCAGGGCCAGTGCTCTATCCACTGCATTGCCTAGCTGCCCCATCAATTCTATATTTTACTTCATTAATATAAACAATATAATATACTACAATATAACACTAATAACTCTGGATTTAGAGGAAGAAAGGAATCCTGGATTTAGGCTCTGCTTCTAAGACTTCCCAGCTGAATGTCCTTAGCAAGTCACCAAGCCAGAGCTTTATTATCTATAAGAAGATAATAATTTTCAAACTATATCTAGTTAAACAGGATTGTTGTAAGGAAAAAGCTTTAGAAATGTATTGTGAGGGAAGGCTGTTAGAAATTAATTGTAAATAGATTAGAGAAAGATGTTTTTATTATTGTTGAAATTAGTCTCATTTTTAAATTTTTCAAATAAAACATTTATTTTATTTTGGTTTCTACCTTTGTGTTAAATGTTTATTCTGACCCATAGAGTATGACATGTTCAGATTCAAATTGGCTGTCATAGAATCAGTGTGTCTCATCTCTTAACACCCTTGTGATGTAGAATAGTCAAAAAATTTCAAAAACTTTGTTCCATCAAAAACCAATTTATGACAAGCAAAATGCTAATAGTTGCAACCTAAATTTTGAAATGAAATGAGGCCCCAAAATCAAGAACCACAAATTTATGGGGTTTTTTTTAGGGTTTTTTTGCAAGGCAATGGGGTTAAGTGGCTTGTCCAAGGCCACATGGCTAGGTAATTATCAAGTGTCTGAGACAGGATTTGAACCCAGGAACTCCTATCTCCAGGGCCGGTGCTTTATCCACTGTGCCACCTAGCCACCCCACAAATATTACTTTTAAAAATTATTTAAAAAATTTTTGTTGGAATTTTTGTTTCATATTATCTTCATAGATTCTTTCCCAGCCCTGTTCCACCTCTCCCAAAACAAAAAGAAAAAGAAAAAAAGGCAAAAGGGACCAGAAAAATAGCTCAAGACTAATCAACACAACATACATTTCACACACAGTTTATATGGGTACTTGTTTTGCTATGGATTTTTTTCCCCTTAGGAATTGGGGGTTGGCAATGCTAGAAAATTGGAAGGATGGCTATGGGAAATCATGATAGGGTAAGAAAAGAAAAGAAAAGAAAAGAAAAGAAAAGAAAAGAAAAGAAAAGAAAAGAAAAGAAAAGAAAAGAAAAGAAAAGAAAAGAAAAGAAAAGAAAAGAAAAGAAAAGAAAAGAAAAGAAAAGAAAGAAAAGAAAAGAAAAGAAAAGAAAAGGAAAGAAAAGAAAAGAAAAGAAAAGAAAAGAAAAGAAAAGAAAGAAAAGAAAAGGAAAGAAAAGAAAAGAAAAGAAAAGAAAAGAAAAGAAAAGAAAAGAAAAGAAAAGAAAAGAAAAGAATGGAAGGAAAAGGAAAGAATCATTGATGCATCCTTTTATAGAACAGAAGAAGGGCCAGAAAGAAGACCAAACAGGACAGCTTTAAAAGCCATAGGTTGATCTAATTATATATATACTCCTGACTCCAGGGCCGGTGCTTTATCCACTGCGCCACCTAGCCACCCCTAATTATATATTTTAAAAGATAAGAAAATTATTGAGATATCTACAGTTTCATGTAGAATTCCCCTTTTTATATTCTCTATATAGGCAATATACCATTCTATTTGGCATTTTTTATTCAGAATAAAAATAAAAAAATTTTAAAAATTGTTGTAAGATGACAAAACCATCTCACTTTTCTCAGAGAAGAAAGAGAGATATATTCCTATATCTCTTCTTTGGGACCAACATTATGACAACATAAATGATTATATAGCTTTTAATTTCTGTTTGTTTTCATTTACTTTGTTTATATTGAGATTTCTGATTCTCCTTATTTTTTGTTTCTTATAATGTTTTCCCCATGCTTCTCTCCATTGCTCTTCACAAAAATATTCCATTACACTCATGAACTAAATTCATGCTTCCCCAATTGATTAACATCAACTTTGTTTCTAGTACTTTGTTTCTTTTTTCTTTTTTTTTTTTTTAGGGTTTTTTTTTAGCAAGGAAAATGTGGTTAAGTGGCTTGCCCAAGGCCACACAGCTAGGTAATTATTAAGTGTCTGAGACCGGATTTGAACCCAGGTACTCCTGACTCCAAGGCCGGTGCTTTATCCACTACACCACCTAGCCACCCCCTAGTACTTTGTTTCTTAAAAAAAAAAACATTAATATGAATATTGGTGTATAAAAGACCTTCTATATTTGACCTCCTTAAATTGTAGATCCAAAGAGGAGATCTATGGGTTAGAGGATATAGGCATTTTAGTCACTGTCTTAGCATAATTCTAAATTGGTTTCCAGAATGCTTGAACCAATTTAGAATTCCACAAAGAGTTTACATATTCATGGACCTGTCTCAGAAATCCTACTTTTAAAGGGACTTTGTGTAGCCATAACAGGCAGGTATGGGAGTAGGTTTAAAAAAATCACTGGAAATCAAAACAGAGTAGCTGCTCATCCAGTCTTTCTTAATAGCTGAGGTGCCTATAGTGGGCTACTGGAGAAGGGTGCCAAAAGTAGAATAAAGAAGGTATGATTACCTGAATGGGCATTTTCCCTAGAACAGATCTGTACAAGGTTACAAGTCCTATATTAAAACAACAATAATACAAGTCAAAATAACTGGGAAAATTCAACTTGGTTACTTTCTTTAGTGTACCTCTATTTCAGACAGCCAGATGGCACTGAGGGATAATACTTTGTACTAATCACTTAGGAAGACTAATAGTGCTTTAAGACTTAGACATAAACAGCCATGATCCTTTCCATTGTAAGATGTGATCTTGAAGATTTTTATAACAGTTGAAATAAGTTTCAGTTTTGTGAAACACCATAAAAATATGAAATATTTTGATGCTTATTTCTACTTTTTATTTTCAGATCTGCCAGATGGTTTCATTTATGTATGTTCAATATAGCCAAAACTATACTTATTTTCCCTCCTAAATTTGCCCCTTTCTCTAACTTTTCCATTTTTTAAATTCTCTTGACTTGAAACCCCAGATATCTATCTTTTCATTTCAGATTCATTGTTAACACTTCAGTTCAATCTCTTATCACCTCTTTCCTTTATATTTTAATAATTTCTTATCTCCAGCCTTCCAGTGTCTCATTGGTATAATCCAGCCTTCACAATGTTGTAGAAATAAATTTTCCAATGGTCAGGTCTCATCATATCACTTCCCTGCTCAAACATCTTCAGTAGCTTCTGCTTGCCTAATGAATAGAATATAATTAAGGTTCTAGTATTCAAATCTCTCCTTATTATTCTTTTAACTTTACCTTTCTAGACTTAGTTCACTGAGAACACAATGCTCCTTCATGGTCCTGTCAAACTGAACTACTCACTGGACTTCAGTATGATCTTATCTTTTCCCATTTTGTCTCCCCAATCCCTCAACATCGAATTCACATCTCAGCTTTTCCACAAAATGCTCCTGGATTCTACAGTTAGAGGTGATCATGTTCCTTCTTGAATCTATCATGCCCACTCGAGCTCTCTAAATCATCTAATGATTTTAAAATTTGTATTTTAAATTATTTGTATATTTGTCTCACCTTCCATGCTAGGCAAGAAACTTTCTAAGGTCAGGGACTGTTTTTTATCTATGACTCCCTACTACATAGTACAGGTACTATTTAATAAATATTTAATTAAATTTAACATGAATAAAATATCAAGAGCTACATTATAGACATAATCACAAATCTCACATGGATAAAGTTAAAAATTTAAAGAAGAATCATGAGAAAGGAATTTCAATCTTATGTCTTAAATTGTTATAAAGCAAAAATTATCAAAACTATCCAATACTGGACAAAAATGAAGGGAAAAAGTCAGTGGGCTAGATTAAAACTTAGAAGAAAATATGTACACAGTGTACTATTCAAAGCTAAGAATATGAATAATGAAAAACTGATTATTCAGTAAGAATTCTTGGCAAATATTGGATAGGAATTTGATGAAAATTAGGTTTAGATCAACTCTTTTTTTTTTTGCAACGCGATGGGGTTAAGTGACTTGCCCAAGATCACACAGCTAAGTAAGTGTTAACTGTCTGAGGCCTAATCTGAACCCAGGTTCTCCTGATTCCAGGGTGGGGGCTCAATCCACTGTGCCACTTGGCTACCCCTAGATCAACTCTTAAAGCATATATTCAAAAAGTCCAAGGTAGTGTCTAGTAGAATTATTGACACATAAAATCCATTTAATAAATATTTGTTCTCATTGATTTGGAATTTCTTCTAATGTTGAAGACAACTATTAATCCATGCTTATCTGTCCTATGAAATCTCATCCATGTCTTCCCATTAATATGACACAAAGAGTCCATCTATTGTGCTGGGATATTATAGATATTTTATTGACATTTCAAGGATTTAAATGAACCATTCAGACTATAAAGCAGTTACTCATCTTTTGTTTTCTTTTTTAATCCTCTACTTATTTGATGATATTCTTTATTTCACTTATCCCTCAAAATTCATTCTTTGCATTCTCTGTGAGGTGTTAAACCTTCCATGCATCTCTTTATTACCCTGTGGGAGATTCTCAACTTCTGTTCTTCAGAAACATTACCAGAAGGATATTGCCATTTCAAGAAAAATGGTTTCTTATTTTGAGAAGTTTGAAGATCTTGGCAATTTTCCCCATTACCAAACAGATTAATCATCACTTTCTATAAAAGTCATGTTGTGAAAGAAAAAAAAATCCAAAATAAAAGAACCATGATAAAAATGTAAAAAGTGAAAATAGTATGTTTGATCTACAGACTCCATCAGTTATGTCTCTGCATATGGATAGCAGTTTTCATCATGAGGCATTTGGAATTGTCCTGGATCATTGTATTTCTGAAAAGAGCTAAATTGCTCATAGTTGATCATAGTACGATGATGCTGATGTTGTATACTATATTCTCTTAGTTCTATATACTTTGCATCATTTCATATAAGTCTTTCCAGGTTTTTCTGAAATCTGTCTGCATTTCTTTTTTCTGTTTTTGCAAGGCAGACAGGGTTAAGTGGCTTGCCCAAGGCCACACAGCTAGGTAATTATTAAGTGTCTGAGGTTGAATTTGAACTCAGGTACTCCTGATACCAGGGTTGGTGCTCTATTCACTGCACCCCTAGCCACCCTCTTTTTTTTTTTTAACAATTTATTCATTTATTTTCACATTACTAGTGTTGTGAAAGTAAACATAACCCCACCATCACCACCACCAAAGATAGAGAAACCTCAAGAGAAATGAAATGAGAGGGGAAAAAAAATGTTTCCTTCAGTTTGTGTTCAGATACCATTGACTCTTTCTCTGGGATGGATAGTATTCTTTATTCTAAGTCCATCAGAGAAGTTGCTTCAATATTTTTCCCTCAATTGCTGTTATTAACTGTATTACCCTCCATTCTATTCCTCCCCACTCCTCCCTACACTCCTATCACTCTGTCCCTCCTCAGAAGTGTGTTGTATCTTACCTACCCTCTCCCACAATCTTCCCTCTTTTCTATCAACACTCTTCCTCCCCTCCCCCTGTCCCCTTTCATCCAATCCCCTTCCTCTCCTTTTTCCTCTAGGGGTCAGATAGATTTCTATAATATATTGAGTGTGTTGTTATTTCCTCTCTGAGTCATTTCTGATGAGTATGAAGGCTCACTCATTTCTCCTTACCTTTACCCCCTTCCACTCTATTGCAAAAACTTTCTCTTGAATCTTTTATGTGAAATATCTTAGCCCATTCTACCTCTTTTTCCCTTTCTCCCAGTACATTCCTTTTTCACCCATTGACTCCATCTTTATATTTTATTACACCATTATATTTAGCTCTCTCCTGTGTTTTGTCTATGCTCCTTCCAATTTCCCTAATAAATGAGATGGTTCACATGAGTTCTCAGTGTCATCTTCCCATGTGGAAATACAAACAGTCCAGCATCATTACATCCCTCATAATTTGCCCTTCCTGTCTACCCTCTCTGTGCTTCACCTGAGTCCTGTACTTAAAGTCCTATACTTAAACTTTCTGTTCAGCTCTGGTACTTTCAACAGGAAAATTTGAAAGACCCCTATTCCATTGAATGTCCATCTTTTACCCTTAAAGATGTTCAGTTTTGCTGGGTAGTTAATTCTAAATTATAATCCAAGTTCTTTTGCCTTCTGGAGTATCATATTCCAAGACCTTTGAGCCCTTAATGTAGATGCTGCTAATCCTGTGTAATCCTGACTGTGGTGTTAACATATTTGAATCATTTCTTTCTGGCTGCTTGTAAAATTTTCCTCTTTGATTGGGAGTTCTGGAATTTGGTTATAATATTCCTGGGAGTTTTTTTGGGGGGGGGAATCTCTTTCAGGAGATGATCAGTGTATTCCTTCAATTCCTATTCTATCCTCTGCTTCTAGGATATCAGGGAAATTTTTCTGGAGAAATTCTTTAAAATTGAAGTCTAGGCTGTTTTTCTGGTCATGACTTTCAGGTACCCCAATAATTTTTAAATTATCTTTCTTGTATCTGTTTTCCAGGTCAGTTGTTTTTCCAATGAAATGTTTCACATTTTCTTCTAGTTTATCATTTTTTTTTGTTTTATTGATTTTTGATTTCTCACAATGTCATCAGCTTCCTTTAACTCTATTCTACATTTGAAGGAGTTATTTTCTTAAGAGAACATTTTTATCTCTTTTCCCAACTAACCAATTCTGCTTTTTAAGGCATTTTTCTCATTGATCTTTTGGACTGAATTTTTGATTTGACCCAAACTGGTTTTTAACATTATTGTTCAAGTGTTTTATTCTATCTCCTTCACCAAGCTGCTGACTTGTGTTTTCATGATTTTCTTGAATCACTTTCATTTCTCTACCAAATTTTTCCTCTACCTCTCTTGTTTTCCAAAATCTTTTTGAGCTCTTCCATAGCCTGAGACCAATTCCTATCCTTCTTGGAGGCTTTGGATACAGAAGCTTGGACTTTATCCTCTTCTGATTGTGTATTTTGATTCTCCATGGGATCAAAGTAATCATCTATGGTCAGATTCCTTTTTTCCCTTTGTTTACTCATTTCCGAAGCCTATTTCTTGTTTTTAATATGCTTCCTAAGCTTTTGAGTGTTTTTTGGTCCCCCCTCACCTCAATTCCTTCAATGTCTTATGAGATATGCTCTGGTTTGCAAATGACCATAAGCACTGCCTTCTGCCCTGGAGCTGTGAGGAGGGTCCTTGCTCCTCTATGACACACCTGAATCTGAGTTTGTGAAAAGTCACTGAATCTTGCCCTAGGGACAGCAGAGAGACCTCTGCAGTCTCTCCCCAGACCCTCACCATCTGTGGGCTGACTGTTCTGGAAGCAGGTGCTAGGTGGCTCTGTAGCTTCTCTAGGGCTGCCCTGAGGCCGGCACTGGCCTGGACTCAGAGCTCACTCTCATGTGGCAAAGAACTCTCACTGACCTTCCAAGTTGTCCTCAGCATTCCCTGGACCAAGAGGTCTGGGAAATGCTCCTGCTCCAAGGACCCAGGTGGATGGCAGGCTGTTCCTGGAAGGCTAGAGCTGGTTTACTCCTACATGAAGCTGTTGCAACCCAAGCTGCGCTGTGGCAACCCCAATCCTGGTGAAAAAGACCATTCCCGCAGATCCACCAAGTGGTCTTGGGTTGGAAAATTGCTTTACTAAGTCCAGAATTTGACTAGTCACAATTTTATGGAATCTGGAGTTTTTTTGGGTAAGAGTTTCTGGGAATTCTTACTTTCATGCTGCCATCTTGGCTCCACCGCCTACTTGAATTTCTTATAGCACAACAGTATTCTACATTCACATGCCACAACTTATTCAGTCATTCCCCAATTGTTGGGCATTACCTCAATTTCCAGTTCTTTGCCAATACAAAAAGCTGCCATAAATAACTTTGTATGTGTAGGTCCTTTTCATGATCTTTCTGGGATGCAGACCTAGTAATGGTATTGCTGGATCAAAGGTATGCAGTCTGACTGCCCTTTGGTCATAGTTCCAAATTATCTTTGTGGGTCAAGGGCTATTTTATTTTTTTCTTTGTATCACTGGTACTTTATACCGTGTTTGGCAATATTAGGAGTTTAACTAAAGTCTGTCAAAAGAATGAAGGAATGAAACTGAGCATGGCAAAAAATACATTAGAAAATAGGATTAAAGAATGAGTAAGACCAAAAATTTGTTACCCAAAGTTTTGTGATTTTCTTCAAGAAAAGAATTTTGAGGAAATAAGTATTAATGAAGTGCCCTACTATTTGCTAGATGTACAATTTCATTTGCTCCTCAGAAAGATTGTTTATTCTGTTCTAGGGTCAATAGGGAATTATTGATGATCTTGATGGGGGAATGATAGAATCAGAACTTGTGTTACTTTTGTCCATGTCCTCTTATAATTCTGGTAAAGTACTGAAACTCTTCTATATAGTTTGATACTGAATGGATGTCACAGCATCCCTTTTTCTTGTTGCAAAACTAATTTATCTTCCTTTTTGTTTATACATCCCCTTAGATATCTCCTACACAATTCTTCATTGGTAGCATGTCATAGCCTAGTCATATTTTCTTGATACTTCTGATTTGCTCTTTGGGTCACACCCAATTTTAATTCCCCATAAACTGTAGAATTTCAGGACTCGCAGCAATAGAGCAACACAATATGGCTAAAGTCTTTAAAGAGTTCAATAAGGTTCTTCAAATTTAATCAACCTATACCTAGAAAGGCAGAATGGTGTAGTAGAGAATAGAGTCCTTAGTCCAGAAGGTATGTGTCTAAATCCTTCTTCTGATCTGCATTGGCTATGTGATCCTGGGCAACTAGGTGGAGCAGGGAACAGTGTGCCAGACTTGTTATTCAGAATAAAAATTTTAAAAAATTAAAAAAAAATTTAGGATGACAAAACCTGCCAGTTCATTTCTACAATAGAAGAGAACTATATTCCTATCTCTTCTTTGGGCCAACCTGAATTCAGGAAGACCTGAATTTGAATTTGACCTCAGATTGGGTGACTCTGGGCAAGTGATTTAATTGCACTAAACCTCAGTTTTTTCTATCTTAAATGGAGATGATGATAACCCTTACTTTTCTGGGTTTTTTGTGAGAATCATAAAGATAACATATGCACAATATTGCAAACCTTAAGGGCTATATAAATACTAGTACTGTTATTGTTATTATTATTTAACTTCTCATTGTTTTAAATCTCTAAACTCGTTTTTTAGTGCATTCCCCATAATCATACAACTAGTGAGGGTAAGAGAGGCACTTCTCTCCTAAGTCTAGCCTTGTTATATCCTCAGTGATTACCACAGTATAATGCACATAGATTCTTAATAAATGCTTATTAACTGATTGACTATACCTTCCAGATCAGTTTCTGTTTATTTACTATGCCAGTCTTTTGAGTAGCTTAAAAACTCCAAATTATCATTTTTATCCTGAATTTTCAAAACATTGTATTCCTTCTCATCTTAACCAGCCCACGACCTGAGGCACAATCTGCTATGAACTAAGAATTTCTCACAGAATAGGATGAGGCTTCTTTCAGCAAAGGAGCAGTGAAAGGCTTCATATAGAAACCATTCTTCCACAGGAAAGGACTGGAAGCTCTGGTATCATAATATGGAGCAGGAACCCTGCTACTTGAGATGCAAGGTATAGAAAAGAGAGAACAAAAGTGGGAGGTTGAGTTCAAATAAGAAATGTGACTTAGTTTCAGAAAGTCATAAAAGTATGAGGAAATATTGTGTAAAGAGAGAGGCAGAAGCTTCATATCCAGGAAGAATATGGAGGATCTGAATTTAATTGAGGATCTGGGACTATTTGCTATCTCTGTTATTTTGAAATTGCATTTATTTGCTATGCCTGGGTACACAAGCCCCATCTTCAAGCCTCCCTTCAATGATCATTAACCAGACAGCTTCCATTGTAGGAGATACCAAGTCCAGTACTGTTAGTCCCATTTGCACAATATGTTTTACTTTAGTGAAATATTCATATATTAATAGATATTGAATTAGTGAACAAAAATATCAGCATAAAAAAATCTCAGTTGTCATACAGTTGACCACAGTGAGCAAAAATGAGTAGTTCCAAAGTGTATCTGAAGTTACAAAATATTTTGTTTCTTTCTTCCTTAGATGTTTCCTGTAGCAGTGCATTCCGACTTCTAGTTAAATATTCTCCATTATTTTTGATTTGTCAAAACAAAAACTATTGGACCTATGATTTTTATTGACATAGAAAAATCCCAATGAGGAAACTTTCATGGCACTACATTGAACTCACAGAGATGCTACAAGTGATTTTAACCTATGTAATAAACAGAACTGTTGAGTATTTATTTTGTGCACTATAAAAAATTATTGAGATATAAAGGCCACCAGGCACCTAGAAACTTTGGGAACTTTAGCTAATTTGTCTCTAAGACTTGAGTAGGGTTACACAGTCAATATGCAACAGAACTAAAATTTGAATCCAACTCTTCGCTACTCTAAGGCCAAAATTCAATCTCATCTGCCAAGCTGCCTTCCCCACCAAGGTTATGAAAATTAAATTTTAGCATTTCTAAAGTTTTTATAATGAGTTAATCAGCTTACTGAAAATTAGGTATAAAGTTGAAGGGAGGCTAATAATAGCCTCCAAACTGTAAAGAATGTGCTAAATCATTTATTATTGTTCATTATTATTGTATGTGACCAATTATTGAATGAATGAATATCAATAATTAGCTATTTTGTTTTCATAAAAAACATTCCAAGAACAAATAGACTTTAGTTACATCAGGAAGTGTGTGGGTTAGGAAATATAAAGAACTTTCAAAAGCGTCCAATTATGATTACTCTGAACCATTTAAAAGATAGGGCCACTTTTGAAGTTTTTTTTTCTTTTATGAACCAACCAGCTATCTTTCAGGAATGATTCAAGTATAGTCCTGCTTAGAGCCTGAGGCAAGGTGAGATGAACACCCTCCTAGCCCTATTAGTCTATGATATGATCTCTAATAAGGGGGTGGATTTTTTTTAACATCCAGTCAACTTGTTATCATAACAATTGACTTTAAGTATGTAGATGATGATATTATAAGTTAATGTTTCTCTTGAAGTAGCTTTCACCAGGGGTGAAGAATTGCTTCTTTGCAATACTTAAGCTGGTGTAACAGGTATTCCTTCACTTGGTCTTATGCTGGAGACACTATCAGATCTATCAAAGTTATTAATCCATCTAGCCACTAGTGCAGTATTTAGTAAATAATAATTTTATGTACTGGTGTTGAAAAGAATACAAAAAGGTAAAATATACAACTTGGAGAATTAAAAATCTCCCTAAATCTAGACACTAAGTTCTGAGATGCCTAATATTAAATCAGTGCTAATGACACAGATAATATTGGTATTGATTTCAGGTGTGTCCCAATGCTAAATCCTATACAGAGAGGACTTATATAGATAGATCCCGTCTTCCCAGAATTTATAGTTTAATATATATTAATGATGTAGATAAATAATTTAAGGACAGAATTAGTAGAATAAAACACTACCCTAAAACAAAATGTAATATTTGAAGAAATTCATGGAGTGAAGTCTACTTTAGTTAAACTTATAAGTTGATGAAAACCTGAGGAAGTTTAGGGCACCTTCTAGTGTATTATACCTTGTAGACTGATCAGAGTGAGTTAGAGTGTTCACTCAGGGTTACCTGAGCAGACCTGTGGACAAATCAAATGTACAGGAAAGTTTGGTTCTCTACTCTGGTCTCTATATAAAATTAACAAAGGATAAAAGGAGATGCTAATTTCTCATAATTCTCTACAACTAATGACACTACTGTGTGTGGTCCACTACTTTATCACCAAAATAGGTGACCCAGGAGAAGAATAACAATTAAAGCAATTAGAATTCAAAGATTTAGTAAGATTTCCATTTGCTATCAAAATTCATAAAAAGAACTGTAAGGGATTGTTGTGTGTGGGAGCACTGTAAACTTTTATCACTTGGTGTCCTCGAGCACCAGAGTGTTGTTTTACTGGTTGATTGAAGAGTGCCACAGAAGTGGGAGTGGATCAGGATATTTAAGAACTTGTATTTGGTTTAATAAATGGAGAACTTGAAGAACTTTCCATCCTTGTCTCCTGCCTCTTCAACATTCGCCTGGGTAAGGATAAGCTAATCAGAAGGAACCTAACAAGAAACAATTCAGATAACATCATTTACTTGCCCAGTAAGAATTTTTATTCTCCACATTTTAGGAGCCTGTTTGGAAACTGTTTGAATAAAGTAGATAAATGTCATGCCCAACCTAAGCTAGCCCTAATTTACTAATTTACTAATGATTAGATAGACTCTTAGTCCTGAGGCTTTAGGGACAGGGGAAGATGGATAATGCTTTTCTAAAAATGATGGGGTCCAAATTATAAGAAAAGCATATTTAGGACAGTTATATTTGGTCATAGGATCACAGAATCTAAGTTTTGGAAAAGATTTAGGAGGTCATCCAGTCTTACTCTTTTTTATAAAATAAATATATAAATTTTATTTTTTTCAATTACAAGCAAATGTAGTTTTCAACATTCATCCTTTTACAAGCTTTTAAGTTCCATATTTTCATATCATCTTCTCTTCCCTCCCCCTCCTTATGGCAGCAAACAAACAGATATAGGTTGTACATGTACAATCATTTTTAACATATTTACTTATTAGTCCTGTTGTGAAAGAGTGATTAGAACTAAGAAGTAAAAACCATGAGAAAGAAAGGAAAAAACATAAAAGAAATTTTAAAAAGTGAATATAGCATGTTTTGCACTGCATTCAGACTCCATCATTTTTTCCTCTGGATATGGGTGGCATTTTCCATAACAGGTCTCCCAGGATTATCCTTAATCACTGAACTGCTGAGGGGAGGGGCATCCATCATAGTTGACCACCTTACAATGTTGCTGGGCATGTACAATGTTCTTCTGATTCTGTTCACTTCACTCAGCATCTGCTCATGCATGTCTTTCCATGATTTTCTAAAGTCTGGCTGCTCATTATTTCTACAATCTTACTCTTGCCTGAGCAGCAAGGTCTTCACAACATTCTTGATGCATACTCACTTAGGTATTGCTCAAAGACTTCTAGTTATGAAAAATGCACTATGTCTCCTAGCAATCGATTTCATTTTTGGACAACTTAGAAATTACCTCCCTTGCTCCTAGTTCTTCTCTCTGGGACCAGAGCAAAGAAGGTCAATTCCTCTTCTGTAAGGTAGGAATGGGTGAGACTGACAAGTTTCTTCATATACTTGTCTGTATTTTTAGCACTTAGCTAGTCCCTTTTTCATAGTAAATATTTCATAAATGTCTGTTGAATTGAATTTATTTCAATACAATGTCTTCAAATACTTGAAGACATCTATTATGTCTCCCTTAAATCTTCTGTCTTCTAGAAGACTAAATGTGCCCAGCTCCTTTAACAGATTTTAGTATGACATGGGTTCAAGTCCCTCATCATTTTGACTGCCTTATTCTAAATAGTCCTAGCTTTTGTCTACTAGACTCTTTCCTCTCTTCAGAATGTCCTAAACTCAAGTCAATATGACAATGCAGTGAGACTCAACAATCTACAGGAGCTACTCAGAAATCTAATTTAATATACTGTGTGACTAGAAAAATTAGATTTTAACTAATAGTTTATTTCAGAAAATTGTTGTAGACTCATTTTTGTCAGTAAGAATCCAAAGCTCAGGACATACACAGAGATTAAGAAAAAATAAAAAGGAAGTAGTAGATATTTAAAGCTTTATCTAACTCAATTTGAGTCTTCAAAACTACTTAGACTCAAATCACCTTGATATGACCATGTGGTCAGGGGCAAATGGGCTATAATTTGAAGGATAGAAAAAGTGATAAGTCTTTCTTTCCCCTACATTTAGCAACAAATACTCTACAAATGGATGGCTTTATGTTGAGCATTACCACCACATCACTAAAAGATGAAAATAACATATCACATACAAATCACAAATAATTCAAAGGTATTTAATAAAGGCTGTGATACAGATGGCAAGATTTCAGATGGATGGTAAGCACAAGAAACACAGTTATCTCCAAGGCCACCTTAGGTGTTTCCATCTAGGGATGAGCTTGTCCAGATCTGTAGAGTTCTTCAATCTTATGCCAACCACTGACATGCCAATACACACATATGTATCTGTATAAAAGTGGCAAGCAAAATTATTTGACAGTAGTACAATTTGAAGATGGGTTGTTCTTGCCTCACTTTTGATCAAGACATTCTTACTTTATGATATGGTCTTAAGTTTGAATGTTGATTATTGGCAGGGTATAGTGTGGTTCATCTTGTGAATAGTTTTGTAAACTCATGATTGGTGTTTAAGAACAAACTTGATACTTGTTCTATATTTTTTATCTGGATAAGAGGTCTGTCCTTATCAGTTTCTGCTGTTTATACAAAGGTGATCTTATTAGAAGCAACCAATTATCTTAGACTGGAGTGTGAGGTGTGGGATTCAGGTAGGGAAGAAAATCCTACATAAAGTTTCTTGCAAACATTACTAAGAGGAAGGAAAAAAAAACTGTTGATGTTTTAATAGGCAAGCATCATTAAGTATCTTTAAAAGAAAACTATTAACAGATAACCAAAATTGATTACATACATTGTACTAAATAGAAATGTTTCTTTTATTGAAGAAGAAAATTAATCCAAATGAAAGTTGTACTGAAAGCAGTTTCCATACATTCAAATAATAAATGAATCTATCTATTGAATTGTAAGTTCCTTGAAGGTAGGGTCTGTCTTTGCTCTCTTTTTGTATCCCCAGAACTTAGTACATAAAAGGCACTTAGTAAATATTGATTGTTTGAAAAGGATCTCAACATTTTTAGCAGAGTAGGAAATAGGTACAAGAAGGTTTAATGTCCCCAAATTCTACAGGTAGTAAGGATTAAAAGTGGAATTTAGACCCAGGTCTTCCAACTCCAAAGCCATGGCTCTTTCCCTTAAGCCATGCAACATCATACAAGTCTTATCTTTGTAAATAGAAATTTTGGCAGCTGTGTGGATAGATTGGAGAGGGGAAGCAGCTGGAAACTTTTATGAAGTTTCAGCATCCAGGTGAGATGTGAGGGTCTGAACTAGCATGTTCAGACCTAGCATGAGGAAAATTCCTTTAAAAGGAGCATTTTAAGACATAGACCAGTCCTCGAACCATCTCTCTTTAAATGAATAATTCCTAAGAAAAGTGTCTGAAAAGAATCATCACAACTCCAGCTTCCCAATCTAAGTGAATCTCCAAGTAATTAATAACCCAGGAATGCACCTCACCCCCATCATCTTTCAGGTATTCATCCAAAGACACTAATAATTCCACCTTCCCCAATAGATATACAGCTTTCACCCAATCACCTGAAAAAAAAGAAGAAACTGAGAAGCAGCTCCCCTCCTCCCACAAATATCAAACTGTTAATTTAGAATTAGAAATATCACCCAATTAGAAATATCAAAAAAAGACAGCAATCCTGAGAGGCATCAAATTGGGGTTCATGGGTAGCTTAGTTATCCCAAGTTTTCCTCCCAACTGACCAACAAGACTTTAATCAAGAGAATCAAAATGACTTAAATTACCAGTTTGACAGGAGTAGCTAAAATCAAAGGAAGGTTGAATATGTTTATGAGTGCTGTGAGGTTCAAATGAGCAAATGAATGCAAAACACTTTGCAAACCTTAAAGTACTTTATAAAACGTCAGTTGTCATTACTGTTATTATTATCCTACAGTCATTAGCCTTCCAGTTATCATTCTCTGAGCTTCATTTCTTCTGAGCTCAAGCATTGTTTATAGAGCAATACAGGAGTGTGCTAGTAAATCATTTAATAACTGGGTTATGTGAAAAAGTATGCAGATACTTTTAGATTTAAGCTGCATTATTAACACTTTCTGAAGTCTAGGAAATTCACAAAACAATAAATCAAGCCCAGATTTGTAGTGATGAACAGTCTCTGAAGTGTAAATGCTCATTCTGAAAATTTAACTATGAACTCTCTCAAAGGGATGAGTTATACTGTTCTGAGTCTGGTTTATATTGTCCAGCAAATTGTTAGGACCCCTAACTGAAAAACAGAAGTGTAGAAGCCCCCCAACTGGTCTTCCTGCCTCCAGTCTCTCTTCTTTCCAACTTGTCCTCTACATAGCTGCTAAAATAATTTTCTTAATATACATGACTGAGTCATTCTAAAGAAGAGTTTCTGAAATAAAAGAAAACCAATCCTATTGAAATACAGATCTATTTTTTTTCCACATTCAAGTTCATGGATTTCCTAACATCTATCAGTGGATGGACTGCAGGGAATGGAAAGTCACCTTTGAACATTCTATCTATGATCTAACAACAAGAACAACAACTAGTATTTATATAATACTTTAAGCTTGAAAAGTGCTTTACAAATGAAATCATCTTATTCTCACAGCTTCCCTGGGGGATGTGTTATCATTCCTACTCCCATTTTACAAATGAAGAAATTGAGGCAAAAAACTTGCCTAGGACCACAGAGGAAATGATTATCAAAGCAGGATTTGAATTTAGATCTTCCTGATTCCAGAATTGCTAGGTGGCCCAGAAGATAGAGCACTGGGTATGGAATCAAAGACATCTTTCTGGGTTCAAATTCAACCTTTATCACTTTGTGACCCTGGGCAAGTCACTTAACTTAGTTTTCTCATCTGTAAAATGGCTGAAGAAAGAAATGACAAACCCTTTCTTTGACCAGAAAACTTCAAAAGGGATCACGACCACTAAAAAGCAATTGAACTATTTGACTCCATCCATATCCATTGTAGCATCTAGTTGCTCATAATAAAGTACAAATTATTTAGATTAGCAGTTAAAGACGTTTACAATATATTTGTAGCCTAGCTTCCAGGCTTCTCACATATTTCTTTCCTTCATACTCTCTTTTAGTCAAACTGTCCTATTTGATGTTTCTCAAACTTAGCATTCCCTCTCCACAGTGGCTGTTCCCCATACCTGAAATCTATTTTTTATTTCCCTCTAACTTCAAGAAGCTCTAATTTGTCAGTCAATGTACTATGGAAACTTCTTTTAATCTGCTTTGTTGCTAGGACTCTTGCACTCCTCAAATTATTGTACATATATTTCTTTGTTTATGTATCATAATCCCTCTTCCTGAGTAGAACAGTAAGACTCTTGAAAATTTGTTCTGTTTTTGTATCCCCAGCATCTAATATAGTACTTTGTAAATAGGAGATGCTTAAGAAATTCTTTTTGACTTGGATTGTGGACCACATGGCTAGTAAGTAACAGAATTGAGTTTCAAACCCAAGGTCTCTAACTTCAGATCCAATATCCTTTTGTAACACATCATAATTACAGGTAATAAAAATAGTGGTGAATGGGATTTCATTTCTTGGTGGAGCAGAGTCAATTACCTTCATCCCTAAAATTTCAATAATTACTGAGTAATTATAACAAATATTAGTGTGCTATATTACAAAAAAGTAATCCTAAATCCAAACTACCAGTGGAGAGTTACAAAGGCAACATTATTATTGATCCCATTCCTGTTTCCCAGAAATTCCTCTTCTCATTAGCTCTCATGTATTTCTCTAGTTGAATTATAAATTCAAATGGAACTTTACTTTTCTGAATCCAAATACTGTCTTCATCCTCCACTTTTGTGAGTGAAAGAAAAATTACAAATTAGCAAACTATCAAATATTTTTTTAAAAATATAGCACACATCCAAGATATCCTGAAATTTCCACAGAATGCCTTAAATCTAGTACAGATTATGCCCAGTCTCCTATCTGTTCTTCATTTGTAATACTATATAATAATTGAAGCTCAGAATAATGACCTCATGTATTGTAAGATCTTGAATCATCTTCAGGATCATTTAATATTTTTAGTTTAGTTTTGGTGTAATGTTTCTATGTTTTTGAAAATTGGTAATCAACAAAGGGAACTCTTAAAGGGAACTCTAAATTAACTAGGGCATTCAATTTACTGGGACACAGTATTCCCTAGCCATTTTGAGTAAATGGGAGTTCATTGTATACTGATTTGCTAAGCTATATTGGCTAAATATGAGTTGCTGACAAACACTTGACTGTTACTGCAATCAACTTTAGTGAATGTATAGTGAGAACCATTAAGGAAAATTGGTAACAATAGGAAGTAAAATTGGTTCCTACAATTGTAATGCATAAAATGAAAACAGTTATATACTCTCTGCTTCTTTGAAATGGGAAGTTTCCTTGAATGGAATGCAGCCATCCATGGGGAGCTGTCCACTGGTAGTTAATTTATGCCGAGGAACATTGGTCCAGAATGCATAAAAATATATATGGGTCTGCAAGAAGCTGAATGCTGAAAATCATGTTGACTCTGCAGAGCTCAATGGTGTTGTCATTGATTCTTTGCATATGATCCAGGTTCTGCCTCTTGGACTGGTCCCATAGTTCAGAACTAGTCCCTGGTTCTGCATAAGCAACCCAATGTTTCTGTCCCCTTCCTAGAAAAGAACTTTATTTTAAATTAATTACTTAATTAATTTTCTCACACCCATGGGTGTCCCACCAGGGTCTGTCCTAGGCTTTCTTCTTTTCTCCCTCAATAGTACATCCCTTTATGTTCTCATTAACTCTCATGTATTTAATTATTGTCTCTATGCTGATGATTTTCAAATCTACCTATCCTGCCTTAACCTCTTTGCTGACCTCTAGTCTTGCATTTCTGTCTGCCTTTCAGATGTCTAGTATTAGATGTTGATTAGACATCATAAATTCAGCATATTGTAAAACTGAATTCATTATCTTTTCTCCTAGATTTCTCTCTTCCTCCAAATGTCCCTATTATTGTCAAGGTTGCTACTATCTTTCCAGTTCTCCAGGCACAAAATTAGGAGTCTTAACCTCTTCATGCTCTCTAGCCTCTGCCCCCTAAATTCAGTCTCTGGCCAAAACCCATTAATCTCACCTTTGCAACATCTCTCAATAGGTCCCATTCTCTCTTCTGATACTATGACCACTCTGTTTCCTGCCTTTGTTTCCTCACCCTTGGACTATTGAGTCAGCTTGCTTCAAGACTCTCCCCATCCTATTCATTCTCCATTTAACCATTACAGTGATTCTGATAAAGTATCTAATCATCTTACCTCTCTTTCAATAAACCCCAATGATCCCCTGTCACCTTTGGGATCAAAAACAAAAGCTTGTTTGGTGCTCAAAGTTTTTCAGAAACTAGTCTCCTCCTACTTTTTCAGTCTTCTTGCAACCTACTCCCTGCCATGTATTCTTTGGTCCAAGGACACTCCATGCTATTCTATAAATTGGACACTCCATCTCTTGGCTCCCAACTTGTCTCCCATGCCTGGAATGTTCTCCCTTCTCATTGCCATCTCCTATCTTCTCTGATTTCTTTAATTTCCAAATAAAATCCCATCTTATATAGGAAGCATTTCCCAACCCCTCAATCTAGTACCATCACTCCATTAATTATTTTCCAATTATCCTATATATATGATTTATTTGTACATATTTGTTTATTGTACTTTTGATCATACTAGGAGCTCCTTCATAGCAGGGATTGTCTTTTGTTTCTTTTTATAAACACGGTTCTTGCACATTTGGGGAACTTAATAAATGTTTATTGACTATCTCTCAGTCAGTCTTCTCTCAGCGCATCTTCCAGATAACAGACTAAGAGAATAAGTTGCAGAACTGCATTGATAGAGGTGACTTCCTCACTGGAAATTCCCTACAATGATGAAATCATGAAGTTGCTTGGATATATCTATCTACTTGGGAGTTCATAACTCTTAAAAAAAGACTCTCTCTCTCTCTCTCTCTCTCTCTCTCTCTCTCTCTCTCTCTCTCTCTCTCTCTCCCACTCCCCCCCCCCCCAACACACATTGTTTGAGAATGAGAAGCTGGCCTTGGAGCCCAGAAGTCCTGTCTCTGACACATGCTGGCCATGTGATCTTGGGAAAATGACTTAGCCTGTCAGTAATCAGGGCAACTTTCTTTGGAGAACAAATTGTGGTAGAGGGAGTTTCGTTATTCAGGAGCTTTTTTAATTCATGAAATCATACAGTGAAATTATTCACTGAGTTTGGTTCCTTATTCTTACCTTCAATTCATTCCTTTTTTTATTCTCAGTTTTATGCTGAAAATAAATGACATCACTCTACTGGCTGATATAAAGGCTTAGCCCAAAGTAGAACTAAGGAACTAAGGTTTCTTTCCAATTGGGCTTTTTTCCCCCCTAGACCTATTTCTTTTTTTTTTAGGTTTTTTTTGCAAGGTAATGGGGTTAAGTGACTTGCCCAAGGCCACACAATCATGTAATTATTAAGTGTCTGAGTCAGATTTGAACTCAGGTGCTCCTGACTCTAGGACTGGTGCTCTATCCACTGCACCACCTAACTGCCCCTAGACCTATTTCTGAAAGTTCATTTTTTATTTTAAAAAATACAGTTTCTGTGGGAATAAAGCAAAATAAAATCATGTTGATAATCACAAAGTATAATATAACTAGTCTTCATTTATTGGAAATTCTGTCAATTTCTAGGGATGTCCAATCTTTTAACTCCTCTGGGTACTTTTGCAACCTACACTACCAAGGAGCACAACAAGCAATGCAAAGGACACCACAGTAAGGGACCCTGTTGGATACACTTGATCTGGATAGTAAGGGAGAATTCAAAATTAAATAAAGTATGATTTCCAAGCAGTTGCAGCAGCAGCAGCAATTTAAAGTTTAGCAGTGTTATTAAAGATAAGCACAAGCAACCCTACTGTTTTTTTCTTCATTTTCAAAGAGGACCAATAATATCATGTGTATTAATTGAAATTAAGTGAAGTAGAGTTGCATGAAGACATAATTTTCTTCTCTTGAGTCATCAAAGTCCAATGGCAAGATAAACATCAATGATCTGGAATGCAGTAGATGACCTTGGTATCTTGGATGTCTAGTTAGACACCTTTATGGCCATTGGAATACATTTTTCATCCACCTGTTCTCCTTGGGGGAGGTCTTCATATACTCTCATACACAACCTTCTAACTCAACAGAAAAACCCACAACCTGATTTGGCCCATCTGCCAGAATAGTTTTACCAAGGTGTGACTGCCACTGTGCTGTAACCTCTTGGAGACACAGGTGAGAATTGGGTGACAGGTGTCCATTAAAAATAGATGAACAACCCTGAAAAGGGCTTAGCAAATCTTCATACCAGAGGTGCTAGTCCTTCAAATTCACCAACAAGCAGGCTAATAATTCCTTAGTCCCTGTGAATATTGATTAATATTCTATGGAATATCTCATCCAAGTAAATTCACATTATATTTAAGTATTATGTTAATCAATCAACCCACAAATATTTATTTATATACAATGTGTCCATTAATTAATAATATATGGCTAGGAATCAGGAAGATCTGGGTTCACACTTCTGACACAACTACTTTTAGGTAACATCAATGAACACTCCTAATCTAGGTGAACAACAAAGGAAATCCAATGGACCAAAAACAGAAATAATGATTATAAAATTTCCCCCATAACAATTTATCATGGATGTATTGCTGAACCTCTTAAAAACCTCAATAGTCCTAGTTAGCCATATAATGTCTACTTTATTCTCTGCTAGGATGCTTTAAGGATACTTGAGTTAACATGTATTGTATCATATGAGTTTCTTGAAGAAGTCAGTGTAGCAAAGATTATAGTCATTTGAGAGAGAAGATAAGGAAATTTTTCATATAGGAAGTGAGATTATAAACTGAATCTTGAAGCATGAGCAGAGCGTCAACAGTACCAATGCAGAGAAAGAGCATCTTAGGCAGAAGAACCTGAGTATAGATATAGAATGCTTGCTTCAGCAGCACATATATTAAAATTGGAACAATACAGAGAAGATTAGCATGCCTCCTCACAAGGATGACATGCAAATTCGTGAAGAATAGAACTAGGGAATTATGGGATATGTTTGAAATAATCTAATTTGACTAGAATTTAGATTCTGTATAAAATATTAGGGTCTAAGAGACATACAGTGCTAGGCCAGAGAATTTGGATTTAATTATGGGGGGGAAAAGGTCTGTTTCAGTGGAAAGAGTACTAGATTTGAAATCAGGGGACACTTGTTTGAATTATACTTCTACTACCTATTACCTATTTGAACTTGAATAGACCCACCTGTCTAGTCTTCAATTTCTTTTGTAAAATGAGAGAATTCGATTAGGTCACCTATAAGGTTCCTTCCATGTCTAAAACTATGATTCAATATAGCAGTACTGATTATTTTTGAGCAAAGACCATAGCAATAACTGTATATCAGGAAATTTAATCTAATAGAGATGTGAAGAATGGACTAGAGAGATAAGGGACTATATAGGTAGGAGATTCAGTTATGATGCTGAGAGATAGTGGAATGGAAAAGGGAAGAATTCAAGGGACATTACAAAGGTAGCACTCATAATGTAGGGTTTGAGGGCTGAGAAAAAGCAGGCCCACACAGAATCTTGAGGAATGTGTTCATTTAGGAAGGAGAGGAATTTTCAAAAGAGACAGAAGAAACAGAAAGGAAGAAAGTAAAGTTTCATTAGATTGCAATCTCCTTTAGAGCAGGGAGCGTGCCTTTCTTTGTATCTCCAGGGCTTAGCAGTGGCAGAGGCATAATAAGTACTTAATAAATGCTAGCTAATTGATTGACTGATTGATCATTGAAGCCATGGGGGAATTAACAGAATCAAAAACTTCAGAGAGATAAAGGAGGATGAGAACTGAAATTGTATTATATATTCAGGTAATGATTATTGGTTTACTTGTGTTCTATCCTTTTGATTTTCCATCATTTGCTTATGCTTCTTGTCCTTTGAAATGGAAAATCATTAAACTGAGGCCCGTTCCAGGTCCAGCTCTTCCATGAAGTGGAAGTGGCCTTGAGTTTAACATTTAATTTCTCTGTGCCTTGGTTTCATTAAATATTTTAAAAGGCTGAATCAAATTGATGAGCCTTTATGATCCTTTTTAAATCCAAGATTCTACCAATTCTCAGTCTCAGAAGAGACCCATTGCTTAAGTATGAAAAAATCCAGGCTTCTTTAATAACTTCCTTTAATAATGTGTGCATGTTTGGGATGCAGTTCTGCTGGGGCTTAAGTTGCCTGAAATTCCACCTCTCTGGCTATACCTGACTTCCAATCTTTTGAGATCAGCTGCCTGGTAACTTGGGACATTTATCAATTATGACCAAAGGAGACAAATTAAATAAGAAGAATGAGAATCTGTTGTGCCATTTGACCTTTTGCAAATTCAAATAGGTGGTCAGAAAAAAGGTGTTATCAAAAATCAACCTTCCTTCACTTGGGAAAGGTTCTCTCTGGCAAGCATTTTTGACTCTGATAACTAATGAAAGATTATGAGTTAAATGTTAGATTATGTTTTGCTAATATTCTATTGTGTGAAGCTGGGCAAAACCACTCTCTAACTTCTGTGAGTTTCCTTCAACCATTGAATAAATTTTTTTAAAAAATCTATCTAGTAAATAAAATGGGCTTTAGGATTGTTATGGACCTGAATTAATAAAGAGTCTAGGTAGAGGTTCATAAATTTGTGCTTGGAGTCTGTCACAAGTAAGTGAAAACCATCAGAATGAGATCATAAAATATACAGGAAAAAGCCTTTAACCTTTATGAAAAGGAGAATCACACTTTGTAGGAAGAGCCAAGCTGCAACCATGGTATTGATGAAAAGTATTATGTAGGTAAAAATGGAACACTGGACAGGAATGAGAAAGAATACAGTGAGAATCTTCTGTAACAATAGAGATAGAACCCAGGAGGTTTTTTTTTCTTTTTTCTTCTTTTTAAATTTAATTTAATTTTTATTTTATTCTATTTTTGGGTCTCGGGCATGTAGTTTATTCTTTTTAAAGAAAGATTTTATTTATTTTGAGCTTTACAATTTTTCCCCTAGTCTTGCTTCCCTACCCGCCCCCCCCACCCCACAGAAGGCACTCTGTTAGTCTTTACATTGTTTCCATGGTATACATTGATCTAAGTTGAGTGTAATGAGAGAGAAATCATATCCAGGAGATTTTTTTAAAAGATTTTTTTCTATAAATCTGTTTGAGAGGCTACAAGAAATAGGAGTCAGAAGATATGAATTCTAATTCTGACTCTCACATATACCTAGTTGATTTTTTAATGATTTAGACAACCCCAGGTAGTCTAGCAGACAGAACATTAGAAATGGAGTTAGAAAAAAGATATGATCTTGTCTTCCTCAGACACTTAGTAGAGCTGTGATCTGAGCAATCACTTAATTTCTCTTTGCCTCAGTTTCTTTACCTGTAAAATGAGAATAGTAATGCCACATACCTCCCAGGGTTGTTGAGAAGATGTAATGAGACTACATATATAAAGTGTTTTATAAAACACTTAAAGTGGAGCAGCTAGGTGGTCCAGTGGATAGAGCACCGGCCCTGGAGTCAAGAGTACCTGAGTTCAAATCTGGCCTCAGACACTTAATAATTACCTAGCTGTGTGGCCTTGGGCAAGCCACTTAACCCCATTTGCCTTGCAAAAACCTAACAAAAAACCCACTTAAAGTGTGATATGAATTCTAATAATATAATAATATATAATATTAATACTATTATTATAAATTTCAGAGATGAGTTTAGACCTGCATTGATAGAAAGAATTGCCTCACTGGCAGTTTCCTGTTCTAGTAAAATTATAGGTCCAGTCCAAATCCCCATAAATATGCTTATATATGTATAAATAATATACATGTATATATACATTTTTCTAAGCTACTTATTAGGTCATAAACTCTTTGAAGATATAAGGTGAATTTATCTCTGTTTAGAATTTACTTCCTCAAATATTTTGGAATTCAAATTAATGTTTTGAAAAAATAATGGTGTGCTTCTTATCAGTGTGGGTTGGTTCATAGATTCTTAGATGCAACAGTAAAGGGTGTGTAGTTCCTATCTTGAAAGGTTATTATCCTGTGATTAGAATAATATTGCTGGCAAGCACTATAAAGCATGGAGATTATCATACTCCTGGTATTTGTGACTCATGCCATAGCATAATTCTAAACAAACATTGCAAATGGACAAAGAGTGAACCCAGTATTGAACTGGAGGAGGAGGAAAGCATGAGAACCATTTGCAATGCCTTTAAGAGATTGCAAAATGCTTTTAATGAGCTAAACCTCTTCCCGATACTCGTCTTTTTTAATAACATCTTTAACAACACATTTTTTTCCTTTCTCTCTCTTCTCTCCCCTCTTTCTCTTTCCTTTCTTTTTTCTTTCTGTTGCTCTCTCCCTCCCTCCCTCTCTTTCTTCCTGCCCTTCCCCTCCTCTTTTTTTTTTTTGAATTTTTTTGAGGATGGGGAAGACATAGAGAAGCTTGTAGGCAATAAGGAAGTAGTCAGTAGACATGAAGATATTGAAGACAAACAAGAGTGGGAATGATAGAAGGGGCAAATTGCTGCAGAAGAGATGAAAAAATTGGATCATTCGTCTATGTAGAAGGTTTGTCTTGGCATTGAGAAAGATCACTTTTTCTTGTGAGTCAAGGGTAAAGAAGGAGATAGTGCCAGAAGGCATCTCAGTGAAGTGAACTAAGCAGGAGAGAAGAGGGAGCTCTTGAGGAATGACATCAATTTTTGAAGTGAAATATATGAGGCAAGGTTCTTAATTGCATGAATAGGGAGAGAGGGAGCTATGGTAATTTTGAGAGTGATGAAAAAGTTTAGAAAAGCTGTTGTGGTGAATAAGATAGTCAGGGAGGTGTATGTAAAATGATTGCTTTCCATGGAGAAGGATCAACTGAAATTATGTAGTATAAACTTGTACTGAACCCAGCCACCATAATTTTGTGACTTTCTTCTTTTTCATTCTTCAGCACATGAGTAATAGTAAAAGCAGAGAATGGTGGGAGTAATCCAAGGTTGGGATTTAGGAAGACAAGTTCTTTTTTAGCATAAATGATTAAGACACTAGGGAGAAGAAGACAATATAGAATTGAACTGGTTCATCAAGGGGTAAAGATGGGGAAGGGAAGAGAGTGTTTAGAGCATAGAGTGAAATCTGGGAAAGAATTAAGGCGTGGAATGATTGGAGGTCACAGTGAGGATGAACAGGGTTAGGCAGGGTAAAGAAAGGGGAGAAGTGGAATTATAGCAGATTATGAACAGATAAAGGAATTTCAGAGTTTATAAACATGGGAGTGGAGCATTTTTAGATGACAACAAGATGAAAGATATGATTATATCTGTGTGTAGCTGAGATGGATTGAAAGACTTGATCATGGGAAATGAGTAAGTTTAGAAATTGGAAATTTAAGGTTTTTAAGGAAGTATGAATATGTACGTTGAAGTGCCCTAGTAGGAGAGTAAATGAGTAATTCATATATAAATATATGAATAATATATTCATATTAGCATATAATCTATAAACAAGAACAATTCATATTAAAATAAACCTGAAAGGAATTTACCAAATGATGGAAGTAGAGGGAAAACCAGGCAGTAGTAGTGAGAAGCAAAGAGTAATACAACTTTCCCAACATGAACAGTGAATTGGGAGGTATGAATGAAGGTACATCAGATGCTGCTTAATCAGGAAACCTGTGACATTAGAAGGGAACTAGGTTTCAGTTAGTACAGTGTATATAGGGAGTGAGAAAGGAAAAAGTTTAAGGTGAAAGCTCTTTTGGTAACTAAGATGCAGATATTCCAGACAGTAAAGAGAAAAGGATAGGTAGCTTTAGAGTGGGATCTTGGAGGGGATATAGTGAAAGGAATGGAAACTTTCATTCCAACCCCCCCCCCCCCCCATCTGGCATCCAAATGTGTGATTCAATATCCACCTCTTGCTGTACCGAACTAATTTGTAGCTTCTGATTAGAAGAGGGAAAGTAAGACTCAACCTTCCATCTGACCTAATACTTTCCATTTCCTGCTACAGGTGTCCCTTGAAGGAAAATGAAGAAAGTCAGCAGGGAGCAGTGGATTTCATTTCTACCTTCTGCTGCACCTATGTGGATTTGATTTCTACGTCCTGCTGTACCATCTCCTGCCTGAACTATCCTCCTTTGGGAAGAAGACAAGCGCCTTCCACTTACTGATTAGTATCACACTTGGGCATGCCCTACATATCCTAGTGAGTCTGAACGCCTGTTGTTCACCATCCAAACCCCATTTTTTATACCTCCCTTTTGTTTCTTTCTTATCCCCCTCAACATTCCCACTCCAAAATGCCAAACTAATGCTACCCATTCCTTCCACTTTACCTTCTGAAGTGTCTGTTTCACAGGCAACAAACTTACCTTTAATTTTAATCATTTCTTTTCCCATTCCTTCCATCTTCTAAGACCTTCCTGTTGATGGCACTGCCTCCTTTACGATCCTCTTCAGTAATGACTGCATTTTAACTCACTCCTCTCTGTTCATTTGTCAAGGCAAGAGAATTGGGATACTTCCTGCTCCCTCTTGCCACTTCCAGGTCTTTTCCTTGCCTCCAACACTCAGTAAACCTTCCTTAATCCATATTTATCATCCAATCAAGATTTTGTCTACAAACCTCCAGCACATTTTCTTTCCCTCCTCAAGTACCTGACTTGCAATATTTATTACCTCTGTAACTCTTGTTCTTAAAATAGGGAATTGTAACATATATATATATATATATATATTATATATGTGTGTGTATATAGATAGATATAGATATAGATAGATACAGATATTCCCTCAAAAACTCTAACTGCAAAAAAAACAAACAAAAAAATTAACTGCTCTCAGTTCCTCAACCTACTTACGTCTTCTAAGCTATTTCCTCTGCCCTACTTCAACCACACACAAAGAATCCTTGACCTTGTCATCTCTCACAGATGTACCACCTCCATGTTTAAGAAGTCTGAAATTCCCTTTCTCATCAGTATTTGAACAATGGACCTGGAGATTTAATTACTGGGATGGAGGGGGTATGATGAAGTGGGAACAAATACTGTTGATATACAATGAACTGGTTCCAAAATTAGAGAAGAGAAGACTAGATTGCTAAATTGCAAAGTTCCTTTTTAATAACTGTGAGCTTCCTAAAATAAAGGACCATTTTTTAATATATGGTATGGCTGTGAATAATGAAACATTACAATCTCTAAAAGACTAGAATGGAAGATACAATGAAAAATAGAGAGATTATATAATATGACCTGACCACACACATGAGGAATTATTCTAGAGAACCAATAGAAAGTATATCATCAAAGAAACGTATTAGTGAAAACAATGGATCAGTCATATAATGAGAATTAGAGATGAATATTGGAGAGCTCATAAATGCCATTGATATTCTTGCATTGATACTGTTCAAAAGAATGCAAAAAAAGACATGAATCAAGTTGAGTGAAGTCCCTGTATGAAACTTATAGGAGGACATGGACAAGACTGAATAAACAAGGCTGAACTATGGTTAGAATCATTGAATGAAGAACCTGTATTGATGAGATCACACATCTATTGAAGTATTGGAATATTTAACTGATATAGTTTTCTGAAGTTTTTCATTACATTTGAAAAAAAAGGATCTTTCTGGAAAATATAAACTCAAATTCTTTTACCTACTTATATTTATAGTCAAATTATGTCAACAACACTTTATTAAGCACCTACTATATATAATCACCTAACAAACAAAAAAAAAATCTCTGTCCTCAAGGAGCTCACAGTTATAAGAGAGACAACAGAAAAACATCATGATATATGTGTATGTGTAAACACACTTGCATATATAAATATATGTATGCAAATGTATATATACTTATATGTGATAGAATGGAAATAATCTCAGAGGGAAGGTACTAAGATTAATGAAGACAAGGAAAAAGGTTCCTGCAGGAGATGAAACTTTAGTTGAAACTTGAAAGAAGCATAAAGAAGTGTTAAAATTTTCAGGTTCAAATCCATTTGAGAGGAAAATTAAGAAAATCCTAACCATAATCTGATATCTAGTACCTCTTGTCCATTACGATTTTTCCTTTTTCAAAGACTCAAGAGGCTCTCCAGTGCTTTTTTGGATGAAGCCTAAGCTCCTGACACTAGCATACATGATCTTTAATAATCTATTCTAGTTTTACTTATTCACTGAAATTCCCCCCTTGTCTTGATTCATGTTTTTTCCTTTGTTTAGCAAATCCTTTCCTTCCTTTCTATATCCAGATCCACAAGACCTCAAGGTCAGACTCAAATCAAAACCCACCTCCCTTCCTGACAACATTCATCTTGCATGGCTAAATTCAGTATTTCATTTAACTAATAATTGTTTGTATTGTCCTTTATAATTTCTGTATGTTTGATAGTTTCATAGAGGTAATACTATCCTCATAAAAGTCTCTAAATTCTTTCATGTCATGTCAGAGGTTCTTGTCATATTATTCAAATATCTAACCCTGCTGTCTATAGGATAAATTACAAATTCCTCACGAGATCTGACATTTAATGATCTTCACATTTTGACTGCAACCTGTCTTTTAAAGAATTTCAAATGATTCCTGTGGAGCAGCTAAAAAATGGATATTTCATTTACATTCTGCTGTGACCTCCTGTTATCAATCATAGGCACTGACTCCCAAATAGTGTTAAAACCTAAGAGTAAAGTATTCTGGTAAACCAATTCACACCAAGGATAAATTACACTTCCTAGATGGTCAGTCTTCCTGAATGCATTTACATTTTAAAAATAGCAACTTATTAATCAAAATGCATCTCTAAATGGTATATACGACAATGTGAAGTGAAGAATTTAAGACAGAGTGAAGAAAATTTGGGGACATTGAGTGGGGTCAAGGAAATGTTATGATATCCCATAGATAGTAAAGTAAGATTGCCCCTCCTTTTCCCATCTCACTGGTCTGAAATGAAATATTGGTATAATTATTCCATTTATACAATATTTCAATGCATATTATTCTACTGTACATCACTTGGTTATAAGGGATTCAGAAACTGATTTTTTCTTTAAAAATATCTGGGGAGGTAGTAGAGAGAATTAGAAATGTATAACAAATTAACAAAGAGTAATGAATAGAACGATGGGCCTGGGAAGTTCAGGAAGATCTAGGTTCAGAGCCCACCTCTGACAACTTTGGGCTATATAATTCCTAGCAAGTTCCTTAGCTTATCTAAGTTCAGTTTCCACATAATTAAGGGCAGTAATACCTGTAGCACCCATCACACAAGATTGTTGTGAGGCACAAATAAGATAATCTATACAAAGCCTTTGCAAATCTTTTTTTTTTTTAGATCTTAAAAAATTTGTTACTCTGTCTCTCTCCCTCTCAACTCCATCATAGATAAGAACAACATCTGTGATATATACATACTTAGACATGGGTATAGACACAGTCATAGGCATAGGTATAGGCAAAGGTATAAGCATAGACATAGACAGACATAGACAGACATAGGTAACATAGACATAGCCAGGAAACCCATATTTCTATGTAATTCCATTCTGTAGTTCTTTCTCTGAAGGAGGATAGCATCTTTATTCATAGGTTCTTCATAATTGATTTGAATTTTCACATAATTCAGAAAAGTTTAGTCATTAATAATTACTCTTTGAATATTAGTACTCTTACCATATGGAATGTTTTCTTGGTTTTCCTCATTTCAATCTGCATCATTTCATGCAAGTTTCTCCATGATTTTTCTAAAATCAACCTGCTCTTCATTTTTTACAGCATAGTTGTGTTCCATCACGATCATATACCATAAGTTATTCAATCATTGCCCAATTGATTTTTTCTGGCTCAGCAAAATAATTTTTTGTAGTTTAACTGTAGTTAAACATTGAATAAATAGATTAGTTTAGGTAGAATTGTCATTTTTTATACTGGTTTGGCCCACTTCGTATTTCTCCAATTGTTTAAATCTATCTTTATTTGCATATAAAATTTTTATAATTATGTTCATATAGTTCCTGGATAAAATAATTGGTGGATAAAATATCTCTTACTATCTCTTCTTACAGTGCTTTGTTGGTGATATATAGAAATATGGATGATTTTTGTGGGTTTATTTTAAATCCTGCTATTTTGCTAAAGTTATTCATTGTTTCAAATTTTAGTTGAATGTCTAGGATTTTCCAAGTATATTATCATATCATCTACAAAAACAATAATTTTATTTCTTTATTTCCATTCTGATTTCTTCAATTTTTTCCCTTATTGCTACTGTTAGCATATCCTGTAAAATTATGAATAACATTAGTGATGATGGGCATCTTTGTTTCACTCCTCTTCTTATTAGAAAGCTTCTTGCTTAAACCCTTTACAAATAATGATGATGCTTTTAGGTAGATTCTTCTTATCATTAAAAAAATCATATATATATATATGCTTTCAAGGAATGAGTGTCATATTTGTCAACAGTTTTTTCTGCATCTATTGATATAGTCATATAGCTTTAAAATTTTTATTATTGATATAATCAATTAGGTTAATACTTTTCTCTATATTGATTCAGCACTGTATTCTTGGAATAAATCCCACTTGGTCACAATGTATAATCTTTGTGATATGTTGCCATAGTCTCTTAGTTAGTATTTTATTCAGGATTTTTGCATCAATATTCATTAGTGAAATTGGTCTATATTTTTTTCTGTTTTTGACCCTCTTGTTTTAGAAATTAGCACCAAATCTTTCATGAAGGAAGTTTAGTAGGACTTCTTTATCTATTATTTCAAATAATTTACTTAATATTGGAATTAGTTGATCTTTAAATATTTGGTAGAATTCACTTCTAATCGAATCATCTGTTCCTGATGCTTTTTTTCTTTTTTTCTTTTTAATTTTTATTTACTTAAGGCAATGGAATTTAAGTGACTTGCCCAAGGTTACACAGCTAGGCAATTATTTAGTGTCTGAGGTCAGTTTTGAGCTCAGATCCTCTTGAATTGAGGAGTGGTGCTCTATCCACTGCATCACTTAGCTGCCCCTTGATCTTTAAAAAAAATTATATTAACTAATGATTTGTCAATTTTATTGTTTTTTTTAATAAAACCAGCCCCTCATTTTATTTATTAATTAATGGTTTTATTATGTTCAATTTTACTAATATATTTAATTTTCAGAATTCCAACTTGATGCTTAATTGGAGATTTTTAATTTCTTCTTTTTCCATTTTTAATTGCATATTTAATTCATTGATATGTTATTTCTCTATTTTAATGATAATCAGTAAGCATTTAGAGACATAAAATGTCTTTTTGTTAACATTCTCTTTAATAAGATTATTGTTTCTATGATTTGTACTTTGCTCACTCATTATTTTTATCTATGTTTATTTTGTCTCTTGAGAAATGTAATTTTATATTGAATTATGATATGAAAAGAATAAATCTACTATTTCTGCTTTTTCTACATTTGACTATAAGGCTTTTATACCTTAATGTGGGATGCCATGTACTACTGATAAAAAGGTATATTCTTTTCCATTTTCACTCAATAGCTTATCAAAGATTCTATTCATTTTCTTGACTTCTAATTTATTTTTGGTTACATTTATCTGGTTCTGAGAAGACAATGTTGAAGTTCTACACTATTATATTTTTGCTATTAATTTCTACCTTTAATTTATTCACATCTTTTAAAAAAATTGGATGCTATAGCATAACATTTGATTCTTATATGTTTGGTATTAATATTGCTTCACTCTCTATGGCTTCTTTTAATGTAGTTTTCCTGCTTATCTCTTTTAATTAAATATATTTTAGCATTAACTTTTTCTGAGATCATGATTTCTACCACTATTTTTTTACATCAATAACAGCAGAATAAATTCTACTCCAAACCTTTAATTTTTATTCCATGTGTGGCTCTCATTTTAAAATTAGTCTCTTGTTAACAACATATTATTAGGTTCATTTTAGATCCATTCTGCTACCATTTCCATTTTTGTATGAATTCATTCCATTTACTTTCTTTTTTTCTTTTTAAAATATTTATTTAATTACTTTGAATTTTACAATTTTTGCCCTAATCTCGCTTCCCTCCCCCTACCCCCCCAAGTTTTCCTCCACCTCTCTTTCTTGATTTTCAAAGTACTTTTAAAGTTTTTCTAAGAAGTCTTTTTGAACTTGGCAACATTTTCCATTTTCTTTGATTTACTCACTTTTTTAAACAGTCTATTTCTTTGCTATTAACTTCTTGTTCTTGTTGTTGAATCATTATTATATGACTCGATTTGGAGTGGAGTTTTTGTGTTTTGGATTTTTTTAGGCAAAAATACTAGAGTGCTTTGCCTTTTCCTGAGTTCAGAGTCCTGGGATCAGGAAGATTTATCTTTATAGTTCAAATTTGCATTCAGACACTTAACTTGCTATCTATATGACCCAGAGCAAGCCATTTAATCTAATTTACCTGTAAAATGAACTGGAGAAGAAAAATGGATAACTTCTCCAGTTTTCTTGCCAAGAAAGCCCTAAATGGGGTCATGGAGAGTCAGACTGAATAACAAAGCTTTCTGTTAGAAGTGGGGTTTGTTTCTGAGATGTGAGGGATAATGTCCCAGGCTTCAGGTTTTTCATGTTGTCTTCACAGCTCTGAGTGGAGCCCTTCTTCTAGTCTTATGATCCAAATCCAGGTGTGGTTACTGCTCTTTTAGCTTATACTTTTTGTGTGTGTGTGTGGGGGGGGGATTTAGGGTTTTTTGCAAGGCAATGGGGTTAAGTGGCTTGTTCAAGGCCACACAGCTAGGAATTATTAAGTGTCTGAGACCAGATTTGAACTCAGGTACTCCTGACTCCAGGTCAGTGCTCTATCCACTATGCAACCTAGCTTTTTGAGCAAGCTCAATATCTCCTCTCTTTCCCTGAGCTGGGACCAGCAACCTCCACTATTGCCTCTAAAAATTATCTCATTTCCAATGATCTCAGAAATGCACTAACACTGGGGACTCCACTCTCCTACAAATGACCAAAACTGTTAGAGAACCTCAAGCAGATCATACTCATAGGCCTGCACCTGCATCCAGTGCCAGAAGAGGCCCTCTACCTTCAGTGTTTCCCTGCAGCCCCATCACCATCTATTTGTAGGGCAAAAGTGCCAGTCTGGCTCCCCAGGCTTGCTGCACTTTGCTCTTGTCCAGAGCACCATCCTGTAGGTTGGGTCTTTCCTAACATCTTCCCAAATTGGCTAAGGCTAGACAATTGCTTTACCCCCACGTTTTATTATTTCTGCTGCTGCTCTAAAATGTAATTTATGGGGAAATTTAGGAGAGCCAGGTAATTTCCTGCCTTATCCCACCATCTTCCCATAATACTCCCAGTCTTTGCAAATCCTAGGCTTTTATAAATGCTAGCTATTATTCATCTTGAGAGCTTTGGGGAAAATGGAAATATTTTCATTTATTATTTCACTACATGTAGAATACAGTACAAACACCCTAGAGATACAACAAATTTCTGTAAGGATTTAACTGCTTAAGCAGGAAAGGAGTAATGCAAATAATTTCCCCTTTACCTCCCCCAAGGTAATCTTTTTCTCCAGGGTGGAATAGAAAATATGATATTTTAAAAATTATTTCTCACCTGACCAGGGCCCATTTGAAATCAAGCCTATATTAAATTCTGTGGTATATTCTTTCTGAAGGATTGAAGCATTATGTGAGTACACTCTGTATTTTTCTTATCGTATTTAGAAATAGCCATCAAAATATGGTGCATTTGACTAAAAATAGAAAGATTTGTATTCTAACCATATGATCAAAGATTTTTAGGATTGTCATATTCTTAAAATCTCTTTTGTTGTTGATGTATCTCATGTTATTAATTATCAGTCAATAAACATTAATTAATTGCTTCCTCTGTGCTAAGCATTGTATTGTCTTAAGAATACATTTATATACTACAAATATATCTTTAGTTGTGCATTAAAGCATTTTTCTCTTGAAGTGATTTGATATTTTTAAGTAGAATATTTTTAAAAGGTCCAGGTTCAACCTGAGAACTTTTAACCCTATAGGAAATGTATTTTCCCGGCCATGCCTGCTAAAGTTCAGACAATGGAAGCAGTGTTTCTTATGAAAGTACCTTCTTAGTACATCTAACAGCAGGATAACTCTACTAGAGCTTTAATAGCTTACAGGTGTTTTGCTATTTTACCATCAACTTTTTGATAGGTATTAAGGTATTCTGTTGGTTAAACAAAATTTCCTTTTCAATTGTCTGTTCCCTCTGGTTAAATCTGATGATGGGAGTTGTAAAGTTATTACATCAAAGTATTTTAAGAAACTATAAAAATGTTGCTTAAATATAGGACTATCACTTTTCTATTATATTAAGAAGAAAACAAAGTTGAATGGTTGATTTTTAAGCACAAAAATTGGAGGACACTGGAAAAATGATGTTTTACAAGCATATCTCTTTTTCTAAATATTTAAATACTGGCCAGTAAACTTTATCTGCTGTTCCTAGGGACTTCAAAGGAGAACTTCTCTATGAAGAAGGTGCAAAGGTCAGTCTCTTAACTGTTAAATACAAGTCTATTGTTGACAAACAGAATTAAACAATCTAATGGGATATGATGCAAAGTCAAGGTTAAGGATAGTCTTCTGAGAGAGGAAAAAGACTGGATTTGTAGGTCAGAAAAATAAGAGATAAGTCTTTTAGTTAATTTTTGAAATTCAGTTAAATACAATAGATCCTTCACAGTGGGAAGAGGAAAACATTGAAAAGTGAATTATAAATGGGAGGTAATGGGAATATTCTAAGTGAGAATCCATAGATGAGAGAAAGGGAGAAGATAAAAGGGGAACCAGAGAAAAGAAATGGTGAAAGGGAGATTTGTTTTATTTATTTAAGGCTGGGCAATATGTGAGTTCTGAGACAATAAAAAGAAAGAACTTAATAAGGGAAGAATTTTGTAAACGGGCATTTTGTGTGCTATGTCTGTGGTTCTCCTATTGTTTATCTGCCTAAGGGCTCTTTATTTGTGTATTCAGTTTTCTCTGCACTAACCATCATCATTTCTACTTCCTGATGTGGAATAAAAAACAAAACCTTTCTGGCTTTTTAAAAGAATATTTGTAGTAAACTAAAGACTAAAAAAAAGAGGTCATTCAGAGGCATGTGGTTAACCAGGGTTGAAGTTAGGAAGACTCATTTTCTGAACTCAATCTGGCCTTAGATCCTTACTAGTTGTGTGACACTGGGTAAGTCACTTAACCCTGTTGGCCTCAGCTTCCTTATCTGTAAAATGAATTGGAGAAGAAAATCACAAACCAGTCCAATATTTTTGCCAAGAAAATTCTAAAAAAGTGGGTCACAAAGAGCTGGACATGACTGAAACAACGAAAGAACAACAGACTCATAAACTAAAAACAGCATGTTATATATAATGAGAGGCAGTGGAGTGGATGTATAATATTGAGAACCTGGAGTCAGGAAATGACTTTCTTTTAAAGATTTTATTTTGAGTTTTACAGTTTTTCCCCTAATCTTACTTCCCTCCACCCACCCCCCACAGTATTTACATTGTTTCTATGGTATACATTGATCCAAATTGAATGTGATGACAGAGAAATCATATCCTTAAGGAAGAAACATAAAGTATAAGAGATAGCAAGATCAGACAATAAGATATCAATTTTTTTTTCTAACTTAAAGTTAATAGTCCTTGGTCTTTGTTCAAACTCCACAGTTTTTTCTCTGGATACAGATGGCACTCTCCTTTGCAGACAGCCCCAAATTGTTTCCGATTGTTGCCCTGATGGAATGAGCAAGTCCTTCAAGGCTGATCATCACCCCCATGTTGCTGTTAGGGTGTACAGTGTTCTTCTGCTTCTGCTCATCTCGCTCAGCATCAGTTCATGCAAATCCCTCCAAACTTTCCTGAATTCCCATCCCTCCTGGTTTCTAATAGAACAATAGTGTTCCATGACATACATATACCACAGTTTACTAAGCCATTCCCCAAATGAAGGACATTAAACAGGACTGCTTTGAATATTTTTGTACAAGTGATGTTTTTACCCTTTTTCATTATCTCTTCAGGGTATAGACCCAGTAGTGGTATTGCTGGATCAAAGGGTACGCACAAAGGGTTGCCCTTTGGGCGTAGTTCCAAATTGCTCTCCAGAAAGTTTGGATGAGTTCACAGCTCCACCAACAGTGTAATAGTGTCCCAGATTTCCTACAACCCTTCCAACAATGATCATTATCCTTTCTGGTCATATTGGCCAGTCTGAGAGGTGTGAGGTGATACCTCAGAGAAACTTTAATTTGCATTTCTCTAATAAGTAATGATTTAGAGCAATTTTTCATATGACTATGGATTGCTTTGATCTTCTCATCTATAAATTGCCTTTGCATATCCTTTGACAATTTTTCAATTGGGGATGACTTTTTAAGAAAATATGACAGTTCTCTATATATTTTAGAAATGAGTCCTTCGTCAGAAACAGTAGTTATAAAAAATTGTTTCCCAGTTTACTACATTTCTTTTGATCTTGGTTATGGTGATTTTATCTGTGCAAAAGCTTTTTAATTTAATGTAAGTGAAATCATCTAGTTTGTTTTTAGTGATGTTCTCCATCTCTTCCTTAGTCATAAACTGCTTCCTTTTCCATAGATCTGACATGTAAACTAGTCCTTGATCTTATAATTTGCTTATAGTATTTTTTTTATGTCTACATCCTGTATCCATTTGGATCTTATCTTGGTATAGGGTGTGAGGTGTTGGTCTAATTTGTTTCTTCCACACTAAGTTCCAATTTTCCCAGCAGTTTTTATCAAAGAGAGAGTTTTTATACCAATAGCTGGACTCTTTGGGTTTATCAAACAGTAGATTCCTATAATCGTTTCCTGCTATTGCATCTAGTCTATTCCAGTCGTCCACCACTCTGTTTCTTAGCCAATACCAGACAGTTTTGATGACTGCTGCTTTATAATATAATTTTAGAAGATGTGACTTCTAATACGCCTTCTACTTATTAGCTTTGTAATCATGAACATTTTTTAACTTCTCAGATACTCAATTTCTTCATCAATAAATGGGAATACTAATAATACTTGCACTACATATCTCATAGGAACATTGTGCATAGCATTTCACAAACTTTTGGATGCATATAAATGTGAGGTATTACACTCATTCTAGTAAATGAGTTTTTAGTGTGATGAAGTAGTAGACCATAGGAGGAGGTGAGATTGTGAAATTAGCATGGTGGAAAGTTCTGCTTCTTAAGGGATATTGCTATTGTTCAAACCATTAAATATTTTATTCTGAAATGTTTTAGTGTTGATTTTACTATATTTTTAGGATTAACTTCTCATCCTATCTTATGAAATTATCTTTATTGAAAAAATCTCCATTGAACTAAATATGGGGGGGGGGATTCTTTACTTTTCTCCATCAATTATGTGCCCTTTGCTTCTCTTGAAGAATAAGGAAGGTCCTATGACAAAAGATGGAGGAAAGCTTTCCTTCCTTTTGCTGGGGTTGAGTATTCTTATATGTATGCATACTACGTATAAATTACTTTTTTCAGTGATACTATCTTAATGTTAAGGTATACTTAAAAATCAAGCCCTGATCATATGTAAACTTTTAAGCGCTATATAAATGAGCTATTATTACTATTAATATAATCTGTGATACAGAATGGGAAATATGCTAGAATCTGATGTTCTTTCTGAGGATTGGTCATAGAGGGCAAGACTGGTTTATATATACTTATATATTTCAAAGTTGGTTAAGTGATTGGAAGTCATATAATACCTAGACATTTCATCCAGCAAACTTTTTTTTAAATTGAATGTACAAAGTAAAGTGATAGATTATACCTTCCCTGAATTAGAGTGCTCTCTGTTACTGCAATCATGAAATATAGAATATTATACAGGAGGCTTGAGAGTGTACAAATAAATGGAGTGAAGTGGCTTGCCCAAGGCCACACAGCTAGGTAATTGTTAAGTGTCTGAGGTCAGATTTGAACTCTGGTACTTCTGACTCCAGGGTTGGTGCTCTATCCACTGCACCACCTAGCCTCCCCGAGTGTACATATTTTTGAAAGAAAAAAAAATTGCTGAACTTTTAACACATTTGCTTTTCTTTTGAAAAAAGTATACGTCTGTCTTCCAAATCTGGTATTCATTTAGATAATAGTTATAAACAGTCTGTAAACACAGAATGAACGACCTAAATATTACATAAGCCAGTTCTAATGAACTCCACATTAAGTACAGATGATATGCTTACTTATTTTGCTATTTTGAAACTAAAATATTTGAAATGATAAAGATTTGAATATGTTTATGTGTGTGTGTATAAGAACACATGTGTTTGGGTCTTTGCAGGAGTTTATCTTTAAACAATTGGGAAAGTAAATATTTTAATGAAAAAGTCATATCTATAGCACAGAGATAGGAACTGTACTTGTGATTTCATTGGTAGGTGAAAACTCCCTCTAGAACTGCAGTTTGTTCAATTTAGGAAGTATGAAGGAACACAAACATTTCAATATACAAAAAGAACAAGACTGAATTCTTGTTACTGATGGTATGTTTTTGTGTAGATATATCTGATAAGTTATACATATATGAATAATGTTAAAAATTTAGTAATATAATTGTTCTAATTGTTCCTTTTTGTACTTTTCCCACAAGCTTAAAATGTTTTATTAGGGGTTTTTGTTTATATATCTCTAACAATATCCACTAACCTTTAACCTCTTTTACAGTCTCCCCTATTTTCCATCACAGAGAAATCCTCTTTTTGTGGCGAATATGTGTAATCCAGCAAAACAAATAAACAGATTGACCATGTCTGAGAGTGGTTATTTCATTCTGGAATTAGTTCTCTCTCAAGAGGTAGGAAGCATGTCTTAACCTCTGACTTTTGGAGTCACTCTTGCTGATTTCTTTGATCAGAGGTTCTGAGGTCTTTCATACTTGTTTTCCTTCATAATATTATTGTTATCATCGTGTAAATTGTTTTGATGCTGCTAATTCTCTATTCTGTATCAATTCATACAGATCTTCATATCCTTCTCTGAATTTATCATATTTGTCATTTCTTTTCATTTTTCTTTTTTTGGAAATTGGGGTTAAGTGATTTGCCCAGGGTCACCCAGCTTGTAAGTATCTGAGGCTGGATTTGAACTCAAATCATGGATCCTTCTAGCTGTTACAGAGTTATTTTTTATGGTAGAATAATATCCCATTATATTCACATACTACCATTTGTTCAGTCATTGCTCAAATATCGGGCACATATTTTGTTTGTGATCTTGGTTTTTCTGAGACTGATAAAGGAGCATAAGCTCTGGCAAATCTCACAGTCCCACACAGACTTTAAATACAGCACCAGTATCATATTGATTGCTTTCCAAAAAGCAATTTAGATAAGTATGTAAAAGTTTTAGATGTCCTTGATTGGAGAATGACCAGATAAATTATGGCATGTGAATTGCAATGGAATATTACTATGCTATATTTTTGATTGATATTTTATTTTTCCAAATACATGTTATGAAAGTTTTTCAATATTCATCCATATGCACATGTATATTTTTAAGTTGCAAAATTTCCTTCCACCCTCTCTTCCTACACCCCACCCCAGCTCCCTTCAGCGGTAAACAGTCAGGTTAGCATTGTACATACACCTTTTTTGTTAAACATGTTTACAGAATAGACATTTTCAGTATGAGGAATTAGGATTAAGGGAAAGAAATACATAAGAAATATTTTTTAAAAAAAAAGTGAATGTAGTGTTCATCAGATTCTGAAGACTTTTTTCCTTTGTTTTGTTTTGTTTTCATTCCTCTGGATGGGGATAGCATTGTCCATAACTTGTCTAATATAGTTGTCCTAGCTCTCTGAACTGATAAGAGGAGCCGCTTCTAGCAGGGTTGATCATATCACAATGTTTTTGATAATTTGTACGTTGTTCACTTCATTCTGTTCCCTTTGCTCAGCATCAGATTCTGTTACATTCCATTTCTCTAGAGTTCGACCATTTATTGTTTCATATAGAATGATAGTATTTCATAATATTCACATACCACAACTTGTTCAACCATTCTCCAATTGATAGACATCCCCTCAATTTCCTTTTCTTTAGCACTACAAAAAGAACTGCTATGGATATTTTGGAATATGTAGGACATTTTCCATTTTTTATGATTTCTTCTGGATATAGACCTCAAATTGGAATTGCTGGGTCAAAGGGAATGAACAGTTTTATTGCTCTTTGGGCATATTACCATATTGCTCTCCAGAATGGCTGGATCAATTCACAACTCCACCAGCAATACAATGGTGTCCCAATCCTCCCACAACCTCTCCAACATTGATCATTTTCCTTTCTGTCGTCTTAGTCAATCTGATAGGTGTGAGGTGATACCTCATAGTTGTTTTAATTTACATTTCTCTAATTATAATAATTTGGAGCATTTTTATATGATTATATATAACTTTAATTTCTTCATTTGAAAATTATCTATTCATATCCTTTGACCATTTATTAATTGGGGAATGACTTTGTAATCTTACAATTTGATGCAATTCTCTCTATATTTTAGAAATGAGACCTTAATCAGAATTCTTAGCTGTGAAGATTGTTTTCCAGTTTTCTGTTTTCCTTCCAGTTTTGGCAGCATTGATTTTATTAGTGCAAAACCTTTTTAATTTAATATAGTCAAAATTATTTATTTTGCAATTTATTATGTCCTCTTTCTTGTTTGGTCTATAAGAAATGATTTATGTGATGAATAGAGAAGAATGAAATGATCTATATGAACTGATATGAAGTGAGGACAACCAAAAAAATCTTAATTACAATAATTTAATAGAAAGCTTAAGAAAAAAAGAATTTTGCAAAATTACAAAGATTGAGTAGAGCTCCAAAGGAGAGAGAAGCAGAAGATACTTCTCACCCTTTGTAGAGTTTAGAGGCCCACAAATATGGTGATCAGTTTTGTTGATTTTTCATTCTTTTTAATTTATTTTGATTCATAAAAATATTATTTGACTCTCCTGAAAAGAGAAGAGGAAACTAAGAAGGAAAAGGTATGTACATCCTTTTTTTTGCTTTAGTAGTAGTATAGTACTGAAAAGGGATCAGAGAGTACATAAAATAAGAGTTTTAAGATTATATATATTAGGTTAATTACTAATATTATAAACTGTGAGATCCTTTGTGAATGACCAATGAATGTAGAAGTGCCAAAATTCCCATTTAGAAGGTACTTCTAATCTAACTCATTTCTTAACAAAAATTCTCTTATAACTTTGATAAGTGATCAATCATCTACCTTATGTTTGAAGATTACTTCTCAAGGTAATCCAATGACTTGACATGACTAAAACCCATCAATATTGCCATTCTCCTTCTAGTGGAAATAGGATGACGAGTTGAAGCTAAACTGAAGGATGATCACTCACAAGTTCAACTTGGTTAAGGAAATACAAGTCTTGGGAAAGTTGATTTTATTATGATTGCAAGATTAACACTTTGTGGGACACTTGGTCATCTCACTTTGCATTGTGCTAAACTTTTGAGGGAAAAAACCCACCAAGAAGAAAATTTTATATTACCTATCCACATCTCTTTTAGAGGAACAGGAGGCAGAAAAATTCTATGAACAACTCAATAAGATGCTTTTTTATAAATGTGCATACACACATATATATACATACATGTTTATGTATTTATATATATGTACATATTTATATACATATTTGTGTATATACTTCAGTGACTTTCAGGCGAAGATGGTGCAAAATATGTATGAAAATTTTTCTCAGAATTAAGAAACAGAGCAAAATCTTATAGGAAAGACAAGGGAAAGGAAAAAGTGTTCATTAAGTGCTGACCAAGGACCAGACAGTATGTTAAGTTACTTTGTTAATATTTCATTTGATTGTAACAACCCCATGAATTGCTCTCATTATGCTATTTTATAATTGAGAAAACTGAGGCAGGTAGAAGTTGAGTGCCTTGCCTAGAGTCAAATCAAGGTGTTGAATACTGTACTTTTTCTGTCTCTCTCTCATTGTCTCTCTCTGTATATACTCCTACATATAAACATACACACACAACACAACCATATACCATATATAGACTCAAACCCACACATGTATGTAGTGTGCCATACACATATCACATGTGTTTACACAGTATGTTTATCTGTGTCTACATACATACACATATTCAGCTCAATTGTATTATATATCATATGCAGGTATGCCTTTTGTGCACATTTATACTCACATACACAGAGATAAGTATTACAGACATTTGTCTCATGCCAACTTATTATGAATACTTTAAGAAGAGATTCAGGAGGTTGGAAGGGATATCTAACAATTGAGAAAACTGAGGCTCAGGGGCCTTAAATGACTTACCCAGGACCACACCTTGCTACAGCAGCCAGCCTTACCTTTCTTTAATGTCATGGACTCCCAGATGACATAATTACTCTCTCCAAAGAGAGAGGTTCCAAAGGTTCCTGTCACTACTTTCATCTCATCAACCATTTCTTCCACTTTGGTCTGATTCTGATACAAGAGAAGTAAAGAGCAATAACTGTTCTGCTGAAGAGGCTCCAACTGTGGCTGAGACAGGGGAAACTCATTAGAAAAAAATTCTACATGGAACCAGGGCCTGAAGGACAGACTTTTATTATTTTCCTTGGCTCACCAGCTTATGAAGGAATGGAAGGAAAAAAAGAACCTCATGGGAAATCCACATGGCGAGAAGCAAGGGATTCCAGGAAAAACACATAACTTCCAGGGAAAAGATAAACATTTTCCCACATTGTCAAAATATTTACATTTGCAATAGACATATTGCTAAATTCTTGATTTTTCTTAAAAATGCCAATTACATATAAAAGTAACAGCTCCATTAAAAGAGCAGATTACATTTCTCAAGATAATTTCATAACAATCTAGTGAAGTAAGCAATGCCACTATTTATTGTCCCACCAAGTACATGAAAGAGTAGCAAGGGTATATAGTGCCAGACATGGAGTCAGGGTGATCTGAGTTCAAATCCAGCCTCAGATAGTATGTGACCCTAGAGAAGTTACTTAACCTTGTTTGCCTCAGTTTCTTCCTTTGTAAAAAGAGCTGAAGGAGTTGGGAGACTACTTCAATATTTTTCCCAAGAAAACTCCCAATGGGGTCACAAAGAATTGAGTGCAAAGGAAAGTCCAACCCCAATCATGTATATGAAGAAACTGAGGGCTGGGATTAGAATCTAGTTCATAAGATTCCTAGACTGATGGTTTTTATTTCTATTCCTCATTGACTGTAATGATTATCCTTACATATGGCCATGCCAAGAAGTCCATGTGGCCTTTTTGGTGGCTTTCTCTCTTCATTTCTCTGGAAGCTCTATTTTTTTTTCCTTATAGATTTACTACATCTATGATTACTCCTGCCATTTTCATTTTACCAAATCCTGCAACTATCCCCTTCACAAGGACATAGCGCCTTAGATCTAGAACTGAAAGAGGTCCCAGAGACTTTTCATTCAACCCAAAAACTGATTCCTTTGGAGGAGATGATTTGTCCATGCCCAGACAGGTTATAACCATCGAAGAAGAATCTGACCACTGATCCTCAGACTCCAGAGATGGTGCTCTGAACACTGCCCCACACTGTCATCTTTCATTTCAGTTTTGCGGCATTTTTCCTCCTTCATCACACCATTTCATACATTTGAAGTTTAGGTTCCAGTTAGGTCAACAAGGCAGGCAAGTTGTCATAAGACTTGGTCACTAAAGCAGAATTTCTTTCTTTAGTTCAAAAAGATTTATTTTTGGTTTTGTTCTTTTTTTTATATATCACTGTGACCTCAATGACATCCCCCAACCCTGAAATGGAATAAATACATGCAAGCAAAACAAATAAACACATTGGCCTGGGAGTAAAAATATGCTTTTTTTTCTGCACCTTACTTCCATTATCTCTTTCAGATAGAGAGGAAGCATGCTTCTCTGAAGTCCTGAATGCTCACTACATTAACTATGAATACAACTTCTCTTTTTTTCAAGGCTTTTGCAAAGCAAATGGAATTAAGTGGCTTGCCCAAGGCCACACAGCTAGGTAATCATTAAGTGTCTGAGGCTGGATTTGAACTCAGGTACCCCTGACTTCAGGGCCAGTGCTCTAATCCACTGTACCACCTAGCCGCCCCTATGGAGACAACTTCTGTAGCCTCTCAATGTTGTTTTCCTTTGCAGTATGTAATATTCATCAAGACAATTATTTTCCAGTCATTGTTTGCTTTTTTAAAGACAGCTTCCAGAGGTGCAGGCAACTGACCAATTTATTTTCTCCTTCCACTTACCCACACCCATTGCGCATATAATGTGCAATCAGATTCCCATATACATATCAGTTGGGCTAGTCGAACCTTGCTGTCATCCAGACTTTAGAAATCTCTGCTCCCTGGCAGCAAGTCATGTTTAAAATGAAGTTGGCCGTTGATTCTGCCTTGGTATTTTATGCTAAATAAGGCTTGAAGAGAAAGACTGGTAATAATAAAACAAAACAAAGCTATATTTGTAAATTATTTATTCATACTAATAATACAATGCACTCTAACAAATGCCATTAGCTTTTAGAGTTTAAGATCGTATCAATGCTAACAATTTTCTCTTGGCTTTCTAAAGGGTAACCTGTCTCTTGATATTTCTTGATACATCTGATACATTGGTGCATTGTTTTTATAATGTCCCACATAATGTTTGTCCTTCATTTTCGAAGAAGACCATGACATCAGGGAGGTGATGCCATGACAAGCATGTGAACTGGATTTGAATGAGGGGGTGAAGTGCTAAGTTACCAGTCTTACTTTCTCCTCCAGAGTCATCTGGGTCCAGTGATCAGATATGAATCAGGATGGCTGGAGATGGTCCTGGATGCAAAGCAATCAGGGCTAAGTGACTTGCCCAAGGTCCCACAGCTAGTAAGTGTCAGAAGTTGGATTCAAACTCCTGTCCTCCTGATTCCAAGGCCAGTTGCACTGTGCCTCCTAGCTGCCCTACTGTCCCACATAGAGACCCAATGGTGAGGGTGACCACAATGGAGGTTAGGCATATTATGCTGGAGTGGAAAAAACATAGCAGCAGAATTTTTCTATTCCAGTATCAGGAGTCAGGAGACCCGAGTCAAGTCTCAACTCTGCCACAGATCTAGCTGATTGGCTTTCGGCAAGTGACTTTACTTCTTTAAAACGCAGTTGCTACATCTATACAATTACAAAGTTGGGGTAATGGGGTAGAGTGGGATAAACAGAACACCTGAACTCAAATGATAGTTCTGCTGCTTACCATTTGTGTGTTTTTATTTCTCTAAGTTGTGTTCAGTTCAGCATCATTGATTGCAACTTTAAAGGTCAATAGCACTTGGTCACAGATTAATATGTGACTAGAATATTTTAGTTCGATATCAGATTGGAGATCAATCAGACAATAGATGAAAAAATGATTTATTGAATAACTACTATGGATATATTGTAGGGCATAGACAGCCATAGACTCTCTCACACACTTTCTCTCTCTCTCTCTCTCTCTCTTTCTCTCTCTCTCTCTCTCTCTCTCCACCCCTCCCTTGATAGGTACAATATAAATCTAACAAAAGCATATGAAAAGTTAGAAAAAAGTTAGAAATTGGAGTCAGGGACAAATGAGTCATATCAGCCAATGATTTTCAAACCTTTTTTTGGTGGTATACCCTATCAGTTAGAAAGTATATGAGTACACCCACCTCAGTTTCTAGGTTCAGCTTAAGTTTCACTGACATGAAGTTTTTCTTGCTCATTCTAGCTGCTAGTGCCTTCTCCATCAGTTTATCTTTTTTTGTTTGTTTGTTTGTTTAGGTTTTTGCAAGGCAAATGGGGTTAAGTGGCTTGCCCAAGGCCATACAACTAGGTAATTATTAAGTGTCTGAGACCAGATTTGAACCCAGGTACTCCTGACTCCAGGGCCAGTGCTTTATCCACTGCACCACCTAGCGACCCCTATCTATTTATCTTATATTTAATTTTGTGTATATATATATATATCCATATGTGAATGTATATATTGCATATATAGAATATTTATGTGTGTATGCATCTTTATGTTTGTTTGCCAGTATTTATTATATGCGTGTATATTTGTTTCTATTCATAAATGTATATGTGAATATGCTTCTCTATATGTAGGTACATATGTCTACATATGTCCATATCTGTGTATTTGTCTGTCTGTCTGTTTCTCTCTATCTATTTATCTGATTATAAGCTTTTCAAGGTCAGGAACTGTTTTATTTTTATCTTTATTTCTCCAGGACCTAGCACAATATAGTAGGTGTATAATAAATACTTGTTAATTTTCTGTCACCTTCCACTACCCTCCTGACTCCCCCCCAACACCTTCATATTTTCTCAGTGTAGTTGCCACCTCCACCATAATGCTTCTTGCAGGATGCTGATGGATCCTAGGCTGATTACCCCATGTCTGCCTTGGCTCTCTCTTTCTACCACCAATTCATACCCAGTCTTTGGAAATAGATAAAAAACAGATAATAGATAAATAGATAAAAAATAAATAGAAAAGTAAATAATAGATAAAAAGGGGGAGAGGAACTGGTAGCCATACTGCTGCCATGGCAGGACCTCTCTTTGAAACCAGTTGGGTCAGAGGTCGAAGATCCTCAATCGTTATTTTCTTCAGATATTCTCATTGATCTTTTCCTTAACCTTTGATTTGAGGTGAGGACTATTGATGTAGATAAAAATTGCTATAGTTATTGAGAGGAGAAAGAAAAACTGGATTTTTTAAGAGCCACCATGAGATTTGGCTGATCTTTTAGTTCATCAATGGCTAGCTGATCTGCTATTTTATCAAATTGATGGAAGAACCACATAGTATAAATAATGCTTTACGAGTTGAGAATAAGCTACTCCAAATTTTGTGTCCTTTTTCAGTCTTCCAATAGGCCTCTAAGGGTATTCATGAACCATTTGATGTCTCACACCCTTTACAAAATGTAAACATGATAACTGTCAGGTTGAAAGAGGTAAATCCTTATTACCTCATTGTCTGTGACCTTCCCTTTACATCCTGTCATATAATCAAGTGGGCTGAAGGAACTTAATGGATCAATGGTTCCTTGATCAATCCTTCCCTACACCTCCATTTTCCAAATGAATTAACTAAGGACAGGATTAAGTGATTCATCCAAGGTCACAAAGTGGCAAATGGTAGAAATGGAACCTGAACCTTCTCACTACTAATCTCATACTCCATTAGATCAGCTCCTGATGGTTCAATTGACATCTTTAAATAGATAATTCCCAAATGTACACATCCAACCCTAATCTTGCTCCTGAATTCTGACTCTGAATTATCAATTGCCTGTGTTGAACCTATTACCTTGTAGGTCTCATTTGGTTGAGGGCACAACCATCCTTATAGTTATTTGGGTTCTCATCTTTGGAGTTATCCTTGACTCCTTCTTTTCCTTTTCTTCCCCTCCTTCTTCTAGCTTGACAACATTTTTCCCAACCCCTGTTTCCTTTCCACATACATGGTCACCTCATTATTTGAACTTTTTCCTACCTCCCACATAAACTATTATAATAGGTTCCCAATTATTCCTTCTTTTTCCTAATGTAATCACTTTAATCCATCTTTTTTTTTAGGTTGTGGGTTTTTTTTTTGGCAAGGCAAATCGTGTTAAGTGACTTGCCCAAGGCCACACAGCTAGGTAATTATTAAGTGTCTGAGGCAGAAATTGAACTCAGGTCCTCCTGACTCCAGGGCTGGTGCTTTAAACATTGCGCCACCTGGCCACCCCCTTAATCCATCTTTAAAAAAAAAACTTTCTATCTCTAGCAACTAACACAGTAACTTTAATTTAGAAGTATTTAATAAGTGTTTATTATATAGAATTTAGTTGAAAGATATAAAATGGAGCAATTAGAAAGATAAAGATAAATTCAAGATAAGTTAGAATCACTGGGTCCAAAGAATACTGAGTTTCTAGGAAATGGCAGTCAATACTGTCAAATGATGGAGAAAGATCTAGGAGATCGAGGGTTGAAGAAAAAAGTCAGATTTAGCAATTAGGAGGTTGCTAATGACCTTTTATGAACTTGGTTTCAGTAAGATAGTGACAGAAGGAATTAGAAAATTGGAGGTAATGTTGTACGTAAATGGTGAGGAAATGGACTTTGTCCATAGAGACAGATTTCATTTGGTGCTAGGTAACAAAGAAGAGAGAAATTAGATGTTAGATCAAGCATCAGCTTTAAAGTGAGAGCTTTTTTCTATCTAGGTGAGACCTGTGTGTGGTTGAAGGTAAGGAAACAGTGGAGGAGAGATAGAAGTTATTAGATAGATTACTTATTATGTCCTAAAAATAATTACCAAACCAGATCACCTCTGCTAAATTAAAAAAAGGAGGCCATATGCTGTAAGCTTCCTCTTTAGCCCCTATTGTACTGTTTTGTTTTAGTTTTTTTGCAAGGCAAATGGGGTTAAGTGGCTTGCCCAAGGCCACACAGCTAGGCAATTAAGTGTCTGAGACCGGATTTGAACCCAGGTACTCCTGACTCCAGGGCCAGTGCTCTTATTCACTGCTTCACTATACCACCCAGCTGCTCCTTATTGTGCTCTTTTAAGCATCTTAACATCAATCTCCTTTCTCTCCTCCTTTGCTCATATCTCTGATGAAGAGGCCACTCTTCTCAACACAGACATCTATATTTCTGGTCTTGATTCCATTTATTCCCATTTCCTCTTGTAGCTCATCCCTACTTTTTCTTCTCTTTCTAATCTTCAATCTCTCCTAACAATTAGCTCAAGGATTCCATCAACCAGTGCTTTCCATCTTTCTTCCCTTTAATGAAAGAGAAAGAGAGAAAGAGAGAAAGAGAGAGACAGAGAGCACTCATCCCTACTTCCTTTATTCCTGTTCTTTCCTCAAGTCTTCATAGAATGGGGTTTGCCCTGGATGGTTTCTAAGATTTTTACAACTCTGATCTTTTTTGACTTTGGATTTTTTTAATGGTAATAATTCAACTCAGATTGTTCTCTCCATGATTACTAATCTTTTATCAATTATCATTCTTTTTTTTAAACCTTTTTGCAGCATTTGAAACCATTGGCAGCCCAATGTCTGCTCTCTGTTAGGTATTTGTGAAATAGCTCTCTCCTGGTTTGCTATCTCTCTGAACATTTCTCTAAAATGCATTTTTTGTCCATTTCTGATTTTAGTATTTCCTAAATCTAGACTCTGGATTCTTTTCTTATCTCTACAATCCTTCTCTTGGTGATCTCATCAGCTCACATAAATTCAATTATCTCTATGCAGATGATTCTCAAATTTCAAATCCAACCATAAATCTTTCTCTGACGTTTGGATTCCTTCAGTCTCATAGGCAACTGAAACATAACTTGTTGTCTTTATCTTTTTTTTTTTTTTAGGTTTTTGCAAGGCAAACAGGGTTAAGTGGCTTGCCCAAAGCCACACAGCTAGGTAATTATTAAGTGTCTGAGACTGGATTTGAAGTCAGGTACTACTGACTTCAGGGCCAGTGCTTTATCCACTGCACCACCTAGCCACCCCATTGTCTTCATCTTTAAACCCAATCCTCCTTCTAACTTTCCAATATTTGTTGAGACTATCACCAGCCATCTAGTGACCAATATTTTCAACTTAATAGTCATTCATTCTTTACTTTTCATGTTGTCTCATTTCCCATATCTACCTCTACCATCCATTGTCTTCTTTCCATTCACATGAGCACTGGAGACAGATTCAGGGTGCCATGGAAACCAACCACCTAATTGTCCTTCTGGCATCAAGTCTCTCTACTTTGCAATACCTCTTTCACAGTGCTACCAAAACAATATTCCTAAAACAAAATAGTGTGGCTATGTCACTATACAACTCAGAGACTTAAAGTTTCTAGGATAAAATATAAACTGCTCAACCTGGAATTTAAAGCCCTTTACTGGCACAATCTGACGCCAGTCTATCTTCTCAGATCACTTACACACCATACCCCTTCTTGTACTCTACATTCTGACCAAATGGCCTATTTATTCTTCTGAAAAGTGGACTTTCCATTGCTTGCCATTATCCTACAGAGGTCTTTTCTGATTTCTCTCCTTATTAGTATAAAGAACTCCAATGAATATCAAGAACTGTTCTGCAATTTAGTAGTGTTAGAGAACTGTCTGGGCATGGAGGAGTTAATTGACTTACCCAGGCTCCAATAATGAAAGTGTATAAGAGGTGAGAATTTGAATGTAAGCCCACTTGACTCTGTATCCATCATAGCAAACTATTTCTAAGTCCAAGGATGTACTTAATAAATATTTGCTGGTTTATATTGTATTGAATTGAACTCAGATCTTTTGATTCTAAATTTAATGCTCTTTCTATAACAGTGACTTGACAATTCTCCTTGATTCCATTGAAGATAGATTGGACAACACATCATCAACTCTCACATTCTTAGATTTGTATCCTTGACATGGTGGCCGAGACAGAGTAGATGATTAGTAAACACTTTTTGATTGACTGATTATGATAGCGATAATAGTGGAATGGAAAGGGCATGGTGACATTATGGTAACATGGATCATAATCCTAGCTCTTCCAGGGATATACAATATCATACACTATGACTTTTTTTTTAATCACAACTTTTGTAACCCTCAATATACTCATCTACAATTGAAGAATGCAATTTGGCCTTACAGTACTGCCTCAGAAACTGTTAGAATTAGAAGAGAATTTGGAGATTATTTAGTCTATTCCCCAGCCTCTACCCTTATTTTACAGATGGGGAAAAAACCTGAGATCTTGACTGATTAAATCATTTGCTGATAGCCTCACAATAAGCAAGAAGAGACAAAGCTCAGACTAGACTCTAGTTTTCCTCAGTCATAGATTAATATTTTTGTTTCTAGATCATAACTGCATTTTTATGTCTTATAAGGGTGGTTTAGAGGAAAGTAATATGTAAATATGATATGTAAATATTCAGTATTAGAATTCAAGGAGTAAAGTCTGCTTAATAGTTGTTTTAAGTATTGACCCATGAAAGATATTATTTACTTTTACAAGGCTAAGGAATAATTGAGCAAACTATTAGGTTGGTGATTTTATAAGCCCTGGCAGATTGAAGATGGAAGTGTAGTAGATAGAGGAAGGGTAGGGTAGTATGCATACAGAGATTGGGGGCATTGGTAGCATGGGCTGGTATTGATAGGGTATCTCAGATTATGCAAAGAGGAAGGCATGGGTGTAAGGGTATTGATTTTCTGTAAATTTCCCAGGCAGATGTTCCCCAGGTGGATGTGGTCTCTGGCTTTTTATGAACCTAATTCCTTATGGGGACTTTGGTCTGGGTGTGGAATTGAGAAGAAGGTAATAAAACTAGACTAGTGGCTCATTAGATGTACTGGGGGACAGAAACAAAGAGGGAAGACCCCAGGAATTGGAGAGAAGGCAGGAGAAGTGGTCAGATAGGAAAGCACATGAAACAGAATATTCTGTTGAGAAATGAACAGCGTAATTCCTTAGGAATGCTCTGGATTGGAGAAATAGAGTTCAATTTAATGACCTTGCTTCTGTGATCCTAAGAAGTTGGGGAGGGTGGGGTTAGTTCACTAAGAAAGCTAATGCTTTGAGAGGGAGGATATGAGAACCCATTGTTTCCTACAGTTCCTAGGATTTTTGGGAAAAACAAAACATTGTGGATTTCCTCTTCTGGTCCTTGGTTCTAGAGGTTTGATACTTTTTATATTTTTTCCCCCACTATCTGTCTTCTGGGTGAGTTCAGCCTATGTTGGCCTTCCACTTGGGATTCAGGATCAGGACAAATAGCCTTTGACAGAGTGGGGAGAGAGAAGAAAGAGGATACAACTAATTACTTGTACAGGAGAGAATGCCACAGAAGGAAGGCTGAGAGAAAACAGGAACATTAAGGTCAGAGCTATAAAGAGGGTATGCTTAGTGAAGAGGGTTACAATGATGTTTACCATTCCCATTACCCTGGATAGGAACAAGCTTTGGGCACAGTTTAGAACAGAACTCCTGCTTTCTCTCTGCTAGGCAGGACCCAAGGCACCGAGGCTGGGGGAGAAGTAGAAACACTTCAATGGAAGCCCAAAAGACCTAGGTTTGAGACCCGATTCTGACATTGACACTAATTCTGCAACTGTGAGTAAATATCTGATCCTGTTACTTCATCTGTTAAATAGGAATAGTAATACTTGTAATACTTAACTCAGTGGATTATTTTGAGGAATAATACATTATTATTTTGATTTTTCTCTCCTCCCTCTCCACTCTTCCTTCCCTATCAGGCCAGTCACAAGACTTGGCCAAAGTCAGAAAGATCTGATCATGTTGAAGGACTAGTGCATAGATAAGAACCAGATCCTGGAAGGCCTTAGGGATAATAGGAATTGATTTGAGCCTAGAAAATAGGTAGGAGTTGGATAGAGAGAGAAGAGGAAGAGGGCCTTTTAGGCAGAAGGAAAGGGAAGAAGAAAATGTGTGGAAGCTAGGAAATACAATAGTACTGAAAAAAATAAGTCTTTTATGGGACATAGTGAAATAAAGCTCGTTAGGTTCTTACTAGATTTTTTTTTTAGGTTTTTGGCAAGGCAGTGGGGTTAAGTGATTTGCCCAAGGCCACACAGCTAGGTGATTATTAAGTGTCTGAGGTTGGATTTGAACTCAGGTACTCCTGACTCCAGGGCCAGTGCTCTTATTCACTGCTTCACTGCACCACCTAGCTGCCCCTTCCTACTAGATTTTGAAGGGTCCTTTTCAAGTCGGGCTACATATTCTTCCTGTCAACAATGGGGAGTCATTGAAGGTTTATAAAGAGGACTGATGATAAAATATGTTAGGAAGATTAATCAGGTGGCAGTATGCAGTAGAGTTTTGAGGGAGAGGGTCTAGAAACTGGAAGTCCTCTGAGGAGGGTATTCCAATAGCCTAGATGTGAGTGAAAGTGGAAGTGATAAGAAAACAACCCCAGTTGGAGATTAATCATGGACAGATAGCTTCAAAAGTCTTCCCTATTAAATGGCAGTCAAAGTAAGGAATGAATGAAAGTTCAACTTATTCAAAGGAAGAGGAAAGAATAAAGGACAGATTCAATATAGCGAAAGAATAAAAGGGAGGAATACTAGCCACAAAGTGAAAATGGAAAGCACTGGAAAGATCAGAAAGATCAAAACAATTATTAAAGTTAATAGCTGTATTAGGAGTAACATCAAGGAGGAGAGAAAGGAATGAAGTTGCTTTTTTAATTTTGAAATATATTTTATTCATTTCATTGACTATTTTCCAATTACTTAATAACAATTTTTTAAATTCCAAATTCTTTCCCTCCCTCCCTCCCTCCCTCCTACTCCTCCCCTCTTTTTGAAAAGGTAAGCAATTTGATATCAGATACACATGTGAAGTCATGAAAAACATATTTCATGTTAGCTATGTTGCAAAAGAAATCATACAAAAATAAAACAATAAAGATAATGTAAAAAAGTATACTTCAATCTGCATTCAGAGTCAATAGTTCATCATGGCTCCTTTGGAATTGTCTTAGAGCATTGTCTATATCTAAGTAGCTAAATCTTATAATCAATAATCCTCACAACATCTCTTTTACTGTGAATTATGTTCTAGCTCTGCTTATTTCACTTTACATGAATTTACATATGACTTCCCAGGTTTTTCTGAAACTATATCTTATTGCACAATAGTATTCCATCATAATCATATACCATAATTTGTTCAGTTATTCCCCAATTGATGGGCATTTTCTCAACTTCTAATTCTTTTTGATCAGAAAAGAGCTGTTATAAATATTTCTGTACAAATAAGTCCTTTTCCATTTTTATTTTTTTTGCATTCTTTGGAGAAATTGTTATGGTATCAACTTGGAGAAAGGTCGGGGTAAAAGAAGAAAATTTTGTTTAAAGGAAGACCTCTTAGAGATACACTGTTGGAAACCATATTGGAAGAAGAAAAGGAGTGAACTGAATAAGGAGTAGGAAAGGAAAGAACACATAGAAGGTAACAAAATTTACTTAATGTTATTAAAGTGAAGTTCAGAAGATTTAAATCTGAAAGAAATCTTTATTCTAGAAATGAGAAAACTGAGAACAAGAGACTTAGCCAAAGTCACAGGATAATAGTGATTGATTGATTATTGTCCTTCCTAATTGACGAGGCCCAAGACATCATAAGAATGATGGCATGACTTGCATATTATGTTGATTTTAGTGAGGGAAAGTATTGTGCAAAGATATACTTCTCATTGCCTCTTCCAGCATTGTCTTCACCCCATGGCCTGATCTAATAGGAATCAAGACTTCATGGTCTGGATACTGTGGGAGATCTTGGGTCTTTTGGGTGGTATCTTTTATATGTTAATGGGGCCATAAGGGGAGAGCATCAGTATGGTAATTTTTGGTGACAAAACTAGCAACTATAAAGAAAGCAAATCTGCCTCTTGTTGGTTTATTGTCAGTATGGTAATTTTATGGTAATAGTCTTTTACCAGACAGGATGGACCACTCATCAGTGTGGAAAAATTTGGTGCAAACTTTGGACAATAGGACCAAGTTTTCTTGTCATCCGGGATCTATGCTGCTCCACTCCACTTGAATGATTGATTTAATCTTGTCAAACTTTAAGTGGGTAAAAGGCTGGCTACCTAGCTAGCTGGCATGGAATGTGAATGCCTAGGGGGTCATTTTTGTTGAGCAGAACTGGCATGCAGGATGAACTGAACATTGGGTTAAGGCCCCAAAGCTGGAGCTCATCAGACCCCAGAAAAGGTGTTGGTTGATATAGATAGCAGGATGTTGGCCATGTAAGTCAGATAATAGAAAAGCATGTTAAACTTTGTATAACAGTTGCTATTATTATCTCCAGTTTACAGATGAAGAAATTTAAGACAATCTTGCCTAAGTGATATAATTACTGAGCATCTAAGGAAGGGTTTGAATCTAGGTCTTGTGACTTCAACTCTCTCCCATTTCTAGGTCCACTATTTTTCCCACTACATTGGGATAAGATAGGAACCAGGAGGAAGTTCCAAAACTTTCATTAAATGCTTATTGTATTTGGTTCAGCCTTGAGAGTAACAAAACCTAAAGAAAAATAATGTTCCCTGCCTTCAAAGAACTCACCTTCAATTGGGGCAGACAATGATGAAGGATTTGGGGGTGGGGTGGGCAGCAGAGAAGTAATGGCTTCTTTGGAAAACCATGAAAAAATTCCACATATCAACTCTTGATTTGGAAGTATAGGGACAAAGATTTTACATAGTATTGTGGCTATTAAAGTAACAAGTAAAGAAGTTAGATCTCTAAGAAAATGGAGAGGGAGGGAGAGGAAGGGGGGGGGGAGAGAAGCAAGGTTATAGGCAGCAGCCACCAAATTCTGCAAAGTAAAGAAGAAAAGTAAGGACAGTTACTAGAATGTGGCTGCTGGGCTGAATCAGCAACAGCAACCATCAGGGGAATAAACTTCATAGGGAGAGAGCAGCATCAAGTAATTAAAGGCAGTCACAAGATGCTTATGAACAGACAGATAGCAGAAGCATCCATCAAGGGTAAGGGTGAGATTTATATAGGAGAGCAGAATATGCTGCAGTTCTGGGGAAGGGGTGAGTGGAAAGAGAAGGAGTTGAGATAATTCTTATTATTTTAGTGGGATAGCCTTTGGGGCCCCAATTTCAAGTATCTTAATCTGAATTTCAGAATATATGGGTTGGAGGGGCAACTATATGGTGAAGTGGATAGAGCACTGGTCCTGGGATCAAGAGGACCCTGGATTCAAATCTGGCCTCAGACATTTCATCTTTTTTTTTGGGGGGGTTAAAATTTAAGGCAATGGGGTAAAGTGACTTGCCCAAGGTTGCAAAGCTAGGCAATTATTAAGTGTTAGAGATCACATTTGAACTCAGGTCCTCCTGACTCCAGGACCAGTGCTCTATCTATCCACTATGCTACCTAGCTGCCCCCAGACATTTGATCTTTACTAGCTTTGTGATCTTGGGCAAATCCCTCAACCCTGTTTTCTCACCCCCCCCCCCCCCCCAATATGAGTTGGGATTGCCATTCTCCCCTTCTAGTAAGATAGCTTTCTGTGCATAGGTTCTGGGCAGCCCATAAAGGGACTTATTCATCTAGGTAAAAATAGGAATGGGACTAAGGGCTTAGGTGGGTCTCAAATAGTTTGCATAGCTTTGACAATAGGACATGGGCCAGTGTTAATGTAAGACCAGTATCGAAAAAGCTTAATTATTTAACAGGGTTGGTACAGAACATTTTTGAGAATAAATTAATGATAATATTTTTAATTTTTCTCTGCTATATATTCCCTCTACTTGAACAAGTTGTAAATAACTAGGAAAATCTAAGACATACAAAAGTAGATTTTAAGTGATTTCAGAGAAGAGCGCCCTAGCGGAACCAGGGAAAGCTTTCTATGGGAGATGACATTTGAGTTGAGACTGGAAGGGAGCCTGGAGGACTTCAAGAAGTAGAGGTGGGGGCGGCTAGGTGGTGCGGCGGATAGAGCACCGGCCCTGGAGTCAGGAGGACCTGAGTTCAAATCTGTCCTCAGACACTTAATAATAAGCTAGCTGTGTGATCTTGGGCAAGCCACTTAACTGTGTTGCCTTACAAAAAAAAAACTAAACTAAATTAAACTACAAAAAAGAAGTAGAGGTGAAGAGAAGATCATTCCAAGCAAGGAGGACTAGATTTTAAGTGATTTCAGAGAAGAGGGCCCTAGAGGCTGGTGGAACCAGGGAAAGCTTTCTATGGGAGATGACATTTGAGTTGAGACTGGAAGGGAGCCTGGAGGACTTCAGAAAGGAGTGCGGAGGAGAGCATTCCAAGCAAGGAGGACAGCCAGTGAGAGCAAAAGCCTGGAAACAAGAAAGATCAGAAGTCACTAGACCTAGTGTTTTGCAAATGGGGTAGAGAAGTTCAGATCTGACTCCAGGCACTTACTATGTGGCCCTGGACAAATCACTTAACCCTGTTTGCCTGTTTCCCCATCTGTAAAATGAGCTGGAGAAGGAAATGGCAAACTGCTCTTGTATCTTTGCCGAGAAAATCCCAAGTTGAGTCACGAAGAGTCAGATGCTTCCTCACTACTATGACAAAAGTATAAGAAGACCAGGAAGGGAGGAAGGCTGGGTAGTGAGAGGCTTTAAATGTAAAACAGGTCCCAGAGGCACTGGAATTCATGGAAGAGGAGAGTGGTTAGGAAAGGATGGGTTGAAGATCTATAGTTGTCATGGTCCGGGCAGGACAGGAGGTGGAACCTGTGGCTGTAGGGGCAGTGGACAGAGCCCCGGCCCTGGAGTCAGGAGGACCTGGGTTCAAGGTCGGCCTCAGACACTTAATAACGCCCTAGCCGTGTGGCCTTGGGCAGGTCACTTAACCCCCTGCCTGGCTAAGGAAAACAAAAGAAAGTAGAGGGAAGGTGCGGAGAGGCAGGGGCGACAGTGTGGGGCAAGCTGCGCGGGCGGCGCAGGGGGTGCGGTGCGGGGCCCGGGCCTCGCCCTCGGGGCAAGGGCTCCGGTGCTGCGCCTCCCGGCGCCCTCCTCCGCGCCTCCGGCCCCTCGCCGGGGCCGGACACGCCTTCCTTTCCCCCGGCCTCCCGGAGACTCGAACCCGCGGCCGGGCCGGCGCCCCCTCCGGCTCCGCCCCGCTCTGGGGCCGCGTGGCCGCGGCGCGTCCCGGGCGGGGGCCGGGGTGGGCGGGGCCTGGGCGGGCCCTGGGGGCGGGCCCGGGAGTGGGCGTGGCCTCGGCGGGGCGGGGCGCGGCGACTCTCCTGACGGCTCCAGCCAGGGAATTTCAATTTGAAACCTGAGGGAGGAGGAGGAGGAGGAGGAGGAGGAGGAGGAGGAGGAGGAGGAGGAAGAAGAGGAAGAGGAGGAGGAGGAGGAGGAGGCCGAGGCCGCCCGGAGACCGGCCGAGCGGGGCGCGGGACTCAGCAGCTCCGCCGGCGCCGCGCGGGGTAAGCGGCCGGGCCGGGCCGGGGCTGGGCAGGGGCCCGCGGGCAGGAAGCGGCGGCGGCGGCGGCGGCGGCCCGGGGGCCCGGGCTGCAGGCCGGAGCGGAGCCGCCCCCCGCCGCGGGGCCGCCTTCCGAGCCTCCGGGGGCCGGGGAGCGGGGCCGGGGCCGGGGCCGGGGGAGCGGGGCCGGGGCCGGGGCCGGGGGAGCGGGGCCGGGGCCCCTTCCGTGAGGGCGCAGGCCGCCCCCGCCGGGGACAGGAGCGTCCGAGGCTGGACTGTGCGGGCGCCCCCGGCCCTCCCCCGCCGCCTTCTGTACACGTGTGCCCGAGAGCGTGTGTGCGCGCGTGTGCGTGTGTGTGCGCGTGTGTGTGCGTGTGTGTGCAAGGCTCCCGTATGCATGCTTGTATGTGAGTGTGTAGCTGTGTAAGGAGATGGGCTCTGGGGCGCATACTTGTGAGTGCAGACATGTGTATGTATGTGTGTGCAAGGAGAGGAGCTCTTGTATGTATGCGTGAGTGTGCAAGGAGACGGGCTCTTGTACACATACTTGTGAGTGCAGACATGTGTATGTATGTGTGTGCAAGGAGAGGAGCTCTTGTATGTATGCGTGAGTGTGCAAGGAGATGGGCTCTTGTACACATACTTGTGAGTGTACACATGTGTATGTATGTGTGTGCAAGGAGAGCTCTTGTATGTATGCGTGAGTGTGCAAGGAGATGGGCTCTTGTACACACACTTGTGAGTGTAGACATGTGTATGTATGTGTGTGCAAGGAGAGGAGCTCTTGTATGTATGCGTGAGTGTGCAAGGAGATGGGCTCTTGTACACATACTTGTGAGTGTACACATGTGTATGTATGTGTGTGCAAGGAGAGGAGCTCTTGTATGTATGCGTGAGTGTGCAAGGAGATGGGCTCTTGTACACATACTTGTGAGTGCAGACATGTGTGTATGTGTGTGCAAGGAGAGGAGCTCTCATATGTCTTCATGAGTGTGCAAGGAGATGGCTCTTGTGTGCATACTTGTGAGTGTAGACATGTGTATGTATGTGTGTGCAAGGAGAGGAGCTCTTGTATGTATGCAGGCTCTTGTGTATACATTGGTGTGTGCAAGGAGAGGAGCTCTTGTATGTATGCATGAGTGTGCAAGGAGATGGGCTCTTGTGTGCATACTTGTGAGTGTAGACATGTGTATGTATGTGTGTGCAAGGAAAGGAGCTCTTGTGTGTATGTGTGGGTGTGCAAGGAGATGGGCTCTTGTGTGCATACTTGTGTGTATAGACTTGTATGTGTGTGCAAGGAGAGGAGCTCTTGTATGTATGCAGGCTCTTGTGTATGTTAGTATGTGTAAGGAGATGGGCTCTTGTGTGCATACTTGTATGTATAGACATGTGTGTATGTACTGTGAAAGGAGAGGATCTTGTATGTATGTGTGGGTGTGCAAGGAGATGGGCTGTTGTATGCATACTTGTGTGTATAGACTTGTATGTTTGTGTGTGCAAGATGAGTCTTGTATGCATCCTTGTGTTTTTAGGTGTGTGTATGTATGTGTGAAAGGAGAGGGGGCTCTTGTGTGTATGTATGGGTGTGCAAGGACTTGTATGTTTGTGTGTGTGTGAAAGGAGGGGGGCTCCAAAGGCTCTGGCCCCGGGGGAAGAAGCTGCAGAGCCAGCAGTAGCAGCTGCTGCTGCCACCCTGCACCCACCTCCCCACCTCGCTGAGGAGGCAGAGGACAGACTTGACTCACCTAAGGCTTTCAGGGGGTTTCTCTTTCCATCACAGTCTCTGGAAGAAGCTGGGGAAAGAATGGATGAAGGATGCCACACATCTTTTTAAAAGAAAAAAGTTTTGTTTTTTCAGCCTTTTCCATACAAGAAAGAAAAACTCCTTTGGGGGTAGTGAATGGGTTAACAGCATTTTTTTTTTAATTTAAAGTTAACAGTAAGGAAGATATTGAAAGGTCAGGACTTGGCATAGTTCAGTAGAAATGTGGAAGTTGAGGCAATTGTGGAAGTTGAGTGCTTGTTGCACTTGGGGAGTTGAATTCAAGTCTTCATTCTACCATTGATCTGTGGGCAAATTGTGCTCTCTTTGGGACTCTGTTTCTTAATGAGATGTTTTCCTGTTGGATTCAATTCTCCATTAATCTCAGTAATCTAAATTCTGATAAAAAATAAGTTAGATTTGTGTTTTTTTCATTTTTCAGGCTACCATCCTATTGAGTGTCTCTGGTAATCCCAGGACACCAACTTGGAAAAAATGCTGTCCCAGCTCTCCTAGCTTTCCCAATAGCAGGGAGACTTGCCTGTGGTGGGGCATAAATCATTAGGCTTCCCAAGGCTCCTGACCTCCTCTTGAGGTCAGACTTTTTTGGTCAAGTTTAGAAGAGCTCTTGCACAGAGCACTAACATTATTTTGGGGACTATCATGAGTGTGGAACTTTAATGAATTCATCATTTGTATTGGCAACAACCATAGCTTCCTTAACTAGTTTTCAGCAGCATTTCCATTGAAAAAGGGAGTTAAAAGAGTATAGGTCCAGGCCATTCTCTTCCCTCCCCCATCTGTTGATTTTCCCATTGCACCAGCTTTTCTTCTTAGGAAATCTGAATTCTAGTCCCTATTTTATCATAAAATTGGTTGTGTGACCTTGAGCAATTATAAAGCTCATGTGTGAAAATGAGTGGATTAGATTGCCTAATCTCCAAAGTGCCAAACGTTTTTTTACTCTAAGCACTGTGGAAAGCATAAATCAATCTTTCTTTCTTTCTTCCTCTTTATCCCCCCCCCCCTTTTTTCCTCTTTCTTTCTTTCACTCTCTCATACTGCTTACATTCTTCTGATCCTTTTGCTTGCTTACCTAAATGCATTTTCATTTGTTTTCCTTTGTTTAAACCAAAGACCTTCCTTTTTTTGGGGTCTCCATTTTATTGTCAAGAAATAGTACTTGTTGTTCTACACCAGTCCTTCGTGAAGGGAAACTGAGTCGATTTCTGCATGTCAGAATTCTGAGACTTAAAACATTGTCTAGAGAAACTAATACGGTTTGATTCTATTCAGTTTCCCTTTTCAGCCTATTCTCTGGGCAAAATCTTTATTAGACTGCTGTTTGGGCTACTGTGGGACTGAATTGCAATGCAATCTTGAATTGTGATAAGGGCCAACCAAGCACATCAATCAGGCTCCTAAGTTTGACACCAACTTGAACAGCTAGACTGTCACCTGTCTGTGCTTTACTCCTTTACTCCAACTTGAGACCCCACCCCCCAAGCCTCTGCTATCTATTCTCAGTCACTCTTTTGAGCCGATTAGAGAGCTGTGTATGTTGTAATACCTTGGAACAATGGCATGGATTTAGGACTAATTTAATCCTACCCAGTCACACAGTCACTTCTTGGGCAGATTTCCCACTGAAGTCAGTAGTGGTCTTGTGTGCAGAAGGACTACGGAGAACAAGAGACTGCTCATTTAGAGTAATGGGGAAGACAGTTTCTTTCCTTTCTAAAACATCCCCTTTTTAAGAACGACCTAGACATAATAGTCCTTTAATCTTCACCTCTAGTCTTGGTAGTTAGAGCACTGTGTGCAAAGACTTTAAATGGAAAATGTCCTGGTGGGTTAAATTTGAGGCTAGTTTTATAAGATTAAAAGTAGAGAATTATAAAAGCTAGTTCCTATAAAATCTATTGCTGACTAAAGATAAAATAGTGTATCTATGTGTGTATATATGTGCCTGTATCTATGTACATATGTGCATATATCTGTGGGTAAAGAAATGACATTATCTATAGAACTTTATTTCTATGAATTTAAATTTGTGGTTGGAGAATAATGTTGAATGGCTCTCCCAAAGAAATAGCCTAACAGATGGAATATTCAGCTACCCACATCCCCTCTTGACATCAGTTAACATTTACTACATTTACTCACATGTGTTTGGACCCCATTATTTGTTATCCATGGAACCACTACACGGTAAGATAAGGACAAAGTTTTCAGGGTAGCTTTGACCCGGTTTCCGGACATGAGGGTGGCTTGGTCTTTTGCATTTTCACATTCTTGTGGTTTACGGTTTCCAAATTACCAGCTCTCAAGAAAAAAGAGTTCAGAGAACCTACCCAGTTACCAGAGTATAAAAATAGATTTTTAAAAACCAGAATCATGTCTACGTGTACTGCCCAACCATTTGCTTTCAACTAAAAATACTTGGTTGCATTGATGACAAAGCAGTCCCTAACCAAAATATTTATTGGTAAAATCACTCTGTAATTAGTAATACTGGTGTCGTTATGGGTAACACCAGGTTCCCCTTTAAATCACTGCTATCCTATTACTGTGGCTTGAAAGTTGCAGAGTGTGTATCTGACATGCTGTTCAGTGGGCTGAATGAAAAATTGGTCTACAAAGTTTAAGGAATGTAGGTTTTTGTCTTTCATGCAGCCAAGAACTGTGTATTTTTTAATTGTTTGACTGGGGCTCTTGTCACCACAGTGGAAAACACAAGCAGATTTTCTTTACCCTAGAACTGAAGCAGCTGGTTTAAGAGCAGTGTGTGAAACTTTGTGAGAATATGGATGTCCAGTTTTTTAAGAGGAGAGAAAATAGATAGTTTCTAGTCATTCATTATAGAGTAGACAGTGCAGTTGGCTTCACTTACAAACCATGTTATTATTTATTTTGAGATAACAACGGAAATAGAAATGTGTCTTCTACCCTTTCATTTAGTAGCTTATTTTCAGTGACCTTGTTTAGTTTTTAGATTTAGAAGTGCTTGACCACTGGTTATCCTTACCAATTAAGACAACAATAACAAACAAACAAACAAACAAGCCTCAAATATGCAGTCACCAAATACTAGACAAGTCTTGTTTTTAGTTCCCTCTCTCAAGTTTAAACCAAAATATTATCTTAGAAATTGTGAGTAAGCAAGAGAGCCTATATGTCATTCCACTGACAAGGCTTAGCCAAAAATCAGATCTCAGAGATAATCAATGAGGTTTCTTGTAATACAGATGTATAGAGTAATTTGTGAGAGATTAAGTCATTAATTGGGGTTATTAAACTAGTGTCTGAGGGAGGATTTGATCTCAGGCCTTCCTGATTCCTCATTTAGTTAGCTCTTCCTCGAGAATGCCTTGGTAATTAATGTAAGCATGTTAAGCATACTTAAATTTGAATTTGATAAAGAGAAGTGTCTACATTTTCACTCTGCTGACATCTGTCTCAAATGTGTTGTCTTGATTTTACTTTTTGTTTCTTGATCTCTTTCCAGAAGTGTCAGTTGAAATGACTCTTTTTGACTGAAATACTTGTTGTTCAGTCATGTCTGACTCTGTGATCCCTTTGGGTTTTTTTGGGCAAAGATACTGGAGTGATTTGCCATTTCCTTCTTCAGCTCATATTATAGATGAGGAAACTGAGGTAAGCAAGGTTAAGAGACTTGCCCTATTGTAAGCTTCAGAGGTCAGATTTGAACTCAGGAAGTTGAATCTCCAAGACTAGAGTCAGCCCTCTATCTCCTGCACCTAACTGGCCCCAATTTAGTCTTAAATTTCGCTAATATCCTTTGATTGTCTTCTTCCAGACAGAGTCACTTGTTTTCCAAAGTTTCAGAATTCCAGAGCTGCAAGTACTGTAGAAGTCATATATATATATATGTATATATATTTTATGGAAGCTGAGATCCAGACAGGTATAGTCTGTTGAAGGTCAGATGGTTAGTTTCAGTTGGCCAGACTTCCTGAATTTAAGGCCTCTGTTCTCACTAAGCTACTTTACTTGTATTTGCAGTTAATTTTTCCTTTCTAATCATATGTATTTCTGTTAAATGCTATTCTTTTGTCATTGACACCTCTACCAAATTTTTAGTTGTGCTGAATTCTAAATTTGTCCTAAGGTGAAATTGTATTGCTAGTGAATGTAATGATTGATAACTTTGATCAAAATTAATTGGCTTGTCCTCAGGAACAAATTTAATTGTGTGTGTTTTAAAATAATTGCCTTGTCAATCTGCAGAAAACTGACTTTTCTTGAGCATTTTAATAGAAGTAGGATAGCTGTGACTTGAAATGGTAATTTTTTACATCATTTTCATTTCCAAATACAATTATTCTTTGTAACAAAGAAGGAAAAAAAGTTCAATAAAACCATTGCAAATGATGTTGACACTTGTGGATTTAAACAATATACTTATTAAAATAGTCTTTCTTTATCTGTGCTTTGTAGTGTTTTTAAGCATAAATACTAAAAGTAGCCTTTAATTAATTTTTTATGTGTTTTGTACAGTATCAGGGAGTTTTTAATTTATAGAACATTATTGATACCTCATTTCAGTTTTTGTTTACTTTCATTGACCATCTCCTCAATAAGTCCTTTTAGAGTTTTTTTTTTGGGAGGGAGGATTTGCAAGACTGAGGTTAAGTGACTTACCCAAGGTCACACAGCTAGGTAATTTTTAAGTGTCTGAATTCCAATTGGAGCTCAGGTCCTCTTGACTCCAGGTCCATTACTGTATCCACTGTGCTACCTCACTGCCTTCCTTTTAGAGTTTTACTATACCTGTATTTTACTCTAGATAGGAATGAAATGATTTGATGTACAAAATTGTGCTTATACTTTGTTGCTTTTATCAGTGATAAAAGGCATAATGAATAAAAACTAAGGAAAATTTTTACTGATGTTTTTAGCCTTTTTACTATCGTTTTAAAATGTTACCTCTTTGAGAACAGCCTTATTTCTACTTTGGGTTTGGGAAATGTTAATTGAGGGTCTTTAAAGACTCTCACTAGTTTGTTAACAAAATACAAATATCCTTTGTATTTGTGGTAAACTGTCAAGATAAGGAAGGGACCTTATAAGTTTTCTAGTCCAGTCTCCTGGTTTTATAAATGAAGAAACTGAACAGGAAGACTCAGAAAAGTGAGTGGTAACTTGCCACTGGTTCACACTGCAAATGGTACTCTAATCATTGCATCAAGTCAATGACCATTTCTAGATTTTTGTGTATCTTTGAAGACTTTTGGTGTATCTGTTATAGATGGCAGTGGCAGAGCCCAAGGCACCCTCACTCTTGGTTGTGCTTTCTCTCAGCTAATAAACTGCACGATCCTTTATTTTAATCCTCCAATATGAATCATTGCTGGATCATGTAAACCTTTTATTTGTGAATGAAGTGGTGTTTTAGTTTGCTCTCACAGTGATACTTCTGCCTTCCTTGCTTAGAGGAACTTTTTAAATTTCATAACCATTTTGACATTCATTTTCTCCATGTGATAGACCTTTTTTATATCTTTTGTTACATTAGCTTTTTTTTTGAAGACACCAATTTTTTGGGGGGGGGAGTGCTTCAGTGTCAACACTTCCTTCAATTTAGAACAATTTTCCTTATGGTTGTTTAAAATTTGCAATTCTTATTTTGATAATTTTTGATCAACTTGCCTTTCGGAGAATGGCTCTTGTTAATTAGAGAACATCACACATTTATATTGGATGGCAGGCTTTAGTCATTGATACTTGATGCAAATTTTTTCCATTCGACAGTTTCTTTTGTCTTTATTGATTTTTATATGGGCAATTTTTTTAATTTTTAAGAAAAATTGTCAATTTTGTCTTTTACAATAACTTCAATTGCTGTTTGAATAAGAAAGTGTTAATAGGAGAAGTAACTCTTGTTCCCTTTTCTTTTTAATGTTGTAAAGTTATATTAAATTTGCACATTCATTTTGGGCTTATAGTATATGGTGTAAAATGTTAATCTAAGCCTAATTTCTGCCAGACGTAAATTTTCATGAAACTTCTTGTCATGAAGGGAATCTGTTACCTATTAATTAATTTTTTGGGGGGTTTATCAAACACTTTGGAACTATTCTCAATGTTTCTATCTTTTACTTATCTTTCTTGTTTCATTTTCTTATACTTGCCTTTTTAACCATTGCTAAATCTTTTTTTTCTTTTAGGTTTTTGAAAGGTAAATGGGGTTAAGTGGCTTGCCCAAGGCCACACAGCTAGGTAATCATTAAGTGTTGGAGGCCCTATTTGAACTCAGGTACTCTGGACACCAGGGCTGTTGCTCTATCCACTTCGACACCTAGCCGCCCAATTGCTAAATCATTTTGAAGATTACTTCTTTATAATCTAATTTTGGGGTTGGTTATTTTAATGCCTCTTCTTGTTTTTTGTTTCTCTGTTAAGATTCTAGATCTAGGTGAATTTTATTATTGTTATTTTTAATTCTGTAAAGTATCTTCCTAATTTTGGCTAAACATGTAAGTTATGTGAAGTCATTTTTTTTATTTTCTTTACATCGTGTGAATATAAACAGTGAATATCTTTTCAATTTGTCTCCTTTTGTTTCTGTAAAATTTTTTTTATAGTTCTTTTATAATTCTTATGTTGTGTCTCAAAAGATTACCAGGGTTTTATTTTGGAGTTTTTTTTTTCTCATTTTTTAGTTATTTTTGAATGAATTTCTTTTTATAATTTCTTCCAAGGGTTTGTTTTTTAAGTACCGAATAGCAATGCTGATGATTTTTGTGATTTTCTTTTGTAGTCCTTTCCTGAGGATCTTAATTGTCTCGAATAGCTTTTTCACAAATTTCCCAGGTGCTTTCTTAGTACTCGATCCTGTCATCTATAAATAGGGATAATTTTGTCTTCTCTGCTAACGTCTACATCTTCATTTTATTCCCTTTCTTTTTTGTCATAGTTAGCATGTCTACAACTAGGTCAAATAATAGGGAAGGAATGGGGATAATGTTTTTAAAGATCACTTCCTTAAAGAGGGTTGGACACAACAGCATTGTACTCCAGACTTATCTTTCTTAAGAGTGAGATTCACTAAAACTGTTTCATGAGTCTGCCAACAGATATGTATGCTTTCTGCTCTTCAGTTGATTTTATTTATATATTTACTGCTGTTAGGTCTATTTTGTCTCATTTAAATCTTTGAAGCGTATAACTTAGTGTTCAAGATAAATGTCACTATATTGTCGAGTATAGAGTAACCACTTCATTGAGGGGTGAGGGCCCAATTTCAAAAGTTCAGTGATTCTACCTGTTATCTCCGTTAATTTAGATTGTATACCTTCCATACTTTAGTGAAATTAGTCAGGCAAATGACTTGGTGTTGCACCCCTATTTCTCTCACCACCCCCCCAATTGAAGCATGCCTACCTTCTGTTGATGAAGCAGATAAACCCAGCTGGACTAGACTTCTAAGAGAGACAAACACCCTGTGGTAGGGCACTTCTAGCTTGTTAGCAGAACTTATTATACTTCCATTAGTAGCTTCTGAGAACCCAGGGACCATCTTCATGCCATAATAATAGCAATTTTGGAATGCTAGCTAAGTTTATATATTGCTTTAAGGTATTTACTTTACAGATATCTCATTTGATCTTTACTTTGTGAGTTAAGTGATCTTATTATCCTTACTTTAGAGATGAGGAAATTGAGGCAGACAAGTTGCATAGCTAGTAAGTGTCTGAGGCTTGATATGAATTTTTTTTTGGTGTTTCTCATCCTTTTTTGTTTAATGTCTTTCTGTTTCTCAGTTATTCCAGCAGTGGTATACTCTTCAGCTATATTTACAGTTGTCTACTGTGTGGAAGGATTTGTTCTTCATTTTTTTTTGTACTTTCAACTAATTAAGAGTGAAAAATTGCATCTTACCTCAAGATCACAGGGCCAAATTAGGGATGGAAGTGTAAAGTTTAGGGCTTCTATCTCTAGGTTTGGAAACCCTCTTGGTGGTTAATGGAGTCCCCAGTCTTTGTTTTTTTGAGAAAAAAAAAAAGCTGATGCTTGCTGAGCTTTAGGGAGCTGCCCTGCCATCAAATTTTGTCCTTCTCTGTAAAAAAATTAGTTCAGAAGGTAGGCATGGCAAAGGACTCCCAAGCCAGCATGCATATACATAAACCCTACCAAATTTGCTTTAGCACATTAGTCTTATAATTTGCTATATCTTCAAAATTGTTAACATTTAAAGTTCAATGAATGAAGTTAAAAATACCCTAGTACTTGGCACTTATAAGATGTTTGGCAAGTTTTTGTTCACTGTCTGGAGGGGAAAGAGTGTATCATTTACTATAAATGAAAGATTTTCAAATGCTTAGAAAAATGACTGGCACATAGTAGGCAATTAATAAATGTTTATTCATTGATTGATTTATCACATAATGTCTAAACTCCTGGTGGAAGATTAGAACATTCTGTATTGCAGTAGTCTAGAAACTTCCTGAGGCATGGGGGGATAGAGGATCTTGACTGGAGTCAAGAAGACCCGAGTTTTAATTCCACCTGAGAGGTATAATGAGTTGTGTGACTCTGGTCAAATCACTTAGCCCCTGTTTGCCTCAGTTTTCTCAATTGTAAAATGGGAGTAATAATAGCACTTACTTCCTAGGGTGATTGTGAGAATCAAATAAGAATAATTATTTATAAAGTGCTTAGCACAGTGCTTGCACATGATGATGTTTGTTCTTCACTCTTTTTTTTTTTTTGCAAGGCAATGGGGTTAAGTGGCTTGTCCAAGGCCACACAGCTAGGTAATTATTACGTGTCTGAGGCTGGCTTTGAACTCAGGTACTCCTGACTCCAGGCCAGTGCTCTATCCACTGTGCTTGTCCTTTATTCTTGAAGATGACCATGACATCTGGCAGGTGATGCCATGACATGCACATGAATTGGATTTGAGTGAGGGGGTACTGTGCTAAGTTACCAGCCTCATTTTCTCCTCTAGAGCCATCTGGATTCAGTGGCCAGAAAAGGATCAGGACAACTGGATATGAGGCAGCTAGTAAATGTCTTGAGAATGGATTTGAATTCAGATCCTCCTGGCTTCAGTGCCATCTGGCTGACCTTGCATATCTAAGTGCTATGTAAATACCAGTCATTACTGATGAAACCAGAAAGAAGTCTGAATTAGGAAACAGTGCATTCATTTCTGTAAGAAAAAAGAAATGTGATAGTGCTTTACGGATTCAACCGGAGTTCATTTTTGTCTCTAAACCTTGTAGCCCCTTTGCATCCTGATGATTTTTCATCTTTTCTTTTCTAGAAGCTTGTAGTGTGAAATCAATATAAAATCTCCAAGAAAAAAAGTTCTAATTTTTTTAAAAAGCTTTTTTTTTTTTATTAACTATGTAGTAGAAGAACTGAAAGCATGGGGAAAGTTGCCATATAAAGTGCTGACTATATTGGATTTTTTAAGACAACTCTTGTGGAATTGACATGTTTGTAGAAATATGCATCTTGAGTATTGTTCACAAACTTGTGAGTGAAAGTACTTTTGTACTATCAATAACCTTATCAGCAAATTCCCTATTTTAATTAACATCAAGTTTATTTGCTTTAAATTCAGAGATGATAAATGTGATTGCTTTTCTTTATTTCACCTTTTAAATTTTCAGCTAGAAAAATAAAGGTATGGAAGATATTCTCAGGTGTATTAAAGTCTGCAGTGAGGAGGCTGATTTATAAAACTCCATATGTAGTAAAGATGTGGCTCAAGTTTCTGACCACTTTCCTTTTAATTGAAGTTAACTCATTTTCAGTTCTCGTGTTTCATACACTCCTAATTTGAAAGCCTGCTGAGCGGGCGCCTGGGATAGGAGTCTCTCCTATCTGTTGTCTGTTACTTGTTATGTTTAGTAGTTTCAGTCATGTCTGTCTCTTTGTGACCCTTTTTTGGAGGTTTTCTTGGCAGAGATACTGGAGTGGTTTGACATTTTCCTCTCCAGCTTATTTTACAGTTGAGGAAACTGAGGCAGAGAGGGTTAAATGACTTACCCAGAGTCTAAGTAACTATCTGAGAACATAATTGCATGGAAACTGAAAGGTTGAACTGGCATACTTAATAAACTCTTTGTTAAATTTTAAATCTTTTATTTAAAATGTTTTATTGATACTTTTATTTCCTAATATATTACTCTCTATCTCTCTGAATCCTCCCTTGGAAATAAGAAGCAATAATGCAGATAAAATAAGCAGATGGTGTATTTAGCATATTGCTCCCATAGTTTTTCCACAGGGTCACAAGATTCTTCCTCATCTCTTTTGTGGGGCCAAGATTATGAATCATTATTTTAAACTATTGTATTTGCTCATTTCTACATTTGTAAAAAAAAGAGGTCTGGGCTTGAGGATTCCCAGAAATTCCTTCCTTCTGTAAATCTATGATAAAATACCTTACATTTACTAAAATAGATTTACTGAATAGTAATTCCTACAGAAGTAACTTGAATGACAAGTTTTGTTAAGTATTTGAATGCCTTTAGTTAGTGAGTTGAGTTTTTTTTTTAAAGTGGCATAGTCCTGAAAGTTCATCCATGACCAATGTAATGGTAATTAAAATCCAAAAAATTCTTGCCTCAAATTGAAAAGCCACTATTCTCAGAATTCAGTTAATGCTTGTGTTTGGATATTCCTTAGAAGACATTGTCTAATGACAGTATATTAGAGTTAGATCAGCTGAAAGTTTTTCATGAATGAATGTTTTTGAGTTTTTGCAAGGGCAGGAGGTCTGGCACTATAAGGGAGGAAATCCAAATGTCTTAAAAACAGTCTTAATTTTTTTGGGGGGGGATGCAAATGTCTTAAACAGTCTTAAATTTAGAGAGGAAAATACAAGTGTAAAACAGTCTTAATTTGGATGGTAAATGCAAGTGATTTAGTCTTAATTTGGGGGGCGATGCAAGTGTGTTAAAAATTCATAATTTGGGGGGGAATAAATATGTTTTAAAAAGTTTTAAACATTGAGTCAGTGTATTGGTTTAATTGTATTGTTATCGTTCAAAATCGGAAATAATTTGATGAGAAGAAATATTTGCCTGATGACTTGGTTTTTGAAGTTTTACTGAAGAATTTTTTTTTTTGTTTTTAATTTGTGTCAATTCAAAGAAACATTTATTAAGAATGTATGCTTAAATTAAATGGGGCCTTGATTAGGGAGGAGTGGAACATGTTTCTTACAAGATGTTCAAACAAAAGGTTGTTTTAGGGCTGTTAAATGAAAAAAATTCTTTCCGACATGGAAGCTTAGGGAATCCTTATTGAAGATGCTTGCATTTGAATGTCAATTTCCCATTAGCTTGTGAGTTCTTCAAAGGCAGGGACCATGTTTTTGACTTTATTTGAATTTCCAGAACTTAGTACACAATATATAGTAAGTACTTAATAATTCAAGCTGACTGATTGAGGTAGTCCTTATAGGGTGAATAGGATTGGAATAAAACAGTGAATAGTCTGGTTTGGAAAGGAGAATACTTGTATTGTGACTAAAAGACTGAGTTAACAGACATGGATTTCCTATTACTTTTTGATGCCCTCTTTAAAAATTTAAACTTCACAAATGCAAGATGATTCACAATTGATGAGTATTTAAATTAATTAGGCTGCTGTTGACATTCATTTTCTAATAAGACATTTTGAAAAAGTTAATCTGAATCTGAGTTATAGTATTCCATATATATGTATCAGATACATATGTTTTTATATATTTGTAAGTTTCTCGAGGTCAGGGACTGTGTTTTTGCTTCTTTTTGTATCCCCAATAGTTAGTACAGTTTATAGCACATAATAGGCACTTAATAAAAATTGATTGATTGAAATTGCTCTTCATTTCCATGTAACTCCTCTACCCATGTTCTTCTCTAGGGTCTTATGAATTGTTTCCCTGCTTTTTCCTTCTCCTTTCTGTATGAAAATGGGCTCAGATCAGTTTATCTTTTTTTAAACATTATTTTATTTTTCAATTACATGCAAAGATCATTTCCAACATTAATTAATTATTATTTCCATTAATTAATTATTTTTCCCAACTAGATAGCCTTCAACATTCATTCCTATGTAAGACCTTGAAGTTTACATTTTTCTTCCTCCACCCCGCAACGGCAAGCAATCCGATATAGTTAATACATGTTAGGTTAATATATAGGTTATATAGGTTAATACATTAGTATGTTGTAAAAGAGAATCAGAACAAAAAGGGGAAAGATCATGAGAGAGAGAAAATTAGAAAACATAAAATAAATTTTAAAATTTTAAAAATTAAAAATTGTATGCTTTGCTCTGCATTCAAACTCCATGGTTCTTTCTCTGAAAGTGGATAGCATTTTCCATTAGAAGGCCTCCAGAATTGTCTTTGTTCATTATACTGCTGAAAAGAGCTAAGTCTATCGTAGTTGTACATCGCATTATGTTACTATTATGTGTACAGTGTTCTCTTGGTTCTGCTGATTTCACTCGACATCAGTTCATGTAAATCTCTCCAGACTTTTCTGAAGTTTACCTATTCATGATTTCTTATAGAACAATAATAGTCCATTACATTTATAGATCACAAATTGTTCAATCATTCCCCAATTGATGAATATGTCCTCAATTTTCAATTCTTTGCCATTTCAAAAAGAGCTGCTGTAAATATTTTTGTACATTTGAGTCTTTACCCCCCCCTTTTATGATCAGATCAGTTTAATTTAAAGAAAACCCCTTCCTTGATTTGTTTAACCCTAGTAGGAAGAACATTGGTCTGGGAAATACCAAATGTGAGTCTTCAATGAACTTGCTTTTTGAACTTTAACAGATTTTCTAGTTTTCATCATCTGTGGAATGGGAACAACAGTAACAGCCCTATTTCACAGAACTGCTCTAATAATCAAATGAGCTGATATAGGTGAAAATGCTTTTAAGATTGCAAAATGCTTTATAAATCTTAGATGATAATTCCACTAACATTTGGGAAAAATCCTTTTCCTTTGGATTTTTTTTCTGGATCTCCTTTGTTTTTTTATGGCCTGTGCTACTCATATTTAATATCTACAGTCTGGTTATGTTAATCTGTTTTTCAATCTGGATTACAAACCCTTTGAGAGCAGATTCTGTGATTTGTAGCTTTGTCTCAGGGTCTAGCAAAGCCTTTATTTTCTTTTTTGTTTTTGCAAGGCAGTGAGGTTAAGTGACTTGCCTAAGACCACACAGTTAGGTAATTATTAAATGTCTGAGGCTGGTTTTGAACTCAGCTCCTCCTGACTCCAGGGCCTGTGCTCTATCCATTGCACCACCTAGCTGTCCCTATCCTTTATTTTCTAACCATTCCCACAGACAGGGCTGCTATCAATATTTTTGTACCAGTGATGTTTTTACCCTTTTTCATCATCTCTTCAGGGTAAAGACCCAGTAGTGGTATGGCTGGATCAAAGGGTATGCACATTTTTGGTGCCCTTTGGGCATAGTTCCAAATTTCTCTCCAGAAAGGTTGGATGAGTTCACAGCTCCACCAATAACATATTAGTGTCCCAGATTTCCCACATCCTTTCCAACATTGATCATTGTCCTTTCTGGTCATATTGGCCAGTCTGAGAGGTGTTACGTGGTACCTCAGAGAAGCTTTAATTTGCATTTCTCTAATAAGTAATGATTTAGAGCAATTTTTCATATGACCATGGATTGCTTTGATTTCCTCATCTGTAAATTGCCTTTGCCATATCCTTTGACCATTTGTCAATTGGGGAATGGCTTTTTTTTTTTAATTTGACTCAGTTCTCTGTATATTTTAGAAATGAGTCCTTTGTCAGAAATACTAGTTGTAAAGATTGTTTCCCAGTTTACTACATTTCTTTTGATATAGGTTACCATTCTGTGACTTGTTGATAAAATGATTTCTTTGTATTTTTTAGCTTATTAATCATGGGCTAAGTAGAAAAGCTAAAAAATTGTTTCATAATATTACTGAACATAATTTTTAAAGTCCAAGGATTTGGCTCATTGGGTGTGTTAAATGGATGGGGACTAATAGGAACTGGAAGAGTTAGAGGTCCTCTGGAATGACTTTTTCATTTTCCAGATGGGAAAATTTAAGAGAGACTTGCCCAGGATCACAGAATACAAATGAAAAATAGTTGACCAAGAGTTGAACCCCAGTCTTCAACTGGTGCATTCATTGTTCTTTCCCTTATATTATATTTCAAGAATCTTGATGGTAGTTAGCTATAAAATGGTAGCATTAGGAAGAAGATTAACTGATACACATGAACTGGTAGTCTGGTAAAGTCTCATTAAATACAAAATTGTTTTTACTTAGAATTCAGTTTTTGGAACCTCGAGAGGTAGTAACATAGAGTGATCCAGTAATAAAGTTTTGAAATACAAGTACTTTTCCTCCTTATTTCTTGACTTTATCAGTAATATAATTACTTTAAGCAAGTCTCCAATAATAAATACCAGATAAACATAATGGCCTTTGTTTCTGGCATGAAAATGAACTTTTAATTTTCTTAGTTGTACTCTTTGAACTTGTCCAAGAGATCCCATTACATTATTTCATTTTATAAGCCTGCCCATGTACCTTGACTCTTAACTATATTCTTCTTAAATCTCACTATAGTGTATCCATACAATAATCTTGAGCTTTTTTTCCAGCTATTTCCCAACATTGCTGTGGAACAATCTGGTATCCCTTGCTAAGTGACCAGCCCATCTTTCCTTCCTGTCATAAATTCTTTGAGGGTATCCTTAATTTCTCTTCTTACTTGGGTTGAAATGATTTTTGCCCATCTTTTCCACTTTTCTTCTCTTTGTCATCTTCTTTTCCTTTTTTATTCATAAATACCTTTGGGGTGACTTTAATTAGTTGTATATCTTGCCAAATTTTCTTTAGGCTGATTTTACCCTAAACTGTTTCTTTTTGTTTTGAGATATCACTGCTTAAATCTGTCATCCTCTTTTCCTAAGATTTGTTTTCCTTTGACAGCCATCTTTCCTCATTTATCTAGTTAATTAAATATTTGTTAACCTTAATGCTTTTTGGCCTTTTTTGTAGTAGCAATTAATGTTGCTTTAAATACTGGAAGAAATTTTTATAGTAGGTGTCAATGACATTTATGTTGTTCATTTCTCATTTCTTATAACCAATAATTCACTTTAATAATTTGAGGATATCTCTTAAAAATCATATGCATTTACCTCCCCCATTACTCTTTCTCTTGCTTATTATAAATTTTGGTCTTAGCTGTAATGAGTGCTAATTTGACTGAGCATGGGATAGTTGATTCAGGTATAGCCTGTATGTTTGCAATTGGTCTTTTCCTATCTGTTAAAATGAAGTCAATTTTTCATTCAACTCTAAAAGGGGAGAAAAAGATAAAACATTATAGGAGTGTGCTCTTTCTTGTACAGAAATTATTAGAATTGTAGAGCACAACATCGTATAACAACTTTTTATTTTTATTTTCAAAGTTGTGTTCACTTTGCTGTCTTATAAAGTATAGTATCACTATTCATCTCTCATCCTTTTATTTTGGGATTCACAATCTTGCTGAATATCAGTAAATATCTTAAAATACTATAGATAGAAAACTGTGGGAGATTGTCATGAAATACTAGTCACCAAAATTATTTTTTAAAACAAAAACTCTGTTTTCTTATCATTTACCATTTTATTTATGGAAGCATATTAAAAAAGTGGGATCTGAATGGTGACAACTTGCTTTAATGGAAAATTACTCAGGACTTAGATTTAATGCTTTTTAAAGACTTGCTAAATCCTTTTAAAGGGGGGAAATAATAATGCCACTGCAGTGGAAAATATGGAAACTTCCAGATGTTTGACTTAAGGTTGGACTCTGACACTGCCAAGAGAGGAGGGGAAGGGGTATGGGGTGTGGTGGAGGACATGAAATTTCTGCCACATCATCAACTTGACAGCAAAAATAACATTTCATTTTCATTGATTCAGTGATGCCTCTGCCTTGGAAATTTTCTTACATGGGAACTTGAGACCATGTTCCCAACTTGGTCCTTTCAGGAGTCCATTGATGCCCTAGCACCATTGTAATCCTATTCTTTGTCTCATGATATTAAGAAAGGAACAGTGATGATTTATTTTTCCTTTAAAATTCTATAAGATCATTGACTTAAAGCTGGAAAGGCCCTTTGATCTCATCTAGTCTAACCTAATTTTGCAGATGAGGAAACCAAGATTGGAGTGTCCAGAGATTGACCAAAGGCACCACGAGAGGAAGTGACAAGAGGTTGGGATTTAAATTCAATCTTTCAATTTATATATATATATATCAGATCGCTGAGGCTGAGCCAGATTATGTGACTTGTTAGGGTCATACTAGATAAAAATAAATATTAAAGCTTTCTAATATCTCAGCACTACGATCAGCACAGAGAATACAAAGCAAGACAATAAACTCCTTAAGGAGTTCATATTCTAAATGGGGGAAGATCAGATAATAATTCAGTATATTTGCTAAGCATTGTGCTAAGGGCTGTTGATGGAAATAAGAGAAAGAGACTGTTCTTTCTCTTGAAGAGAGATTATAATCTGATGGGGGAAAGATGTTATAAAAGGGAGATTAAAGCAAAGGACAGCAGCCTTTTGTGTTAGGGGAGATGGGGTGTTGAACCAAGTTTGGAATAATGTAGTAGCAAATATCTGAGGTGCATTTTGAACCCAGCTCTCCTTGGCTCCAGGTACCCAGTCCTCATCCATATCAATGCTGCCTTAATTGGAGTGGTTAGAGAATGAGATAGTCTAGTTAATTAGAACCTGACTTTTGTTTGTATCTTTCTTGAAAATCTTTCTAATATTATTATTTCCTTGAATATTTTCACATTTTTGTGTCATTGAGTTGTTATTGAATATTGCTAATTTGTTTTGATTTTTTTTTAGGGGTGCATTTAGTGACTTCATGTCCTTATTCTGATCAGTGATCAATTTAAACCAGAGAAGTAATCACACAAGGCCCACAACTCTTTGATTGTGGTTTAAACCAGATTAAAATGTAATTGGGAAATATTTAACAAAATAAAGTAAAACAAAAACATAGATAATATTACATTAAGTCAATATGTGGCCCACATTTGATTTATCAGCCCTCCACAATTGCTGTCTAGATTTGATGACACTGGTGGTCAGCATTTAGCCAGAGGTGTTGATAGCAAAAATAGCTAGTTTTTATATAGTGCTTCAGGGTTTGCAAGTAAGAGAGGTGCTATTATTGTCACCATTTTATGGATAAAGAAACTGAGTCATACACACACACACACACACACACACACACACACACACACACAAACACAGTAAACTTGGGTCTTCCTGATTCCAAGTCTTGTGTGCTGTCTAGCTACCACCCAGTTCCCTTTGTTGACCTGAGACTGTAGTCATTACATTCACATACTGGAGTTTGTTTCTAAGTCCCTGATGTTTCCCTTTCATGTACTACCTTTTGATAAAAATGGATTGAGAAAAAAAATTCCTGATATTTGAGTGTTCTGGGTATCTGGATTCAGTTAATCAGAAAGGTTTTACTTTACCATAAACAAAATTCCTAAGGAACATTTTATAATATTGAATAAAAATACATTTCATCTGTAGAGTTTTATCACTGAACTTTTTGGATTGGTTTCTTTATATATGATGACTTCATGACCAATTTGAGGAGATCCTTTCCCACTTTCTTCATCTCTTGTTGTTTGAATGGCTGTCTCTTGGGTGGGAAGTTTATTTGGTGACATGGGAAATACTCCAATATATGTCAGGCAAAATTTTGGCTTGTGTCTTTTTTTGTCAGATGTCTTACCTTGAATGAGAACTCAGTTTATGTTTTGTGATTTACTTAGGCTGTAAAGAGAGAACTGTTCTTGCCCTCTTCTTTCCTCCCCCTCTTCTTATTTTTGGAAATCAGACTAGATTGGAACGTCTTCCATAACTTTTTAGTTGGATATAGTATTTGTTTGCAAAGAACACTTGTCTTCCAAATTTTCTAAGTGTTTCCATCTGTTTTGATGGGGTGGACATAGTTATTTAAAGTTCTACTTCTGAATTGTTTTGGGAAAATTTTGGAAAATGAGAAACAACGTAAGAAATTTCAATGATAATACTAGATCATTTTAAAGTAATATTTTAAGCCTTCAAATCACTTGGCTCACAACCACACTGAGAGGTATGCATTGTTACTGTTAGTTAGATGGGGAAATAAGTGATAAGGATGGTATGAGGATTGAGGAATTCAAGACAAGAGGATATATAAGTGGGCAAGTGGGGCAGAGGGGGCATTTAAGAAGACTGAGACTACCCATTGGATATCTCAAATTGGATGTCCTGTAGACATTTATATGAAACTTGAACTCATTCTCATTTCCTCTAAATCTTTCCCTACCTTCCAGTCTTTATTATTACTCTCTAGTGCAGCACCATTTTTCCAGTCATTCAAGTTTGTAACCTTGGTAACATCCTTGATTTCTTAAGTCTCATCCCCCATCTCCAAATCATTATTAAGTTCTGTTGATTTTACCTTGGAAACAGTTCTCCTATATGCCCCTTTCTTTCCTCTGATAATGCTCCCTCTCTGATGCAAGCCCTTATCACCTCACATTTGGATTATTGCAATAGCCAGGCTCAAGTCTCTTGTTACCTTAGTCTAATTTCAGCTCAGTTGTCAAATGATTTTTCCTAACTCTCAGGTCTGACCATGTCATCTCCCCTTCACAGGTAATTATCAGTGGTTCCCTTTCACCACCAGGATGCCACCACCCAGTTCCCTTTTGACCTGAGACTGTAGACATTACATTCACATCTTGGAGTTTGTTTCTAAGTACTTGATGTTTTATTTCCTTGTCATGTCCTACTTTCTGATAAAAACAGATTGCTATTCTTTATAACCCTGATCCCTCCTGCCTTTCCAGTCCTTATAATTTACTCCTACAAACCCTTTGACAGTGGTATTGGCCTCTTTGCCCTTCTTTAAACAAGAAGTCCCCAATCTCCCATTTTCATAGTCTTCCATTGAAGTCTTCCTCCTTTTTTCTCCCTTTCTGTTTTCCTGGATTTCCTTCAAGTTCCTGCTAAAATTCCATTTTCTACAGGATCTTTCCTGATTCCCCATTAATTCCTCCCTGTTGTTGATCTCCACTTTATTTTGTATAAATCTTGTTTTTACCTAGTTTGTATGTATCCCCCATTAGACTGTGAACTGTTTGAGATTCTTTTGCCTTTGTATCCTTAGGACTTATAAGCACAGTACTTATACATAGTAGGTTCTTAATAAATGCTTGTTAATATTGAGCTTCAATTTTTAATTTGTAAAATGAGGAGAATGCTATCTAAAGGTTCTTCTAAGGCTTAATTGAAATGTGCAAAATACTTTTTATACTTTAAATCTTGTAGGAATAGGAACTGGTCCTGTCATTTCATATAAGAATCTCTTATTTACCAGTGCAGATCCATGTTTTTTCAACTAATACTGTTAGTGAGATGTTAAGTGATTTGCCAGTGGAGGCACAACAAGTAGCACCTCAAAGGATCTTCCAGGTTCTCTACTGTACTATCTCCCTAGCATATAAGATGTCAGTTTAGTGTAATTTTTGAATCTGTTTTGCCTTTTAAAAGCTTAGTTTGAATACATGAACAAGTATTGAGCCATTTTAGAATAACCTTCCTATGAGTTTTGTTGTAGTGACCTGAGAATTGAGAGATTCTCTTCCTGGCTCTGGTTTATGACTTTGGATTAGTCATCTGGCTTCTTCTAGTCTTGCTTTCTCTAATCTACAAAAGACTGTGATTTTTTTTTGTGTGTGTGTGATTTTTTTTTTTTTTTTTTTTTTTTTTTGCCCAAGGCCACACAGCTAGGTAATTAAGTGTCTGAGGCTAGATTTGAATTCAGGTACTCCTGACTCCAGGGCTGGTGCTTTATCCACTACGCCACCTAGCCGCCTCCATGTGTGATTTTTTTAAAAGACCCTCCCTTTCATCTAATGTTCCTTCCTTCTTCTTCCTCCTCCCCTCCCCCTCTTCCCCTCCTCTTCCTTTTCCTCCCCTCCCCCTCCTCTTCTTTCTTCTTTTGGATATTACAAAACTCAAAAATCTTTTCCTGGTCAATGAACTATGACTGAAATACTTCATAGTTATACTTCTCCTACTTGTCAAATCACCATCGTTTCAGACTGTGCAATAAAGGACTTTCACTGTGCCAGAATATGGTTTCCAAAGTACAGTTATGAAATAGAAATGTAAAAAAAAAATGATCCTCAGAGGAAAGCAAAGAAAGTAGATTTTTAAAGTAGATTTAACCTTTGCCTTGGGCTCCAGTAATGAGCACTTTATACTAAATGAAAGAGTCAGCTTTTATCATGTTGCATCAAGATGCTACTGCCTTGTGTTCTGACACTTGTTTTCCAGCTTAATTATCCCTTATTTAAGTAAAAGTCGGGGTTTCATCGAGTTTAAAAGTATTACTCATTTTGGGAAGGATTGCAAAGAAATAACATAATGCTTGTATTGGGTTTTCATGCTAGAGGAGTCATTGGCTTACATTTTTGTAGAGCACTTTTCTAAACATTTTAGAATAAATTAGATTTTTCTTTTCTTTGAGTGTAATTAAACATGAGTAACTGTCACAGCCAGGAGCAGTGGTTCCTTTTAAAATTTGGTAGTGTTTTTTTGGGGGTCAGAATCTGTATTTCCCAGTCATATTCTTATGCCTAAACAGTTATTAACATTGTGACTATTTTTTGGTGATGGTGTTGGCTCTGAATTGTTAATTCTTGAATAGTTTAAAGGCTTATTGAATGGTGGGCACCCATACAAATGATACAGCTGCATACCAGACTAATAAAAATGAAACTCTGTTCCTTAAAGCCAATGGTCTTCAAAGAATAGAAGGCCATATTATAGAATTTTGAGGGAGCCTTTTGAATGAGGAGAAATGACTTTTTTTTCTTTTTCAGTGTTATGCATGATAAGGAAATAACTTCTTTCAGGATTCTTCCTGGGAATACCCAGGAAGAATGAAGAATGTAATTTTTTAAAAAAGTGCTCCAAAAATTTATAGGCAAAAATATTCTCTGTTAATGTTTTAACTTTGAAGATGGTTAATGTTGCCATAGCTGGTGAATGAAGTTCTTTCTGTGAATTTTCCAGATGATGGCATGCACAAGGAAATTTGATTCATCATTTCTTTCCCATTCAAGACATTAATGAATTGTAAATTACTGTTATTTAAATCAATACTGCCTTGCCCTAATGAGAAAATTATCTGATTGCTAAACCATGATTCTTGTTCTCCATTGTATCAGGAACAACAGTGTCTGCTCCAATTGAATGTGATTATTATGATAGGAGAATTCAATAAATATCTGGCAAAACAATAAATGCATCATGAAAATGGTTTACATAAAATCTCTAAAAAGAAATAATTAAAATTTGAAAATGCAGATAATTATAGGGTTTAGACCTTGTTTTAATGACTCTCAGTTGCAATGTTCTTTCTGAGTGCTTCATACTATACCTTTTTTTTCAGAGTATGGAGTCTGAACTTATTTGAAGAAACTTAAAAGATAATTGAAATAAATATGCTTCTGCTGTTGTTTTCAACAGTGATACCCAGTGAAAGAAGAGGTCACTTGAATTTTAATGCCACTTAGAGATTTATAAAATGATTTTGTTATATTGGAATATATGGATATTGGTTAGGATTTTTTAAAAATGCAAGTATAATGCTTCAAGGTTTACAAAATATTTCTGCTGAAGTGGTTTAGGTAATGTAATTATTATCATTTCCATTTTACAGGGGACATAGATTTCGTCTTCCCCTCTCCAATGGACATAGATTTACTTTGAAATAGTTTCATAATGAGAAATGACTTGTACTTGAAGGCTTAACTGACTCATATAATAGTCTTAATGTCCTTGAATTCTCTTAGGATGAAAAATAGGATTTCTCATACTCTATTGAAAGTAATTTTTTAGACCTTTGCTAATAATTGTCACAGTGGTTTAATTTTTAGTCATTGGGTTTCTCTTGAGTAATTTTTTTTTAGAATAAACCTTTTAAAAGATGACATTGTTGAAGGGAATTATTGTGCCTAATTACCCTTTATTGATAGTATTTGTAAGGTCAAGAAGATAAAAATGGTATTAAAGAATTAATGAGAAATGTGAGTACTAAAAATAAAAAGCCTTTCAATGAGGAAGCTCAAGAATTTAAGTCAATTTCTAGAAACATATTTTTCCCCACATTAGTGACATCCTTTTCACCAAACATTGTTTAAAAATTGAACCACGCTTTTTTTTTTTAAATAGAGAACTGGGATTTCATAGATTTAGAATTAGAAAAGGAACCTTGTGATTTTGTAAACCAACACCCTCATGTTACATGAAGCTGAGCCCAGGAAGGATAAAGTGATTTCCCATAGTTACACTTCCCATAGTTACAATCACGACTTCTCTTTTTGAATTTTTCAGATATATGGTCAGAGGACCTTGGTTTGACTTTGAAGAATTAAAAGTTCGTTTCAGTTAATGGGCAATGGAGAGGTGGTTGGTTAGGATGTGGTGGTGATAGCAGCAGGTGATTAGTAAAGAATTGCATTTAAGAAGTAAAATAAAATACTAATTAATGAAAAGGAGGTAGACCAGCCACATAGTGAGAATGAGTGCTAACAGATAAACAATTTACATCCCCATTGGTGACCAGGTGCTCCCTTGTCAAGAAAGCTCAGGAAGGTTCCCGTCACAGGGAGTCTGTCCAGTGTGTCGAACCTCATTTCTAGGATCTACTTCTTAAAGTAAAGGGTAATTTATTTCTTCTTTATTATTTTTTCTTACTGCATAAGGATTTTTTTTACTTATGAATCTATTATTTTTTTAATATTTTTCATTATCATCATCATCATTGTTCTCCACCTCTTCCTCATAGTTAGTATTTACATGGTGCTTACTCTTATTATTTCTGAGTACTTTGTCTTATTTGGTCCTCACAAAACTCTGGGAAGTAGGCACTATTTTCCCAATTTTACAAGTGAGATAATTGAGGCAATTGGAGGTTAAGTGACTTGCACAGGGTCACACAGCCATTAAGTGCCTGAGTTTGGATTTGAATTCAAATCTTCTTGACTCCAGGCCCTATACTTATTCTCTGGGACACCCAGTTGCCCCATAAAAAGTAAAATGCTATTTATTATTATTTAAAATGTAGAAATTGCACATAAGTTTAACTGACTGATTCTAGGTTAAGATCACAATATGCCATCACGAAATGTATTTTGGAACTATGTCCAAGAAATTACTAAGTTATACATACCATTTGTTCTGAGATAAAGAAAGCAAAGGACATAGCATGAAGAAAAATATTTCATTTCTTATTGAGATCACAAAGAACTGGAATCTAAGGGAGTGTCCACCCAATGAAGATTGATTGAAGAAATTGTAGTAGATGAATGTACTTGGGAAGACTTTTATTAACTGATACAGAGGAAAGAGCAGAATTATTTATACAGTAGCAATAATGCTATTGATAACAAGCAACTTTGAAAGCTGTATGAACCCTGATCTCTTAGAGGACCAGTGATAAAGCATACTACCTGCTGTTTTGATAGAGGGATGAATTCAGGATACAGAATAAGACATATTTTTTTTTTGGATACAGACAAAATAGATTTTGTTTTGCCTGACTATGTATGTTTGTTACTTGAATCCCCTCTCCCTTTCCCCTATGGTGAGAGTGGATGAGAAGGAGATAATTTTTTTAATTAAAAAAATAAAATTTAGTTTAAAAAAGATTATAATGTTCTCTCATATATTCCAAACCTTCATCCATTTTGGGACCTATTATTTCCTTAAGTCACAAGTATTGGTTTTTATTGATTTGGTATCTTCAAGTAGAATAAGCATGGATCAAAAAACTCATTTCATTTTTTGGGGGGGTTTTCTCAAGGCAATGGGCTTAAGTGACTTGCCCAAGGTCACACAGCTAGGTAATTATTATTAAGTGTCTGAGGGCAGATTTGGACTCAGGTCCTCCTGACTCCAGGGCTGGTGCTTTATCCACTGTGCCACCTAGCTGCCCCCATTTCATTTTTAATCTCCTTATTAAGTGGATTTAACATGGCAGCGCTAATATGGACAATGTATTGTTTAGCCTGAGAAAGGTGCAAAAAGAAATGAGATTCCTTACAGATGGAGTCTTACCAGCTAGAAAAGAAAAGACTAAATTCTGGTTTGAATTACAGGAATTTGTAGTCACAAGAATGGCATGTGGTAGATGCTCAATAAATCTTATTGATAGATTGATATTGGAACAGTATAAAGAATTTGTGGAATGCTTTGAGTATCAGACTATGAGATTTTAGTCTGTTAATAAACATTTATTAAGTGATAAGAATGACTCATAATTATAAAAACTTAGTTTGGAATGATTAAATGGCTTTTATTATATTTATACAGAAAAGGGAATATCTCCCCTAGTGGGAAAAAGCCCTGAATTGTGGCAATGTTCAATTTTATATGCAGTTTGAAAGGCTTTCTTCTACCCTCTGAGCTAACCGTTGGTCTGAATCTTCCAATCTAATCAATATGATGAGCCTCAATCATTACAGGGGGAGTGATGGTAATAGGTATGGACCTTATTGAGCAAGTGGGTTGGGATCAGGTTGGGAGACCTCTTCCAGTTCTGCGATTGGTTGGGGTCAATTCTTTTGTCTCTCTTATTGTTTTACATACCTGCACATAGGCACAGCATCCATGGGCAGACCCCAGACTTTGTCATGTATAGCTTAGATAGCCTCCTCCCTGTGGAAAACAAACACCCTACATTACTCACATAAGCTACTTTTATGTTCTTGGTAGTGTGTGTTAATAAGTTCAAGGGATATGGAAAAATATGTAAAAAATTTGAAATATGAAAATATTAAAAAATGGAATATGGAAATATAGAAAATATGGGGGGGACTCAAAGCAACCACTGCTGCCCTCAAGGATCTTACAATTCAGTAAGGAAAGATACCATATAGAAAACCAAAAGAAACTGAAAAGGATGGATGGGGGAAGGAAAGATATCCAGCTTAGAGGATATTGGAAAAGTTCAAAGGAGTAGAACGAATTGGGAAATTCACTTCAATTCAATAAACATATTAATCACTTACTATTTGCCAGACACTATGTTAAGCGTTGAGGAAAAGAAATATAGCTCTTTGTTTCAAGGAGCTTGCAATATGAAAAGGGGAGACAAATATAAAATGAGGCAGTAAAGGCACAAGCACCAGGGGTACCTGGAGTGGGGACCTTTTGTTCATTGAATTTCACTGCCAGCTGGCCCCACTCTTTTGAACTTCTCCAATATTCTCTAGGTTGAGTATCTTTCCTTTCTCCTTCTCCCTTTATAGTTTTTGGTTTTCTGTATATCTTTATGGGAGATGAGTCCAGAAAGAGCAGCAGATACAGAATGGATTGGGCCTCAAAGTTCATTTCTGCTCTTTAGGAAGGTAGGCATTTGGAGCAATTTAGTGCTCCACCTTCCAGCCCTGCAGAGAGAAATGGACTCAACATGATTTTCTCCAAGATTTGAATTAGCAGCATTGGTGATGAGGTTAGAAATGATGAACTTCTGAGAAGGGTATTTTGAATCCAGGGAGAACAACAGATAGAGAATGGAGTGAGCCCCAATGTCCAGTTTCTGTCCTTTATGAGGGATTCTATGAATTTGGAGGAGATTGGTGTTCTGCCTTCCAGACCTCTAATTAGAGAGAACTGGAGACTAAACAAGATGGAACCAAGCCTTAAATTAGGCAGCAAGGTATTGAAGTTAGGAGGGCTGAACTTCTGGGAAAGGGTATTTTTGAATCTAGGTAGGGCAGTAGATACTGAATGGAGAAAGGAATGATGCATTTTAGACATGTTTGTTTGGTAGGCCCAAGGGAACCGTTGGAAGTTTTTGAACAGTTTAGTGATATAATTAAATGTGTTAATTTAGTATATTGGATGTATTGGAACTTTTCACAGTTAGTAGCTTCATGTTTATTACCCCTGATCTCTGAGAAAACAGCTTCTTACAGGTATGCCAACTGAAGCAATCAAGATTATTGATGCTAACTGTTAGTGATTGTCCTTTGCAGGTGTGTAGTGGACTGTGAAGAATCTTTTGTCCCGGTTGCTTGTGGGAAAGTGAAATTTATAAGCTGGTTAGGCATATCCATTCTCTGTTGCTCTGGGATTTGTGTTTAGTATTCATTGTTCTTATGGAACACCTTTTTTATTCTCAAATTAATGGCTTTTCCTAGTGCAATCAGAACACCAGGTTCCTTGTAGGAAAATATGTTCAGATATTGTAGAGTGGTTTTTCATTCATTTAAAATTGTTTTGTGTCTAGTGCTAGATGAGTACTTGATAAAATTAAGATTAGTTCCTGTGCTAAAGACTCACCACAATCTTGTAGGCGGGGAGAGATAATATATGGAGAAATACAATTCAGAATTTGATAGACTTACATGATGAGTATATAATACTCAAAGATTACATGAACTCATAAGAGTTTCAAAATAATGTTAGAAGTTTTTTCCTTAGGATTTGAAACTATCCCCATCTATTGATAATAGTTAGCATTTATATGTTTTAATGTTTGTTCAGTGCTGGATGTATTTTATTCCATTTGATTCTCACAGCTGTGTGAGGCAGGAGGTGTTAAGCTTCATTATACATACAAGGACACCGAGTCTGAGGTTAAGTAACTAGTCTGGGGTCAAACAGCAAGTAAACCTGAAGAAGGATTTAAACTCAGATTTTTCCTGATTCTAGACTAGCACTCTATACTCCATTCAATCCTAGCAAACTGTGGCATGGTAGAATGTGTGCCAGCCACATTCCAGATTGACCTTTGAAATTCCATGATTTTTTAAAACTTTTTTTATAGATGCAAGAAATATAGTGTTTAATAGTTCCTTTCATTGTACCATTTGTTGGGAAGTGGGTCTCGGAGGGACAGTTGATACTTTTGTTACTTTTGTTGTTACTTTGTTACTTTTGATCAACTATGGACTGTGATTGGATAATGATGATTAATTAGAATGATGAATATATGCATTTTTGAGAACTTTGAGGCTTTAGGAACTTCTAATGATAATCACTGTTTTGGGGATTTGTTCATAGCACACTTTCTCTACAATAATAGTCTGCAAAAACTTGGAGATTTGCCTGAAGCATTAAAAATTGACTTGCCTCATTTTACCCAGTCATGTCAGGAATGGGACTTGAACCCATGTCTTAATGAGTTCACATTTAATTAACATTTTACCATTTACAAAACACTTTCTTTTCAGCTGTTTTATAAGCTGTTTATTCAAAAATAGTCTTTCTACTCATAGATTCGAATCTTCTACTTTCCTTTCCCTATTTGCACTTGAGTAGACTGTCTTTATGAATTGGTTTGGCCAAAAACTATCAATTGTCTGGTAGTCCGATAGTTTTTCTGACCTAGAGCTACTCCCAAGTTGTCTAGGTTTATACTTGGGCTATATAGACTTGTGGTCACCAGACCTATACATCCCAGTTCAGTTGAACCTGTCAGATTATTTATTAAACTAGCATCTCCAAGTACCTAGTGCTTCCCTTCCAAAAAGAAACCTTTCATTATAGGGTTTCATAGATCACAGAATCTGAGTGAGAAAGTACCTTTTAGTTCTTTGAATCCATTGCATACTAAAACAAAAGTCCCATTAGAGTATAGTCAACAGTCATGGTCATCCTTTACTAGAAGAACCCTAACTCATTCCACTTCGGAGTAGCCCCAATTAATTAGGAATCCTTAAGCCTAAATTTGCTTCTCTTTTGCTCTTAGTTGTGCCCTTTTGAACTGAGTGAAAGAAATGGAGATTAGTTCTGGTGTGATTTTTAAAAAGTAGAGAGACGATCTGGTGACACTGGACTCAAGGAGACCAGGGTTCAAGACTTGCCTTTGACCCCTAGTGACTGAGTGACCATGAGCATGTCACTTTAATTTCAAGTATTTGCCCAAATAAAAATGACAGATCTGTATCAAAAAACCCCTGCCCACCACCAAGTTTATACATTATTGCTATTGTTATTATTATTAATACTATAATTATCATTCTTCTCATCATTAGCCAAGGTGGTGCTATGAATTGGTATATCTATTCTGGAGCAGATAAAGTGACTAAAATGTCCATATCCTTTGACTCAGAAATTCTGTTGTTAGACATTGTATCCCTCCAAGTTGATCATTTGCAAAAAGAAAGAATTAATAGCAGCATGTTTTTTTTTGATAGGGAAGAACTGGAAACAGATTAGATTGTTATGATTGGGGAATCAAATTATGCCTTGTGAATGTAATGGAATAGTATTAAACTGTAAGAAACAATGAAGATAAGCATATAGGGAAGTATAGAATTGTATGAACTAATCTAAAGTGATATTAGCAGAACCAGAATAAATAACACATACAGTGACTACCCAAATTCAAATGAAAGGAAAAAACACTGTAAAACTGAAATTAGAAAATGCATGCTTAGGCCTCAAAAGAAGAGATGTGAGAAAATATCTCCCCCTACCCCGGAAATACACAGATATGGACATTTTATGTAATGTTAGATTTTTTTTTTGATGTGTTGATATGTTTTGATGAATTTTTTCTTTAGTTCTTTTTTAAAAGGAATGATTCCCTGAAACTGGTGGTAGTACAAAAATAGAAGATACCATTACATTTTTTTTAATCTTTGAAGTCCCTTACTATTTGAATGAGCCATGATTCTTTCGTCAAATTTATTTATTTAAAATACTTAAAGTTGAACCTGTTAAACATTGCCATATGGTTAAAATAGATGTCCAATTTTCTTTTCGTTTTCACTATACCACTTAAAGTAAAATGTCTTAAGTATAATAATCAATACTATGTGATAACACCCTTCTTCCTCCCTAAGAATGATTGCATGGCAATTAAAATAGATATCATCAATATTTAGGCAAAGAGTTGGTCTTTAAAATGTCATTTATTTAATATTGTGTTTGGAGAAGAGTTGAAATGTGATTGACCATAGCCCATCTCCTATCTTTGTACTGGCTATAAAGGACATATGAAGAAAGATGCTATTTGCATCCAGAGAAAGAATTGATAATTAGAAGTACATTATACATATATACTTATTTGTGTCTAATGGTGGCCATCTGGGGCGGGGATTAAGAGAGGTAGGGAGGAAAAAGATTATTTACATGGTAACTTTTGTATATTAAAAAGCAATTTGTGCATAGTATATTTGAAGTTTCTTGAGCAATCTTTTTTTATTATACTGTATTATGGAGATGTTTATTTTATAGCAAATTAAAAATCAAATAAATTTAATAAATAGTCCTTTGTTAATTTCAAAACTCAGATCAAATGATGTATTCTATATAAAACTTGTCTTGACTTCCTTCACAGATGCTGATAATGCCTGTCCCCCAAAACTTACCTTGTATTCATTTTTATTTCATTGATTGATTGATTGGTTTTTTGTGAGGCAATAGGACTTGCCCAAGGCCACATAGCTAGGTAATTATTAAGTGTCTGAGATCACATTTGAACTCAGGTCCTCCTGACTCCAGGACCAATGCTCTATCCACTGCACCACCTAGCTGCCTTTGTATTTATTTTTAAAATGTATTTTCTATACACATATATGCAGATATAGTATGTATATTATATCAATTTTATTAGATAACATGGGCATATAAATACACCTTTATACATACATACATGCATGCATGTATATATGTCCATTTTTGTCCATTATTGTCCTTTCCATACTTTATTGAAATTCGACTTTATGTTCTTTTCGGACTCCTGCCTCTGCCTTTACTTTCGACTATGTCCACGCCTATTTCTACTTCACTATCTCCTCTTGGAATTCCTAGCTTTCTTCAAAGCCAAGTTCAAGAGTTAACACTTATTGGCAGGCTACACTGATTTTCCTCCAGTTTGTTGGGCTTCCCTCCCCAATTACTTTGTATTTTACCTGATTCAGGTACATATTGGCCTCTTCCCCAGTAGAAGGTAATGGTTTTTTTGTTTGTTTGTTTTTTTTAGTTTTTTCAAGGCAATGTGGTTAAGTGGCTTGCCCGAGGCCACACAACTAGGTAATTATTAAGTGTCTGAGGCTGGATTTGAACTCAGGTACTCTTGACTCCAGGGCCGGTGCTCTATCCACTGTGTCACCTAGTTGCCTGAGGTAATGTTTTTTACATCCTTCTCTCTCCATTTTTGTTTTTTGATGACTCAGTGCCTTGGATGGTAGTGGAACCTTCTTGGTTTCTGAAAATTGAATGAAATGGTGCTCTTTTTTAGTCCTCTTCCTGCCACTCTCATTTAATCTTACACTCTGATACACTCTAATGATATCTTCAGACACCTGCTACTTCTTATCTTAGGGCTCATCATCTTATCCTCTTTGATGCTTTAACCACTTCAATCAACCTATTTCCTAATAGGCCTCTCCTGAACTCTTGCCCTGTGTTAGATAGAAAGAATAACTTTTTTTACCTTTGGAAGTATGTTGATCCTTGCTTTATTTATGTGGGGGTTAATTTATCAGGAGCTTATATTATATATATATATATATATATATATATATATATATACACACATAAAATTATGTCTGACTACAAATGCATTTTTTTACAAGATGAGTCTTGTGGAATCATTATGTAAAATCATTGAATTAAGAAAATTATTTAATACTTAGGTAAGGTTTTGAGAATTTGCCCCTTTGGAGATGCAATGTGTTTTACAAAATTATTATTTAAAGGGCCATGATAGTGCTCTCTTATATGGTCTGCATGAAGTTTTGTCAGGATTTTGTTGAAAATTAAACAAAAGCTTATGGAAAAATGATTTTTCACTAACTTTTTTGAGAGAAAATTTAGAATAAGGAATACAATCTCAAATGTTCAAAATTCACATGTTCAATGATGCCTTGTAAAATATATTTGAAAATCTAAGCAGTGCTTTTCACATTTTAATGTAATTTTTATAGGTTGCATGGCTGATCAAATAATTTCCATACACTTTGATGAGTGATATTTGTAAATTAAATAAGGGGTAATGTTTTTTGATGTAATCATTTAAATTGTTGAGTGATATTGCTTATAGATGAATTGTAGAGTATCCTTATGACTATCAAGTTCTTTGTTTAAATCTTTTGTATGTTTGATAAAAGGAGATAGAAATTTGTATCCAGTAGTTGGTCCATTTATTTTTACCATTGAAAAGTTGTTTTCATTTTTCAGTATTCTAGGCAGGTTGGTGGAAGCAGTTTATAGAGCTATGGCCTTGGAATTTGTAAGACCTTGAATTCAAATACAACCTCAGATACTTCCTAGGTGTTGGTGTGTGTCTTTGGTCAACCTTTGCTGTTTTAGTTTCCTTATATGTAAAAAGGGATAGGGATAATAATAATTTACTTTCTGGGGTTGTTGTGAGAATAAAATGAGATATTTGTAAAATTGTTTGCAAACCTTAAAACATTATTTAGTGCTAACTATAATTATGTATTATCTGTAGTAATTAGACCTTTTTTCTCCGAGTTCTTTCATCTTCTCTCCAATTTTTTATTTGGGTAGAAAAAGGAGATAGGACAATGAAATGCTAGTGCAAAAACGGTCATTGGTCATTTGGATTTGGCTACTCTGATCTATTAAATATTAAAGGTCAAAGATAAGGAATCTGATTTTGAATGTCAAAGGGATTTTTAGGCAATATCTTTATGAATTTGCCAAAAAATAAAAAAATTCTAAACTACATTTCTAAAAACTGAAGAGATTGCCTCTACACAGGTGTGAAACATCTTAAGTCCCCGGGGAAAAACAGCTTTTATTTAAGAAATAAAATTAGAAGATTGAAATGAGAGCCAGTAATGAAATCCTAGAAAATGCTAAGATTATTTCTGTGGAAAATAAACTTCAGAAAAGCTTGCTTATTAACATTTCAAAGGATGTAATAATTTACCCAGGTGAATGCAAAGAGTTTTATACTAATGCTTTTTTACCTTAGGTAACACATACTCTTAGGCTATTGAAAGGGAAAAAATAAATTATTTTTAGGTCTTGGGCATGCAGAAACATTAAACTAGGCTCTGGTACTGATCAAATTTCAGAAAAACACTGAAAACTGGTTTCAAATCAGTTATTTGACTGATAACTGCTAAAAAGCTGGTTATGACAGGAAATTCCTGGGAGGTGGGGAAAATCAATCTCTAACCTTAAAACTCAAACAGAGGAATATTAATATGTAAAGAAGAAAAATAGTAAGCAGTTTCAGGTCAATAGATTTTTCTAGATCTTCCCCCATCCCCTCCCCTCCCCCAACTAACTACCAGTGGGTTTTTCTGGTAGCAATATTATAGGACTAAAGGATTTGTATCCAATGGAAAGGTCCAGATGTATGACAAGTTATGGAAGTAAATTGATGTCTTGCCAGTCAAAGGCTTCCTTCAACTAAATTGAGTTCCTCATAGTATATCAGAGTAAAGAAGCTTGTGAGTGTTTCCTGTGTGCAAAAGATTATGGTAATTAAAGCCTGGGGATACAAATCTTGTAAATATGGGGTGTGTACATTTACCTTTGGGTCTTTCTACAGGAGAAAGGGGAATAAATATTTATATGGTGGCTATTTAAATTAATCACTCTACAAATATTTTCTCATTTGATCCTCTCAACATCTGTGAGAAGTAGGATCTGTTATAATACCCATTTTTCAGTTGAGGAAATGAGACAAATAGAGATTAAGTGACTTGCTCAGAGTAACACTGGAACTCAGGTTTTCCTTTCACCTCTGTATTCAAATTGCACTTAACTTCCTATATAGGTGAGACCTTTCCATTCTAATTGGTGATCCAATCAACTTTTGTCTTCGAGCCATATAGACAACACAAAGTCCATTTTAGTGGCTGTACTTTTCCTCCTGATTTAATAGGAAAGATGTTGTTTCCTTTGCCAAATCTGTCTTCCAAAATGCACTAATTTAACTTTCAACCTATTGAATCAAATCTACTTCATTGGTGATACATATTTAGTTCACTTTTTTCCTTTAAAAAAATTTGCCCTTTAAAAGCCTGCTTTTTCATATGGTCTCTTTTTGTTCTGCATCTGAGAGATTGGGATGTTTTTACTTCAATGCATTCTGCCCTGAAGAACCAATAGTCATACTGAGGAATGACCTGATCCATTAGTGGCGAATAATACATGACCAGCAGGCAACTTCAGAAGGGAAAAATGAATTATGTGTGCTGAATAGGAAATATGCCTGACCTGATGTCACAGGAGGCTTATTTAGGCCACTCTTTTTTTTTTTTTTAGGGAGTTCCAGTTATTGTGGTTCTGTTTTGTTTTTTAAAATTAACATTTTAGGGAAGGTGGGACTACTGAAAAGAGTACTGCTCCAGAGATACCTAGAAAAAATCATATCATCCAAATGTGGAAATTTAGGCAGTCATAATGACTAGGATTCCTAGACTTGTTGGGAAGACTTGCATTCAAATCATGCCTTTGCCTCTTGTGATCTCAAGCTGGTCGATTACCCTCTTTGGGTTTAGTTTCCCCATTGGTAAAATCACAGCAGTCAATTCTTAGATGTCCTTGGAACCATATTTGTCACATAAGGATCATTCATTTCAATGAAGTATTGTTTGTGAGCTCTCTCTTAGAATGTGAGTTCTTTTAGGGCACATAATATGTTTTTGATTTCCCTTTTTATTCTCAGGTCTTTTATACTTATATATGCATATATACATACATACATACATATTATATATAAACATATATAGATATAATATTTATATATCTATCTGTATATATACTGTATGTATATATATGGTATATAGTTCATCATAAAAAGGCTTATTAATTCTTATTTACTCAATTGACTGTCATTTAAAGTTATCTAAGGAAAAGATTAGAAGTCTGCTCAACCAGTTTGTTAGAGAGAAAATTCTTCTTCAAGTATAGTTGGGCTAACTGTTTAAAGGTTCTTTCCAACTTCGAGATTTTTAGAATATTTCATATTCTTGATTTCTTCCTGTTCTTCTTTTCAGTACCTTGTACTATCATCAGTTATATCTTTGTCTTGTTTCTTAATCCATTCTTTAAGGATTAATTTTCTTCCCTCTGTAAACATATTTAGGCCCCTAAAAAGAATCAAGTAAACCCCAAAGCAACAACCCCAACATTCCTATGACCCTGTTAACAGCAGGATCTCTCTCTCTCTCTCTCTCTCTCTCTCTCTCTCTCTCTCTCTCTCTCTCTCTCTCTCTCTCCTTCCTTCCTTCCTAACTTCTCCTCTTCCCTTCTTGCTACCTCAAGCTTTCAGAAGAGTAGTCTATATTTGGTCTTCAGTTCTTTTCTATTCATCTCACTTCTTTAATACTTTGTAATCTGGCTTCTGATTCATCACTATAGAAATTATTCTTGAAAATCATCAGACTTCTTGACTCTAATCTCACCCCTGCACTCTTCCTTGTGCATCATTCTTCCATGTTCCTAAATATATTGGCTTTTTTCTTAGGCCTTTTTGTTTTCTGGACATCTTTGCAAGTCTAATTTCTCTGATCATCAGTGATATCTGTAAAATGGGAATAATAAGCACAAGCTGTCTTGCAAGTTTTGTGTGAGGAATTTAATTGGATAAACATTTAAGTTAATTTATTAGCTTGAGATCCCACATTTAAAAAAAGAGACTAAAAAAAGATTAAAAAAAAGAGAGAGATGGCATATCCCTTGTCCTCTAAGGGACAGATAGTGGGGATATAACATATACACAAATAAGTATAGTAGAAAGTAGAAAGTGATAGAAGGAAATACATAAGTAGTGGGGAATATGCTATATATACAGATAAGTATAAGATCCAGAGTGATAGGGGAGAGATCTAGATCATTCAAGGAAATCTTAAGAGGAGAGAACCTTTTCTGCTAGAGTCATCAGAGAAGACCTCTGGGACAGGATGTAAACCCAGTGGAGCTTTGATGGAAAGACTGAGATAAAGAGGGAATATATTTTAGGCATCAGGGAGAGCAAACACAGAAGCAAAATACAACATGGCAAGTTTGGGGAATGATTCATAGTTCAGTTGAGCAAACAGTGCTTGAAGGGGGGAAGTACCATGTAATATGTTTGGGAAAAATAGGATGAATCCAGATGATAGAAGGCCTTCAGTGCTAGGCTGAAATGAATTGATTTTCTCTTAAAGGCAGAGTGGAAGCATTGACAATTTTTGACCAGGTGTATGATACAAGAATCACTGTTGTTTGTGTCAATATAAAATCTCTGGATACCTTCAGGAATAGGATGCCCTAGGAAGAATGCCCCAAATTACAATAGTAAATGTAGAAGGCATTGAATATTAATTTTGTTTACTGCATTATTTTGCTCTGTGGAAAGACAGTATGATGTGGAGGAGAGAGTAGTGGCCCCCTGAGTTTGAAGAGAGCTGAGATTGAATTCCTTTCCTGATACTTACCTGGCTGTATGACCTCTGTCCTATCTTGGTTTTGTGGGTTTGTACAAATCTCATACTTCTGTTTCTTTTGTTTCAGAGACAACTTTATCTGAGATGTTTTTCTCAAATTCAGATTACTCATGTTCATCCACCTCCTCCACACCTGCCCACACTATGTTGTCTCTCTAAGAGTAACTTCTGGTTAGGAATTAAATCATATCTTGTAATAACTCCTTATGCCATGATCTTTCAAGAAAAGTGTTCCTCAGACTTTGTTTATTGACTCTTCAAAGGATCAAAAATACCTAATAAACTACTTGACCCATCTATCACTTCTTGCTCAGAAAAGTAAACAAATATCAAAAAAACCTAAGTGTGTGTGTGTGTGTGTGGGAAATAATCTTCAAAATGACCAGAATTTATGGCAGAATCAGTATTGTTTTGGGTAAGGTACCAGTGAAGTAATGTCTGGTGTCAAATATCATATATTATTCATGCCAGAAAAATATGCACAGACTGAAATTAAGGAAGAAAGTAGATTCACTGTTGTGTTCTAAGTGATTGGTAATATTGGTCTATTTCTTAAGGCTTTTTGCTCCAGTGCAAGTAGCAAAGGACAAATCTATTTTATAAAGAGTGGCTGCCAGATTTTTAAGCTGTCATAACTAATGCCAACTTTGCAAAAATGTCTTTGAAAGGGGGCCTTCTGTTTTCTTGTATTCTCAGCATGTCAGTATTTGAAGTGAACTGACTGCCAAAGGAAGAGCATCTCAAAAGACCAATTTAAGCTTTTCTTTGGGGTGCATTTTGGAGTCATGTTGGCATAGTTAAAATTTTCATCTGTTATTTGGCAAGAAAACATGGCAGTAATGGGTTTTTGGCTCTTTGCTTTCCTCGAAAGGATGTCATGAGGCCCCTGGAGCTGGGTGTTGGACCTTGCTAGTTCGGTTGAGAGGCCAAAAGCTTTCACAAATACAATTTGCTTGATTGATTAACCTTGAGTTTTTGGGGTTGCTTTTTTTTTTGAGGTTGTTAGGAGCAACATTTCAATAACAATTTTTAAAAATCCATTTTGCTTTTTCTCTTTAAGGAACACATTTCTCATAAAATGGAAAAAGCTATTTTATGATTTTCTTCTTACATTGAGACTTTTATTTTAATAAGTGTCACTTAGCATTTAACATTGCCATTTCTTGATTGAAAGACAGACTCAGGGGCAGTGTTTCAAAAAATGCCTCATGAGATTTTTATTTTATTAGGTAGGTGAGAAAGTGAAGTAATTTGTCAGAATTTGGGAAGTGGGATTGTTTTGTTTTTAAGTTCTTCAGATTTCACTTTCTCCAACCTTTCACAGATTTCTTAAGACAATATCTGAATTGTTAGAGAAGTAGACATAATTCTCCTGTAATGGTATAAAGCAATGAAATTTATTTGGGAGTGGTAGAGGATTGTTCACTTCTTATTAGTTTTGTGATGTGAGTCTTTTCTTTATGAGACTGTCATTCGGGATTGGGAGAGGCAGTTAGGAACAGATTTGTCCTGATGATTTGAGGAGGAACCTTTTTATCTAGTTGAAGATGAAACAAAGCAATCACTCAGTTTATTTCAGTGACTACAAAGACTGTCAGGATTTCCTCAAAGACAATTTGTCCTTTAGTTTTGTTATATGCCTAGACAGTCCCTAGCTTGCCAGACTATGTTGCAAAAGTTGGTTTTGTAAAATTCCATTTTTTTTTAAAACCCTGAAATGCATTGCTCATTAAAACATCGATAAAGTTCTTTGGCCTTTCTACAAAGGCTTTTTAAAAATTAATAACAGCTGAAATGTAGTAAGGTACAAATAATTTGATAATAGATTATATATTCTTTGAGTTTAATAAGTAGATTCCTCACAGGCACATCCTAGATCTGTGATGTCATTGGTGCAGCATGCTAAAAACTTTTCTGCTAATGTAGATTATAGCACCTGCTCTCCACAACTTAGATTTAAGAGTTTTCTAGGGAAGAGGTATCAACACTTGGCCCACTGACCTCTCATGGCCAACATTACTTCCTTGACCTCAGTGGCCTTGTCTGGCCCACAATGCTACCAAGTGCAGGCTGAATCAGATTAAATGTAATTAGGAAGTTTTAATAAAATAAATTAAAATACAATAAAACATAGTATTGCATTTTTAAATGAAATCAGTATGCCATTCACAGGGGTATTTATGTAAAATTTAGTTACTGTTTCTATTTGTTTTTGACACCACTAGCCTAGAGAGTTGAGGCTAGAGGTTAAGTGATTTGCCCATGGTCACAAGGTCAATATATATCAGAAGTGGGACATGATCTATTAGTCTTCTTGGCTCCAATACCAGCTCTCTGTCCATTGTCATAATGCTTTTCACGTTTTCCTTATTTTATGAAAAAAGAAACAAACTCAGAAATGTTGATATAATTTAAAGGTATAACCTAAAATATTGACTTAAATTATTGATAATTTATATTTTGTAGTATATGAGTATTTGTTATGCTTGCGATATTTAGGGTGTTAGCATCAATTCGATAAATATTTATTTAGCTTCTACTAAGTGCCAGGAAGGAAACAAATAAAAAACCCCCACAGTTCCTCCTGTCAAGGAGCTTACACAAAAGGCAGCTGAAGAGGGAGAGAGGCACAAGAAGTTACCCATCACCTATGGAATTGAAACCAAGCACATCTTGATGATGCAATGTGGAGAGTTAGCTAGAAAATTCAAATACCAGTCTTCTATAAAATAAGGTTTTGGAAGGACTTTAGTGCTCTGCTGTGGAGTCCTCAAATAAAGGGAGAGATTAGGCTGAAGAAAATGAGAGTGGATTCATTTTCTAGGCTAGTATAAGAGCCTGATGTTTAGACTGATAAAGTAGCAGATTAAAAGAATAAATCAATATTTGAAAATTTATTTGTTCCTCCTCAGAATGTATGAACACTTCGGCTGTTAATGATATTACAGGGTGAATATAAAGGGTGAATCTGGTCCATGTCATTGCAGTGCTTGCCTTTTGGAGTCAGAGGCTCTATTGGTAAAATATTATATACAACCATATTTGTTTAGGAAGATAGCACTGGATTTCCATCTTTAGATATTTGAGCATATATTTCCACTGCTGCCTTCCCCTTGACCCCCAAGAAATAAACCAGGAATAATGACTTCTTGAAACAAAAATTGTGTTTAGAGTATTAGCATGATGGGGTGAGTAACTGGGAGATCCCCAGGCTTTTCTCTTGTTCATCCTTCTCCCTAATTTATCCCTATCAGGCATGGTTTTTGAATTTTCCCTGGGATGAGGGGAGATTGGAGTTATATAGATTATACAGGGTGTGATCCCACAGCAGCAAGAAGGCAGGAAAAAAAAGGAAAAAAATGGAGGTTAAATCTTAAGCATTAATCTTGGGACCAGAAAGGGAGTGTCACCGTGTGTGTGTGTGTGTGATATGTGTATGTATATATTCACAGATTGGATATCAATATTCAAGAATAAATATTTGGGGCAATATACATGTATAAATGACATGTTTTTTTATTTGCTTACCTGTGTTCATGTTGTATATTGTCCTTTTCCCCAACCCCCCAGGCAGAATATAAATGTTTTGAGGGTATGGACTGTTTTGTCTATATTTAGGACCTGTGATCATCAATGTAAGGGACTCCCCTGTATGGAACCTCAACAGCTTTTCTGTATTCAGAGGTTAAGTGCTGACTCATGAGCACACAGCCAGTAATGAGTCACAGACAAGCCATCTCCCTGACCTCGAAATCCCTTTGTGTCGCTTTCTTAAACATGGTTTTAAGGAAAATATTGATTTTTATAGCATAAGAACATAGAATAAGATCTAGAAGGGACCTTAGAGACTGTTAAGCCCTGCCCTCTCATTTTACAGATGAGGAGAGAACTACTCATCTCTTAAGAGAGTTTCACTGTCTTAATAATTTCACAAATTATCTCTAGCCAGTTATATGCTCACAGCCACACAGATGACATCAATCAGTTCTCTGGGCAGTTGGGCAGAACAGGGCTAGATAGTGAGTGGAGTGGAAAATGACTAGCCACTTATCCAGATAACTGAAGCACTTAAGTGATTGATGTAGAACTATGAGCATGTGGTTGATTGTAGATAATCTGTGAAAGCCCATCTTAAGAGATGGGAGAAAAGTAGTTCTATGGATTGGTAGATAAAAGATATGAATCTTTTATTCTTCATAACCTTTTTTTAATAGCAACCTTTCCCTTACTTTCAGACTCTTCTGAAATTCCACTGTAGTAGATCTAATCTTAATATAGTTAAGAACTCATTATGATAGAAATAGTGACAGTTTGTTCCATTTCACATCTATTTGTTAACAATCTTCATATCCCACCCAGATGTACTCTTTGAACTTCTTTATCAAACTCTGAGGCACAAAATGAAGAAGACCTAGGTTTATTTCTGTCAGAAAAACATACTAACCCTGTGATCTTGGGGAAGTAACTTAATATCTCAGTTTGTAAACAATTCTCTACTATACTATAAGATGCTTGCTGGAAAGGTTCTGACCTGCTTTGGTCGGTAAGAGGGAATGACTCTATACCAATGAAATCCAAATTTTATCCCTATTCTTATCTTGTTCAGCTTCATATTATTTCATGCCAAACCCTCTCAGACAATTTTTTCTTCAACTACTTCTTTTGATTTTACTGTTCTCTGATGTGTTAGTACTTGCAATTTTTCCTTTTTTCTTAGAGAAAAGATGTTTAGTTCCTTTCCCAGCCCCTTGTAATCTGGATTCCATCATCATTACTCAAGAGAACTACATCTTCCCAAAGTTATCAGTGATCTAATTAATTCAGTGACTTTCCCTCAGCCCCTATTCTTCTTGACTTCTGCAGCATTTTGATACTATTGACTATTCTTTTTTGAGTTTTTGTGATGCTCTTCTCTTCTTTGGGTTTCCTCTGACTTGTCTGACTTCTCTTTCTCAGTCTCTTTAGCTGAATCATCATCAATATATTGCCCCCTAACTCAAGTTTTGAACTGACTACCTTCTCTGTCTACATTTTTTCTTTTCCTTATGATCTAATCAGTTCCCATGGGTTCAATTAATACCTTTATGTAGTTGACTCCCACACCTATCTGTTTATCAATAGTCTCTCTCTTGAGAGACACCAGATGCCTTTTGGTCACTTAGAATTGAATGTCTTTTAGGCATCTCAAAAACAGAATTTATTTTCTTCCCCCTCCCCCTTCCCAAACCACCCCTCTTCTGAACTTCTCAATTTTTCAGTCACCTAGGTTTCATCTTGGAAGTCATTCTTGATTTTTTCATTCTCTCTAATCCTACATATTCAAGAAACGTCTTGTCAATTATGTCTCTACAGCATTTCTCAAATCTGGTCTCTTTTCTCTACTCATATTTCCATCATCTTATTTCAGGCTCCTACTACTTTGTGCTTAAACTATTGTAATAATTTCTTATTGATCTCATTCCCCCAAGTCTTTTTTTCCCCAGTATATCCAGCCAGAGAAGATGTTTATGGTCAGCATGATATTCCTAAAGGAAAGATTGGTCATGGTGCTCCCTACTCAAATTGAACTCTGATGGTTCCCTTATTTCATCAAGAATCCAGTGCAAATTCCTGTTTGGTACTTAGGGCTCTTTAAAGTCTAACCCCAGCCTTAACTATCTGATCTTATTATTGCCATCCTAGTGCTCTACAGACTAGCCCAATTTGATCTTTTTTGCTTTTCCTTACACATGATGTTCCAGTTCCCATTTCCTTACATTTGAACTATCCACCCTGCCTAGAAGGTACTTCTTCCTCTTTACCTCTACCTCTCAAAATCCCTAGATCTTTCAGAGTTTAGTTCAGGTGTTTCTTTCCTTACAAGGCCTTTCCTAATCCTACCCAGCTGCGAGTACCTCCCCTTCAAAATTGCTAGAATTACTTTATATATATTGTATATAACATTATTTTCCTTGTTAGAGTCAACTTTTTGAAGGCAGAAATTGTGATTTTTGTCTTTGTATTCTTGGCCCAATGACTGCAATATAGGAACATTTAATACTTCTTGATTTGTGATTCTGGGCCTCCTGAACTGGATATATTTATTACCCTTTCTCAGAGAAATTTGTCAGAATTAAGTCAGTCTTTCATTTTGTCAAGGGACGCAAAAGTATTGTGTTCTGGGAAAGTAATTGGAATCATAGAACTTCATTCTGGTTTACTTTACTGATGTGGAAAGTGGTTAGTAGTGCCAGAATCAGAATTTAGTCTTCTGAGTCCCAGGCTAATGGCAGTTGTTTGTTCAATGAGGCTGTCTACCACAGTTGGATCAATCACACCTGTATGTTAGAACTCTAAATGCTGTTTGAAAACATCCTTCACAAATCCTTTTGTAAGGTAGACTTCATGACACCTAAATTTAACTCTTTTGGTTGTTAAAATTTTCAGTCATCCAAGCTTAATTAAAACAAGTCCTACCTGTGTTTTATAGGCTTCATAGGAACCTTTTGTTGTTATTCAGTTGTTTCAGTCATGTTCAACTCTTTGTGACATTTTGGAATTTTCTTTTTTCTTTTTTAAGGTTTTTTTGCAAGGCAAATGGGGTTAAGTGGCTTGCCCAAGGCCACACAGTTAGGTAATTATTAAGTGTATGAGACCGGATTTGAACCCAGGTACTCCTGACTCCAAGGCCGGTGCTTTATCCACTATGCCAACTAGCCGCCCCCTGGAATTTTCTTAGTATGCTTTGCTGTTTCCTTCTCTAGTTCATTTTATAGATGAAGAAACCAAGGCCAACAGAGTTAAGTGACTTGTCTAGGATTGCACATCTAGTTAAATGTCTGAGTTGAGATTTGAACTCAGAAGATCAGTCTTACTGAGTCCAGGCCTGACACTCAATCCACAGTGCCATATGTACAGAAAGATACATCATGATTAAAAAAAGTTCATAACTTTTGTTAAATGTATTCTTGTATCTGTTGTGAGCAGAATTGAGAGGGATCTATTTCATGTTGAGCATTGTGTAAAAATCACATTTCTTATCAGTCATCCCTGGGATCAGTGTCCTTAAAGATAACATCATCTATAATTGGTGAGGAAAGGAAGTTGAACTTAAATCTGTGATGACTTCATTATTTTTCTTCAGAATGAAATGGGACATTTTGGCTTGTGAGACACTTCGTTTATCTGCTGTTAGTCATGTTAAATGGCTGTAGTCATCCTTAAGAGCTGCCTGCCTTTGGCAAACATTTATGTCTCTAGGGATTTGTGAGGTAATTGGTTGAGAACAATAGTCAGGAGGTTTACTGCCTAGGCAACAGTTGAGAATGGATCTCTAGTTACTCCAGAGGGAGGCTAGAATTGAATCACTGTCTCATCCATCCCTCTTTGGCAGGGGAGTCAATGGGGGGGAGGTCACTGTCAAGAGTCCATGTCCTGAAATACCCACAGAGGTGCCAGTGTGACATCTATGTTTAAGCTGACTACTAGTGTATTTCATATCTATTTGGAATGCCAAGAAACCATCCGGAGAAGATGTTTATGGTCAGAATTTGAGAACCTTTGCTTATCTCTGGCCAAAGAAACTAATTTAGAAGATTTTGATAGGCAAAGAAAGGGGACATTGAGACATCAAGACAGCCCTTGTAACAAACAGATCAAGAAAAACAAATTACTTCATTGGCCATATAAAAAATTAGATAATATGCATATATATAATATGTTTATGTTTGTATGTTTATATATGTATCCATTTTGGTAGAGATGAAAGATGTTAGTAAAATCAATCTTAATTGGTGGAATGATTCATCTGGTTTATTCCATTAGCAAATGAGACTCAGGCATGCTAAGTACTTATGAGATGCCCAGTGGTTGGTGTCTCAACCCTTGGAAGGACAAGTGGTGTTCAGCCACCTGAGACTGAGCAATAAAAGGCCTGTGATGCCATTAGATGTCTGGGACTTGATCACTATAAAATCACTGACCTGATGATTAGTCCATGAGAGACAGGTTTGGATGTACTGTCCTGTCAGCAATTGCTACCAGAAATTACCTCCTGGTGCTTTTGCATGATGGTAATGGAGTACCTCGTTGATAGGGGAGGGAAACCATATCCATAAGACCAAGGACTACCATAGCATCCAGAACTTCATCAAAAATCCTGTTTCCATTTATCAGGCCATGGGGTGAAACAGTTCTGGAAAGGCAAGTGAGAAGGATCTCTTCCCCACAATAATAAACATAATGTGCAAGCCCTATTTCATATATATATATATATATATATATATATATATATATATATATATATATATAAAAATTATGAAGGGAAATTTACTTACATGAAATGTTAGTTTGCTTTACCATCCCTTTTCTCAAGGAGCTTTACAATGTATCTTTTTAAGAGATATTTGTAAAATGATAAGAGTATGAGATTAGTTGATGTTGGTTTTTCATTGTAAGCCAAGAAAGTTTCAAATTTGATTTGCAGGTCATAAGAGGATCATTGTAAATACTTGATGTGACATGATTTAAAAAAAAAACCTTTTGGAAGTTTGATGAATCTGGCAGTAATGTATAGGGAGAGATTTAGGTAGAGATAAACTAGTTTTAAGTAGCAAGTGATGAGAACCTGGATTATACTAGTATAATAACAAAGATTGGATATACTGAGAGGGAGAAAAAGATAATTTTTAAATTGAAAGCCTAGAGAACCAGTGGAATAGTTTCACACTGACAAATATGGGGAAGCTAGAGAGAGGATCTGGTTTTAGGGAAGTTTTGAGGGAAGATGATTTTGTTTTTGTTTCTTGAATGACAATTTTGTGATGATAATAGGATGTGTAAGTACAGAAACATTCTTTAGTTATCTAGAGTTTTGAGAGGTCACAGATTTTTAATAGTTGCATGACTTTTATAGACAAATGATTTTTCTAAGGCTTTGTTTCCACAGCTATAAAATGGGGTCAATAATTCATGCTCTGCTTACTTCACAATGTTTCTTGGAGGTTAAATTGAGGCAATATATGCAAAAGCATATGCAGAAGTGGCTAAATTGGGGCAATATATGCAAAAAATAAATGCAAAAGAAATTTAAGTCTGAAGAATGATTGAAGTTTCCAAGGAGAAAGAAGAACTGGACCTTCTTGAAGACAGGGAAAAACTTTTCTGTCTAGCAGCTGGTTAGAAAGTATTGACTTTCCTGTCCTTAGTTCCTACAGAGGAAAAGAGGAAAATGAAGAGCTTAGAAAGAAATAGTATTATAGAGTAATATAGAGGGGGGTGCTGAGTTTTAAGAAGTCAGAGACATGAATGCAGAAAAATATTTATAGCAGCTTTCTTTGTGATGGCAATGGATCAGATATCAAGGCGATACTCATTAGTGGGGAATGGCTGAATAAGTTAGAGTATATGATTGTGATGGAATACTATCATGCTGTGAGATAGGATGAAGAAAGGATGGTTTCAGAGAAATCTGGAAAGACATGAATGAACTGATGCAGAATGAAGTGAGTAGAACCAGGTGAACAACCTATATATAACAGAAAGATTGTAAAGACAAACAACTTTGAAAGACTTAAGAACTATGAGTAACCCAATGAAATATGCTACTTACCTCTTGACAGAGAGGTGATGGATTCAGAGGCCTATATCTGAGTCTAAGTATCTGACTGTGTCTATTTTTTTATTTTGACATATGCATATGTATTTTGGATGTGGGTAATATGATAATTTAAAGATATTTTGTTTGTCTTTATTGAGGTTAAGAGGAGGGGAAGGTGGGAAATAGAGAACATGGATATCAAAATAAAATTTCATTTAAAAAATAGGAGGGTATTAGAGAACACCAGCTTGCATATCAAAGAAAGAACAGTTGAATGTGCTCTACAGAATAGCTATTATAGTTGATGTAAGCTTGTTTTGTCTTTTATTCTTTTTTTTTCTAGCTTCACCACAACTCTCTATGACAGAAATTTTAGGTTATAGAAACTGTTCTAGGAAATGGCCCAAGAAACATCTGAGATGTAAACAACCTTATTATGTGTTCCTTTTTCTCTGCCATATACAGTGCCTTCCTCCAAAATCAGTTTCCTCTAAGTTGTAAGAGGCCAGATATTCTTGGTGGGTGCAGTACATACTTCCCTTTCCTGAAAAGGAAATCATCTCTACATTTCATTAATTGAAGATTTAAATGACTATTTACATTTGATAACAGACAAATCAATCTGTGAGAGAAAAGCTTTTTTATTCTATAGGCAAACGTTTTACATTGTGATGTTTTTATCCTTACATTTGATTTATACAATATAAGCATGTAAGGAATATTTGGCCAGATTTCTGTTCCAAATTTTTCTGTTCCACATTTGGGGGGGTTAATGAAGGATCTAGTATTACCACAGCATATACCAGGTCCTTCTATTCTCCACCATCTCCCAAAGTCAGTAGAGACTCACTGTACTTGCTTGCATGACAATATCTATCAAACTCATCTTCTGCCATCTCTTCCTTTTGCCTTTATCTTTCCCAACATCAGATTTTCCATAGTTCTATCATATTATTTAAGATTCAGCTTCAGTGTTGTTTCATCCAATGAATAGTCTGAATTAATTTATTTATTAATTTGATTGCCTTTCTGTCCAAGGGAACTCTCAGACATCGTCTTAAGAACCTCAATTTGAAAGTGTTGACTGTCCAAGGGACTCTCAAAAGTCTTTTTAAGAACCTCAGTTTGAAAATGGTGACTGTGTAGTTCAATTTTCAGAACCATACATTGCTACAGGAAAGATCATTAAGGAAAAATTTTAAAAAAGTTAGTTCTTTTTTGTGAATGAATGTTAGTGTCTTATTCTAATGCAAGCATTTATAGATCTGTAACTTATTTTGTTTTCTCATCCAGTTATGTTTTTCTATGGAAATATTCAACTTTCAATGATCTCATAATGATGTTATCTGGCTTGTTATAAAATTCTTTTTGATGTAATATTTCTTAGCAGTATTGTGTTAATCATTGCTATAGAAATTTAAAATTTTAAATTGTGTGGTGGTGATATTGTAGTTACAGAATTCTTTGAAGTAGAAACATGGCTTTAATTGTAACCAAAATATTTATAACACCATCAACACGCTTGGTACTTCTCATTTTTTCTAGTATTTTATTATTGCCATTGATACCTTCTACTTTTATGAATAAATTTCCATGCACTTGGTTGATTGTAGAGAAAGAATCACAGGATAGTGAAATATAGATGCTATCTTTAGGGATCATTTAGTGCAATTTCTTTCTTCTTCTTTTTTTTTTTTTAAGGTTTTTGCAAGGCAATGGGGTTAAGTGGCTTGCCCAAGACCATCCAGCTAGGTAATTATTAAGTGTCTGAGGCTGGATTTGAACTCAGGTACTCCTGACTCCAGGGCCGGTGTTCTATCCACTGTGCCACCTAGCCGCCCCCAATTTCTTTATTTTAGAGATGAAGCCCAAAAGGTGAAATAATTTACTTAAAGTTTCATCCAGAACCTAGGTCTTCTCAGTTCTTCTAGTGTCCTTTTTTTCACTATTTTTGCCCCCTTCTTGTGAATTATTTTATTTGTCCACAAGTGTACCTCATTATATATCACAGTATCATAGATTTAGAACTAACTTTATTAAGTCATTCACTGCAACTTTCTTATTTAGAAAGGACCTCTTATTTAGAGGACCAGGAAATTGCAAATGAGTACCCCCCTCAATTTTCTCCCTCCCTCCCTTCCTTCCTTCTTTCCTCCCTCTCTCCCTTCCTTCCTTCCTTCCTCCCTCCCTTCCTTCCTTTCTTCTTCCTCCCTCTCTCATTCTCTGCTTTCTTTCCTTTCTTCCTCCCTCCCTCCCTTTCTTCCTCTCTCTTTTCCTTCCTCCCTTCCTTTATTCCTTTCCTTTTCCCTTCCTCTTATCCTTCTTGTTTTCTTCCTTTCTCCCTTCCTCCCGCCTTCTCTAATTTTCTTGCCTCCTTTTTTGTTTCCCTCCCTTCTTTTCCTTCTTCTTTCAATTTTTGGTAATTCTGGGTTTTCATATGTATTGTTCTGCTTAAAATAAGACTTGTCTTTTTTTTTTTAAAGTCCTCTAGGGGCGGCTAGGTGGTACAGTGGGTAGAGCACCGGCCCTGGAGTCAGGAGGACCTGAGTTCAAATCCGGCCTCAGACACTTAATAATTACCTAGCTGTGTGGCCTTGGGCAAGCCACTTAACCCCATTGCCTTGCAAAAAAAACAAAACAAAAAAAAAAAACCCAACCAACCAAACAAAAAAACCCCAAAAAGTCCTCTAAATTTTTTTTAATTCTTGTGAGATTGGTTCTTAATATTATCACTGTGGTCTGTAGAAAAGCTTTACCAAAGCAGTTTTAAAAAGTGAAAAGTCTATGTGGAGTGGAGGCAGAGCAGAGGTAGTCTTTTAATTTCAATTGTGATCATTTTATAGGTTTTTAATTCTCAAAGCTGAGATAAGTTTCAAGTATAGGTTCCCCTCCCCTTCCTCCCCATTTGCCTTTTCCACATCTTATAAAAGCTCTCTTTTAAAGAGTGAAATATATCTTTCAAAGTGATTTTAAAATTCCAAACAAGGAAGATGCTCTCTAAAATGAAAGGGAGTGGAGAAAAGGAGCCCTCCTTTCACTCATGTTTAGCGAGCCAATTTGGAGGTTGCTGTTCTCTAACCACAAAGTACTACAAATTGTTCAGGCTTTTTGGCAGCATAGAGTAAAATTGCCCTTTTTACCCTTTCTCCCACATAGTTACAGAGAATTTCTAGCTGTAACCCAGCTTTTATAAACTCCTGGTTTCAGTGAAGCCAAACTTTAAAATTTCTCATCTAGGATCATGAAGGGACTTCATTGTGTATAAAAAATAAATTGTGCAAGGATACCTACAAAGGAACAAAACAAAATTTCAAACTGGACAAGTCATAAGTACAGGCCAGAACAGTTCTTCTGGTAACAAATACAATTTGATTAGGATGAGAAAGGAATAGAAATTGATGTGCGAATTGATTCTTACTCTTCATGATGTTAGTCAATTAATAGCTGATTGTTAATATTTAGAAATAGTTCTAAATCAGTTTTGTTCTGCAAAGACTTTTCTCATGATTAAGAAACACTTACAGGCTAATATCTTAACCTTAAAGTCTGTGAACTGGAATATCCTTTTCTTGAATCATTCCTACATGGACCAGAAGATGCTGGGGCCAATAGGTGTCATTCCGGATAGAGCACAGTTTAGGAGACACAAGTTCAAATCTAGCTTGATGCTATTAGCTGTATGGTTCTGGGCAAGTCACGTAATTTATGTTTGCCTTATTTTCCTTATCTGTAAAATGAGAATAACAATAGCATTCAGAATTATTGTGAGGATCAAATAAGATGATAACTTAGCATAGAGTGGCAAATTGCTATTATTGTTAGCTATTATTAAATAAATGAAATATAATATCTTACCATCTTTCCTACTTCACATTTCTGGAATAACTTCATGGCAAGTCTTCCCTTGCTGCTGCCAATTTGTTTGAAAGGTAGGAAGAAAATAAGCATTAATTTAATGCCTACCATGCTTGAAGCACTGTGCTAAGCACTTAACATTTGATTTTTCTTCTTTTTTAATGGTATTTTATTTATTTTTTCAATTACTTTGCAATAGTAGTTTTCAGATTTTTCTTTATTATTTTCTTTTATTTTTCCAATTACATGCCAAAGTAGTTTTTAATATTCATTCATTCATTCATTTTTTTCTGTCACCCTCCTTTCCTAGTTGTACATATACACATACATGATCATTTAAAGTTTGATTTTACAATCACTCTGGGAAGCACAGGTGTTAACAATATCATCCCCATTTTACAGTTGAGGAAACTAAGGCACTCAGAGGTTAAATGACTTGCCAAAGGTCATGTTGTCAGAGGCTGAATTTGAACTGTTCTATCACTTCTCAGTGGCTAGCAGTTGTTTGGAAGTTGTGCTTCCATGATCTTCTATCCATAATTGTATATTTTGCAATATATTTTTCTTCAGTGTATCTTTATTCTATATCTACATGCTACATTTTGATTAATATAATTACCTGGTAAATAGTTAATTTTAATTTCAGTGTATTAAGTCACTTTTCAGGCTCCTTGTCTTTTAAGTTTCCATCCACTTTTGAATCATTTCCAAACTATACCACTTTTGGGTCATCTTCATTCCCTTCTCATTGGAACTTGTACACTGAAGTGTACCTCCCCTTTTACTCTCAGCTTCCACAATTAGAATTTAAGCTCCTTGAGGTCAGAGACTTTTTTTATACTTGGGTCCACAATACAGCGCTTATTAACACCTTAATAAATATTTTTTTGTATCCATTTGTTCCCATTTACTTTTCATTTTAAATACTTATAATAGATTCTTCTCCCTCTAGTTATGCATTTTCACTTTTTCATAAAAATTTCCCAAATTTAAAAATTCTGCTCCATTTTTCCAGTCTTAATCAGCATCTCATTACATTAATGTATCACAATTTAATTAACCATTTGCCTATTGGATTTTTAGGTTACTTTTAGATATTTTTTGGGGGGGTGGGGTGGGGAACTGGTTACAAATACATTTGCTGCCATAATTTTGTTGCTGATGGTTATTTTAGGGAATGTTGCACACAACAGGAGTTTTGGATCCAAGGTTAGGATTATTTTTGTAACTTTATTCTGTCCTATTGATTATTCTTCAAAAACAGCAACAAAGGCAATAGCTGACATTTCCAGGCATGTGCCTGGAATCAGCTGGGTTCTTGTAGTTCATTAGCAGTAAATGAGTGTGTGCCTCTTTCTCCACAATTCTTCCAGTGTTGAGTTTCATTGTTTTTAGTTGTTTTGCCCTTTCAGTGAGTTAAGATTATTCTAATTCACATCGATAAGACTGTTTCTTTTAGCCTGACAGCTTCACTTGATTAACTGTTAGAATGTGCTTTGATGATGCTTATACTTTGATTAGACTTTGTGACACTTCTTTAATAGTCTTATTTATTTATAGAGACATGGAAGATGGGGTAATCTAACTCATATCATATACCCATAGTGAGCAGTGAATAATTCATATATATAATCAGGAGCATCAGTCACTGTGTAGTTAATCTATTTAAACTAACTTAAACATAATGGAAATAACAGGTGTTCCTTTTGTATTTAAAGGTAGAGGAGTCAGGATATACACAACTAGCCTCCTGCTACAGTTGTGTCAGGTTTTTCTAGTTGTACTTATTTGGGGTTTGGAATTTCTCCTTACTTTTCTTTTATCATAATAATTCTGTTAACCTAACATTTTTGTGATAAAATGACCTTGTAGAGATTCTAGATAACAAAATGTGAGTTGTAGCAGGTTTCAGATGGCTGTCTCATCCTTCCCTGGATATGAATTACTTCTGTAGACATATTTGAAAAGTGGTCATCAGGTCTCCTCACCGAGACCCCTCACCAAGCATTAGGAACTCGCATATCTGCCCAAAACGTCCCATTCAACTTTTGAACTGCTCTGATTGTGAGGAAGATTTTCCTGATAGGAAACCAAACTTTGAAACTTTAATTCACTGTAAAATCTCTGGAGTTCTCTCTCCTGTGGTAAAGTAAAATTTTCCCAGTCAATCAATCTCAATATTAATATCAGTTAATCAATAAACATTGATAAGTACCTTCTGGATTTCAAACATTGTATTAAACACTAATATTTCTAGATGAGACCATTCAAATATTGTCATATCACTTCCTAGGAGTTTTCTTCTACCGAAATAACCTAGTTCCTTCAATTGATCCTTGTTTACAAGTCCCCTCCTGGATTTTGAATATTTTAGATTTGTATATTTAGATTGACCTATAATGACGAAATTTAGTTTTAGCATTCTTTTTTTTTTTTTTTTTTTTTGCATTAAATCAAAGTACCATGACTTAGGTTTTATATCAGTCAGGGCTAAACTTTTGCTTCCAAATCTGGCTTTTTATACAAACCCAAGTTCAGTTCAAAATGCCATGATCACAGTCTTATTTGATCCAACAAGCATTTATTGAGTGCCTTACTGTATGCCTATTATGGCTTAGTACTATGCCTAGGTACTGTTATACATAAATTTTAAAACAAATCTCTGTTCACAAGGAGCTTACATTTTACTGGGGGAAATTTACATTTTATTGGTGGTGGGAAACACCATTATATAGATAAGTAGATACAAATTATATACGGGAGGGAATATTATTAAAAGTTTGGGGGGATCAGGAAAGATAATTGAGAATAATGTGAAACCAAAGTTTTGGTGTGATATAAATGGACAATATATTCATTTTAATTGAAAAAATTATAAAATCACTTTGTGGTAAATGCTCCATCACATTTTTTCACAGTATATCCTATATTATTCCTTTAAAAAGCTCTTAATTTAGGGACTTGGGAATATATTTTTTGGGGGGTGATCTATGTTTAAAGCAGTATAATAATCTAATAAAATGTTAGTTTTATACTTTCTCCCCTTTTTGGTCCCTTCCCCCCCAAAATGGACCATGTTTAAGAAATTAACTTTATATCATTTTTGGAATGACCAGTTACTATTGGAGATGGAAAAGTTTCCTGTAAAATACTGCTTTCTATTAATCTTTACTTCATCTCCTTTATCCTCTATTTGGTCTGGGCATCTGAATGCCCTTGATTTTGTGATTAACTGCAGATGACTTTTTGCCACATTGGCTGCCTTTGTTTTTTGCATATGATTCATCAGTGGGATTTTAAGTTAAATGGGACACAGATGAATTTCCACTTTTTTTTTTTGAGCAGTTTTCCCCAATTTTGTATTAAATGGCAAGATTGACTTTTATTTTTAGAAATTAAATAAGTCACGGTTGTGGAGCAGTCTCCCCCTTTAATGTCTGAAATGGAAGAATGTGAATGGATTTTGTAGGCCACTGTGGAAAGCTGAGCAAAGCCTGTGAATTCAAGTTCAAGATGAGGTTTGCCAAAATGCCCCTGTCTGACCTGTGAGATGGTTCTCATCCTGGGCTCTTCTATGGGAGACAGCCAAGCTGAGTCTTCATGTGGAGAGGCAAAAGGGCTCTCTTAGAAGTTTTTCAAAGGACACTATTAGGTACAGATTGTTTGGCTCTTCCTTCTATTAAAAGCATATAACAATCTGGATTGTGTGAAGAAATGGTCAATTGAAAATGAGGAAATACTGCCTCCTTCAAATTGTGAGTATACCGGAAACAGCTTTTATTGATTACACATACTCTATAAATTCTAAATTCTAGTGTTACTCTTTTATGTTATAGTTTAATAAAGGATTTTTCCACTTTATTTCTTATTTTGCTGTATGTATGTAATTTTCCTTTTTTTTGAAGTGAAGAATATTCAAAACTTCTTCATAGGAAACTGAATGAAACATTAGTGGGTGTTTTGATTCAACAAAATAGGAACTTTCAAAGATGGGTAATTCTTAGTTAGGAATTGATCACACTTTTTTAGGGTGGCATTGAGAGAAAGAGGGGAAAGGAGGGAGGAAGGAAAGAAAGGGAGAGAGACGAAAAAGAGGAGGGAGAAAAGGAGAGAAGGAAAGAGAGGGAGGGGGATGGGGGCAGTTTTCTGTGTGACTGCCAAAAGGCTTGAACAATTTGTAGTAGCTTGTGGCTAAAGAATAACTTCTCTTAGAACAGAACAACAGCTCCTGGACTGGCTCTTCTGGTTATGTGTGAGAAAATTTTTCTTTCTTTTTTTTTTTTTTGGGGGTGGGTGCTAATCTTTGGTAGGTGTTTACAGAAAGCAATTTTAAAAATTTAACTGAATAAAGCTGTAGTTCAGTTTATGTCAGGGTAGAATCCTTGGACAACATCCTTTGAAGGGTGTTTGAGTAGAATATATCTAATATTTTAAAAGCAAAAAAGCCTAAACCCCAAACAAAAAATAAGACAAGAACCACAAAACAGCAACAACAAAATCCCAATAGACCTTAGTCCTTTATTTTGCTCCTGTTTTATTCACTAGTGTAAAGTAGGATGATGTGTGTTTTTTTAGTAGAGTTAAATTTATTTTCAGTTATTTTCAACTGCTTGAACTATATATTTTTGTAGATTTTTTTAACCAGATACATTTGATTATACAGTGTGTCCCCTCTTTATTTGTTAACTTGGACAAGCTGTTTTGCATTATTTGCACATTTTTAAGAATATTAAAATTTATGAGATCAATTAAAAAAATTGGAAGACTAAAAATTGTCCAGTACACATCTGGATAGGTGCAACTAAACTAGTTCTTACACTTTTTGGGATGATGAGTTTTCCATTGCTCTTTTTCTTGTGTGACTGTGATTATTGTCATGCATGCTGTTGTGACCTGAATTTGAAGGTACAGATCAGATACAACCAATTGTGGGTTGCTTTTAAAATACACCAGACTTAACTGTAGTGTTGGAATTCAATTTTACTTTTGTACTACCTAAACTATCTGGGGGGAAGCTAGGTGGTATAGTGGATAGAGTCAGTCCCAGGCTTGCAGTCAGTAGAATTTAAATTGGACCTCAAACACTTACTAGCTGTGTGATCCTGGGCAAGTCACTTAAACTTGTTGGCCTCAGTTTATCTGTCTGTAAAATGAACTGTTGAAGGAAGTGGCAAACCATTATCTCTGCCAAGAAAACCCCAAATGGGTTCCATCCTCTTTTGTATTTGAGTATGGTCTGAAGTTTATTTGGTGTTATGTGTGATTTCTTGAGTGTATTTGCATCCATGTGTACATCATATACTCCCACACACAAATGCACTGATCTCTTACATATGTTTTTTTCTACCCAAGTAGAGTTCTTTTTTTTCATACATGTTTCCTTCAAAATCTTGTATTACTTTCTTAATTATTCGTTGTCTACTGTAATCTACCTACTTCACTTTGTCCCTGTATAAGTGGCTCTCCCATCTCCTCTCTCTCTTCAGCTCCTTTTTCATGTTTCTGTGTCTTTCTGTCCCTCATCTCCCTGGTGATGATGATGCACTTTTTCTTTTTGTCTTATTGTCTGACCTGGACACTTGGGGTAGAGATGTTTTAGTAGGTGGTACTTCCTCTGGGACAGTCTCCAAATGACTTGATTGATGCTCTGTAGTCTCCTGTTTGTGACCTGGTCTAATAAACAGTAGCACCAGATCCTGCATGCTGCTTTTTGTTTCTCTCCTGAGAGGAACATGAAAGGCTGTTTTAGACTCTGATTCAACCTAGAGATAATTATGGGAAAAACAATTTGTTTATGAGCAAGGCCTTCAAGCAGTGGTGCTTATCTCTCGTGGCTGTGCCATGGGACTGGTTGCTTGCACATTGAACATGCCTGGCTGCTCTGATGTTTAAATGAATGACCAGATTGTGTTTGGACAGTAGACTGTTAGGACTGACAACAATTCAAGGGATCTACTAAATTGTGAGACTGACCCTGTGAGGAAGGGCATCTCAGGTAGTCAAGTTCTGTTTACTAAATGTCAGTAGAATAGAGGAGAGGAAACTGCAGGATAGAATTTGATTGTGATATGACTCCTTTTTATCATTAGTGTCTGGTTTGTCGTGTGTGTGTGTGTGTGTGTGTGTGTGTGTGTGTGTGTGTGTGTGGTTAAGAGAGAATTTATCAAGAATCTGATCTCCATATGAACTTTTTTGTTGGTCAGAGTTCCTTGGTATGTGTCTCAGTGAGCAGTGTAAACAAAGGGGCAGGAATTTTGGTATCTTTTTTTTGTCTTATTATTTTGTTACATGTATTATTGAATTTGCTGACCTAACACAAGTTTGGGGTTTCCTACTTGTTTTTATTTGAAGTTGGAATAAGTTAATTGATCCACAGAACTTTAACAAGCACAGCCTTTGTGCCTGGCCTTTTTATGTACTAATTTTTTGGGGTGTAAAACTTTGAATGATTAAGCTCCATTTTCTAGGATCTTACATTATAACGAGAGAGACAATAGGCATATATATATATATATATTATATGTATATAATATATATATATATATATATATATATGCTTACAGAGAATAAATACAAATTATATGCAAGGTAGTTTGGGAGGGCAACAGGGTCCTCATTTAAGTCCCATCATTTAGGTCCTCATTTTACAAGCTATGTCTTGAGAGAAGAACTAGAGATATCTAAATAAATAGTGATATAGTAATCATAGATCTAGAGTTGGAAGGAACCTCAGAGAAACTCTAAGTCAATACCCCACTTTTACAAATATGGAGATGGAGACCAAGGAAGGTTGTGTCCCACTCTTCTGGTTCCAAATGCATTAGAAGACTGAATTCCTATGGACAGTGATAATCTACTTAAACTCATTCCTCAATGTTGAATGTACTTCAATACAGTCTTATTTACCATTTCATTGATTCTTAAACTTGCATGTCATTGATCAAACCCCATTTTTTCCCCTAAGACCATGTACTTTTCCCATTCTCTTCCTTCCCCTTTCCAAATCTCTCACTCTAAAGCTACCCAAATCCTTTTAATTTGTTCTCTAGAATGCTTGCTCCATTGGTAATATAGTAGATGCCATTTTTAAACCTTTACCTCTTTTACTTCTTCCATCTTATACTTGCTAATGAGTTGGTTTCTGTGACTGCCCTTTTCATCATTGGTACTATTTATTCATTCATGACTCCCAACTTGCTGGTCATGGTTGGATGAGTTGGGTTACTCCTTGCCTCCTCTATTTTCACTTCTAGACCCCCTCTACCAATAACATTCAGTAAAATGCTCCTTCTTTAAGCTACATTTAATCCATGTTTATCACCCAGTCAAGATTCTGGTTGGCATGGTCTATAAACCTTCAAGTCTTTTTTTCTTAGTGAGTTCAGTGCTTTAGTCTTTGTTTGTTTGTTTTATTTAAGGAAATGGGACTAAGTGACATACCTAAAGTCACACAGCTAGGCAATTGTTAAGTGTCTGAGGCCAAGTTTGAACTCAGGTCCTCCTGACACCAGGACCTGTGCTCTATCCGCTGTGCCACCCTTGCTTTACTCTCTATATCTTTCTGTTCTTTTTGCCAACTTTTGCCCTCATATCAGGGAACTTCAACACATATTGATACTCTCTCTCTGACATTCTAACTTCCTAGGTCCTCATTTTACTCATTTACCATGCACTAATCTACTCTAAACAGCTAAGATAATCATATACTTATTTCACCTCCATGTTCATGAACTTTTTCTAATCACAATTTGTTGTCATTCCACCTCCTCTGTCTTTGAATTCTCAGCTCTATTCTGTGACTTTTTTTTGTGACTTTTGAACCCTCCATTCACATTTTTTCCCCCAGACTCTCCCCTGTACCAGCACTCCCCTTCCTGTCTTATCTTGACCCTTTGGTGAATCAGTACAATTCTCTACTGTTCTCTTGAATAACTTTGAACCTTTATCCTAGCCAAGATTTTGCTATGCCAAACTCTAGTCTTGGATTGCTCTGATAGCCTTGCTTTTGCTTCTACTTATATGCTTTGAACAAAGTTGGAGAAAATCATGAACTAATGTTGCTTGGGTTCAATACAAATTTATCTTGCATAATTTAAATGGACTTCACTATGGCAAGGAATCTCTACATTTTCCTAATGGAGTCATTCATTATATAGAAGCTCTTCTAAACATTTTCATCACTTCTCAAGCTTCTTATGGCTCCCCTGTGTGGCACATTCTCAACTAATAATCTTGCCTCATATTTTACTGGAAAAAATTAAGTCTATTCACAATAACTCCCTCATCTCTCCTTTTTGCAATCCTCAACTCTTTTTAATCTTCCTTCTGACTTCATCATTCAACAGAAACTGCTCTTCAAAGTTACCAATCATCTTTAAAACTGCCAAATGTAATGATGCTTTTTCAGTGCTCATCATTCTTGATTTTTTGTTACCCTCAATATAGTTGATCATCCTTTTTTCTTTGATATTCTGTTTTCTCTATGCTTTTGTGATACTGCTCTCTTCTAGTTTTTCTGATTCCTGTATGATTCTTTTCTTTTTTCCTTTGCTGGATATTCATTCATGTCATACCTAGTAAGGGTTAGTGTCCCCCAAGACTCTGTCCTGGACCACCTTCTCTGTTTCCATGATTTCAGTTTTCATTTCTATAGATAACTCTGTGATTAGCCCTAACTTCTCTCCTGAACTCCATTTTTGAATCTTTAGTTGCCTATTAGACATCTTGAACTGAATGTCCTATAGACAAATTAAGTTCAATAGCTACAAAACTGAAGTCACCCCCCCCATCATCCTCCCCTCTTCCAAACTTGGCTATTATTATCAAAGATATCACCATCTTTCAGTCACCTAGGCTTACAACATAGGTATCATTCTTGATTCCTTGTTCTTTTACGTTTGTATCCAATCACTTGCTGAGTCATATTGTTTCTACCTTTATATCATTTCTTGAATATACTTCCTTCTCTTTGTCACTGTAGACATATTGTGCAGGCCCACATCACTTCTTGTCTAGACTATTGCAATATCTCAATATTCTCTCCATTTTTTCCCTCCACTCAGCTGCCAAATTGATCTTCCTAAAGTGTAGACCAGATCAAGTCATCTTTATATTCAGTAGTCTCCAAAAATATAGAGCCCTCTGTTTGACTTTAAAAGCCCTTCATAATCTGTTTCCTTCATGCCTGTTATGGTGTTTTTTTTTGTTGGCAAGTCAATGGGGTTAAGTGACTTGCTCAAGGTCATCCAGCTGGGTAATTATTAAGTGTTTAAGACTGAATTTGAACTCAGGTCCTCCTGACTCCAGGACTGGTGCTCTGTCCATTGCACCACTTAACTACCCCATGCCTCTTTGATTTTCTTGTACCATGCTGTCTCCATTTCATGTTTTCTTCTCCATTAGACTGAACTCTTATGTTTTTGCATTTTTTTTTTTTTTGCATTTCTATCTCTTAACACAATGTCTGGCACTGTAGGTGCCTAATGAATGCTTATAATCTTGACTTGTAGTTTACTCCAGGTCATAGAGAAAAATGCATCAGAAGTGAATTTGAACTCACCTCTTTTCACTATAGAGCCATTGGTCTTTCCTTGGTAAAATTTTAGTTTGAAGTAATAATTATTTTTGATACTATATATTTATTTTTTTCCTGTTGATAAGAACTATACAGGTACTTCTTATTGTTAAAAATGCATCTGTAGGGGTACCCAGTTGGTGTAGTAGATAGAGTACTGGCCCTGGAGTCAGAAGGATCTGAATTCAAATTTGGCCTCAGCTAATTATCTAGCTTTGTGATCTTGGGTAAGTCACTTAACCCCATCACCTTGGAAAAATAAAAAAATGCATCTGTTGAAGGAAAATTGTAAGATAATGGGAAAAAAAGAATATTTTGAAAGTAAATTGAAAGTAAAACAATAAATTAAGTTTTGTTATTATCCATAAATAGCATTTATAAACTTAATCCAATTTAAATGTACCAATGGTATTTAATATCTGAAATAATTATGTTATTTAATAGTTAAATATCTGGTTCTATATTGTTTTTTATTGTCACTTTGGATTTTTATGCATTATATTTCTTTAAAAGGGGCACTTTTGATCAACTCTGTTTTTGTGCCTTAGAAGGATATAATATAAATAATGAACTGTCACCTACATTTGTAGTATTTTAATCCAATAACAAATAATTTTAAGAGTTGTATGATATTGTGGAAAGACACAATGATAGGCGGAATGGGGGGACTTCAGTTATATCCAAGGCCTGTCACTGACAAGCTATTTGATTTGAATAGGTACCCTAATTTTACTAAAATGTACCTTAAAAATATCCTATTTTGAGGGGCGGCTAGGTGGCGTAGTAGATAAAGCACTGGCCCTGGAGTCAGTAGTATCTGTGTTCAAATCTGGTCTCAGACACTTAATAATTACCTAGCTGTGTGGCCTTGGGCAAGCCACTTAACCCCGTTTGTCTTACAAAAAAAAATCCTATTTTTCTTATGAGTAAAATGTGGGAGTTGAATGTCAAACTCTTAAGATTCTTCTCAGCTTTGAGATTTAGTTAAATCTTCAACAGGTTGACAGAAGTGCAATGAATAGTTCATCTGGTGAATAATTGAAAACTGATCATCTTAATGCATATCATGAAGGGAGAAAGGTACAAAGTTTTCTTCAGCCCTCATCTTTTCCTGGGTTCCATATCTCCCATGTTAGCTATATCTCTGTCCCTGGATCTCTTTAAATTAACATGTCTCAAAATGAACTGATCATAACATATTGAATTTAGAACTGGAAGGGGACTTTAGAGGTCATCTACTCCAAGTCCCAAATTTTAGAGTTAAGGATTCAAGAGATGTGAATGACTTGTTCAATGTTACTACATAGATACTAAATAGTGGTGCTAGGATTTGAACCCTGGACCCCTTGATTTCAAATTCAACACCTCTTTACTGTGCTCTATCTTTTCTCCTGAATTTTCCCTTTCCCATAACTCCCTCAGTTCTATGGATGACCACTATTTATTTTTCCACTCACCTAGATTTGATATTTTCCCCTCATTCCCCCTCACATCTCATCCCTTGTTAAATATTGTTGATTCTCTCTTTATTGCTACCTTTTTTCCTAGTTTGATAGGCACTCTCCTTTTCCTGGTTCAGCTTAAGTGCCACCCCCCTTTTTCTATTAATTCCATGTTCCTCTCCCCTTCTTATAGGAAATAATTCCATCTTTGAATTTCTCAGGTCACTCTGATTTTTTTTTCTAGTCTTTCAGTCAGTAATATTCTAATTTAACTGATAGCCATTTATTCACACATTTTATCTTTCTTTTCAGATTTTAATCTCTTTATATTCTCAGTGTCTGGTACCCCCTTGCCTGGTACACAGACCCTTTATATTTGATATTGAATTAACTTCAAGGATATTAAGATTATGTAGTTTTTGTTTTTGTTTTAATTTCACAAGAGACAAGGCATGGGGGGGGGGGGATAGAGAAACCAGGAAGGCGAATACATTTTCTTCCATTGCCTCTAAATGTAGCTTCTTACCTAGACTGAAGATCATGTGATTACTTGTTTAACTCAGTTTCCATCACAATATATGGGGCATAATAATATCTTCTTCACAAGGTGGTTGTAAAAACATTTCAAAAATTACCTATCGGTAAGAGAATTTGAAGTTTAAATTACAATAGCCATAAAAATTATAGAACTGATATTCTTTTTTGTGCTTGTTTATAAGTGAGTGCCAAATATTAAAAGTAGGGTGAACAGCAGCCAAATTTTGTTCTCTCAAAGTCTGGGTTGATTTTGGGTTGTTATAAAATTTTTCAACATGCATGGGCAATCCTTGTGTGGACAGTATGGAGATATGTGTGAGATTCCCTTCTGACCCACAGAAAACAGTATGTTATTAGTTAAATGACATTGGGTAGGCGTTGAAAGAGCCTAGGGACTGTAACTGTCTACTATCTGCCAACTGCATTCCAGGGACAGCTCAGAGCCATGGTTTAGAATGACATCATGTCCTCATGTACAAAAACATTTCTCTCTTTTTCCTATACCTTCTTTTTGTTACTTCCTTTAAACATTTTTTACAGATTCTTACTTGAGAGGCTTCACTTGAGCATGTGTGATGCATAATTTAATTCTAGTGGGTGGGGATAAGCCATCCAGAATGCCTTTTTAAAACTTCAGAATCCCAGAAATTCCAATTTTAGGTTACTTTGGTTCAACAACTCCCATGGGATTTTTGCTGGAGGGTTGGGGAGGCCATTTCAAACTGGGTGGGAAAAATAGCAGAGGAAAAACTAAACACTGAGTTTCCCATTGTGCTCTTGATGTCTAGTCTGTGATGTACCAGCTTCCCCAGTAGAAAATTCTCAATTCCCATTAAATTCTTCTTGAGGTTGGAAATTCCTTCAAAGGGTCAGGCCTGTTGTTCTGGTTTTGGCTTTATAAATGCTATAAAGGATCATAGAATTCTAGAACTGCAAGGAATTGTCAAGATCATCTCTCATAGAGTCAGAAGACCCTGAAACCATGAGACTAACTCCCTCAATTTATGGAGGGAGTTAGGAGTCTCTTGTTGAAGAATTTCTGTATTTGTAGGAGGGCCACACAGTGCAGTAGAGAGAGCATTGGATGTGCAATCAAGGTTCACTCTCCCTATATCTATGAAATGGGAATAACAGTAATTTTATAATCTGCATAGTAGACAGAATAGACTTTAGCTTCTAGAAGTTCTGCTTTTGACATCCATGGACTGTGTGACCCTATTAGCATCTCAGTGCCCCACAGAAAATTTCTTAGATTCTTAAGTTGCAGAAGCAGGTTCTGTCCTTCTCTATTTCCATATTGAATGTTTCCTGTGTTAGTAATATCACATTTTTCTAGTGAAAAAAACACTAATCCAGCAAAATATACACAGGATTGTAGTGAAAGTGTTTTATAAAAAATTAGTTATTAAAAATGAGAAAACTGAGACAGAAGGAAATCTACCTACCTATGTATGACTGGTATAGTTTCATCAAATGAACTAATCCATGTTCTGGTTTACTTTGCTTTATAAATATGATGATAAATAAAATTTATACTTCATTTTAAGGTTTACAAAGTATCTTGCTACATTTTATTCACCTTCTGAGAAATCTTGTTTAAACTGGCAACAAGGTTTTAATGGCTTAACAAAGTGGCTACCACAAAAGGAGGAAGATACATGGTCTGTCAGCCTTTTCAAAAACAGTTTTCTTAACCTCCAGAATCAAATGAGAGAAATCATAAAAACAGATATTTGTGCATTTTTTTAACATTTTAAAAATTGTTTTATGGTCTAATTATTGTTTTATGTTACTTTTGTTTCCAAATGTAATAATCCCTGCCTCCTTTGCCCACAGATCATAGAATATTAAAACTTTTTTCGAAATTTAAATTCAACATTTAAGAAATATAACTATTGAACAAAATATATCACTTGCAATGTTCCACACCCATAGTTTTCAATCTGCAAAGAAAGGTGGAAAGAACATTTTCTTGTATGAGGGCCAAGTAGATTGTTATAGTTGCATAATATTTCATTTACTTTTTAACTCAGTTTTAAGGAGGAGGAAGAGAGGTAATTTAGGGAGCTTAAGTGGTTGAGTGACTTGCCCAAGGTCACACAAATAGTAAGTAACAAACCTGGAATTTGAAACTAGGCACTTTGATTTGCTTATCAAATGTTCTCTATATTGCATCTTGTTGCTTTTGTACCAATTTGAATTCTATAAAAGTCTTCTAGCTCCCTCCATAAAATGGGAATGTTGAATTAAATGGCTTCAGAGGTCTCTTTTGGCTTCAAAATTAAATGATAGATGATTTCCAGGATTTCTTCCAGCCCTGAAATTCTATGATCTCTCATACCAGTTATAAAAACAGCATTGTTAACAGTGGACCTGAATTTTTGAACTAATTTTCAACCTAAATGAGACTTCATTGAGAATTGAGAATTTTCTTTTGGGGAATAACACAGGACTGAACTTCAGTAGTATAACAGAGAAACTCAACTTTGTTCTTTTTCTCATCCAGTTTGAAATTCTCAGTTGCCTGCCTCTACCTTAGCTTAGAGAGTGTACAAACCTGGACTTCCCTGATCTGAAATCACAGATCTAGGCTGATACAACTTAATTCAGTTCAATTCAGTAAATATTATTAAGCAGTCACCATATACCAGGATTATTCTAATTGCTGGGGAGACAAAAAGAGGTTAAAGATAGTCCTGAGCTTGCAATTTAATGAGTTATCTTCAGGTCTCAGCTTAAATGTTCCATTTTACATAAGAAGATTCTAAGTCCTCCTTAACTTTATACAAAATTATATTCCATTACACTGATGTACCCTGGCTTGTTTAGTCATTCTTTAATTGATGGATATCTACTTGGTTTCCAGTTATTTGCTACCATAAAACTTGTTGCTCTAAATATATGGGTTATTTCTTTTTATCAATGATATCCTTGGAATCTGTGCCTGGTAGTGGAATCTTTGAGTCAAAGGACATTTTAGGTACTTGATTTGCATTTCCAAAATGCCTTCCAAAATGGTTATACCATTTTGCAGCTCCAACACCAAAGCATTTTAGTATGCCTATCTATCTTAGTTTAACTTTGCCAATGTGAACTATTCCTGTCCTTTTGTTGTCATTGCCCATTTGCTGTATGTGTCATGAAACCTTAATTATTTTGATTTATAGTTGTCTTATTATTAGTGATTGTGATCCCTCTTCCTCTCCTTTCTTCCTACCTTTTTCTACCCCCCCCCCCCACAGCAATATCAGTAGTCTATTTTCCTTTTCTTTTTATTTATTTTGACTTTTCCACCTTAACTATTGTCAGGCTCTTATCATTTAATGAACTATTTTGTGATAATCTCTTTTTTTTTTAGGTTTTTGCAAGGCAAACAGGGTTAAGTGGCTTGCCCAAGACCACATGGCTAGGTAATTATTAAGTGTCTGAGACTGGATTTGAACCCAGGTACTCCTGACTCCAGGGCCGGTGCTCTATCTACTACGCCACCTAGCCGCCCCTGTGATAATCTCTTAATATGCCCAGTTCACTTTCTCCTTACCTAAATCCATTTAGGACATCCACTACCATTAATTATCCTCCCCAAAACATTACTTAAATAATATTACTCCTTTGCTTCATAAATTTTTGGGGACTTCCCTTTGAGATAGAAGCAAACTATTTACCCTGGCATTAACTCTGATCTTTGCATGTGTTGGATTCAGTGACTTCTAGGGTTCCTTCCAGTTCCAGGTCTATGATCCTGATCTCAATATTTCCTTGCCCAAGTTCTTTATATCCCTGGTTGATGATAAGTATGATTTTGATGATGATGATGATGATGATGATGATGATATTCACAGTCCTGAGAATGCTCTTCTTTGTCTATCCTACTTCTACCTCTTCTTAAAATATTCACATTGAACCTAATACTTACATGGTCCATTCCATTTACAGAATCAAAGGATTTGGAGCTAGAAGGAACTTCAGCCTTCTTCCTTCTTACAGATAAATCAATGAAAACCTAAATTATTGCTATCCATCCATTTTTCAATTGTGTCAAACTCCTTGTGACCCTATTGAGATTCTGAAGTTGTTTGCCATTTCCTTCTCTATTTCATTTTATAGATAAGGAAACTGAGGCATAGAGTTAAGTGAGTTGCCCAAGGTTACATAGTTAGTGTCTCAGGCCAGATTTGAATTCAAGAAGATGAGTCTTCCTGACTCCATGCTTGGTACTGTGTCCATGGCACCACTAACCTGTCAAGAACCAGATAGGGATAGGTAAAAAGCCTAAATCTGCAAAGGTAATATAGTCAGGATTCAGTGCTGTTTCCCAGCAAAGCATTTTACATATTTTATCTTATTTGACCCTTCCAACAGCTCTGTAAAGTAGGTTCTGTTACTTTTCTTCTTTTCTAGATAGGGATACTGAGACAGAGAGAGAGGTTAAGTGTCTTGTCCTGGGTCACAAAGCCTATTCATGTGAGAAATGGAATTTGTTTAAGACTTCTATCATTTTTATATAAATATTTTGTTTTCTAACTATTTACAATAGTAGTTTCTACCTTTCATTTTTTGGTAAGATTTTGAATTTTATAATTTTCCCCCCTTCCCTCTCCACCCCCCCCCCACAAAGAAGGCAGTCTGATAATCTTTACATTGTTTCCATGCTATACACTGATTGAAATTGAATGTGTTGAGAGAAAAATCATATCCTTGAGGGAAAAAATAAAATTTAGAATTAGCAAAATTATGTAGTAACATAGGACAACTTTTTTTTTTTAAAAAAAGTTGAGTCTTTTGTCTTTAAACTCTCCAGTTCTTTTTCTGGATACAGGTGGTGTTCTCCATCGCAGATGCCCTAAAAATTGTCCCTGATTGTTGCATTGATGAAATGAGTAAAAGTCCATTAAGATTGATCATCACCCCCATGTTGCTGTTAGAGTGAACAGTGTTCTTCTGGTTCTGCTCATCTTGCTCAGCATCATTTCTTTTTCTTTTTTCTTTTCTTTTTTTTCCTGCTAATGATTTGTTTTATATTATTACAATAATTTTGTTATAAGAGTAAACATAACCCTCCCCCCAAAGAAGATGAGAAACCTCAAGAATAGTAAGAGAGAGAGAAAAAAATGTACTTCAGACTGTGTTCAGATTCCAATGGCTCTTCTCTGGGGTGAGTTGCTTTCTTTATCATAAGTCCACCAGAGAAGTTGCTTCAATATTTTCCCCACAGTTACTATTACTTGTACCTCTACTCTATTCCTCCCCACTCTCATTTATTCTATTCTCTCTCTCCTTTCATCTTGACTCTGTCTAAAAGTGTTGTATCTGAGTACCCTCTCCCACAATCTTACCTCTCTTCTATCTCCTATTCCCCCTTTCCCTCCCCCCATTCCCCCTTATTCCATCCCTTTCTTCTTGTTTTTTCCTAGGATAAGCTAGATTTCTATACCCTATTAAGTGTGTATGCTATTTCCTCACTGAGCCATTTCTGATGGGAATGAAGGCTCACTCATTCCCCCTTGCCTGCCCCCATTTCACTCCATTGTAAAAGCTTTTTCTTGACTCTTATGTGAAATTTTTTAGCTTCTTCTTCATCTCCTTTCCCTTCCTCCCTACTTTCCTTTATCACCCATTGATTCCATCCTTTTACTATATTATACCATTATATTCCATTCCTTCTTGTGCCCTGTCTATATATGCTCCTTCTAACAGCTTTTATAAATGAGGAAGTTCATATAAGTTATCAATATCTTCTTCCCATGCAGGACTACAAACAGTTCAATATCATTAAGTTCCTCATAGTTAGTCCTTCTCATCTACCCCCTCTATCGTTCACCAGAGTCCTGTACTTGGAGATCAAACTTTCTATTCAGCTCTGGTTGTTTCAGTAGGAAAGTTTGAAAGTCCCCTGTTTCATTGAAAGTCCATTTTTTCACCTGAAAGAGGATGTTTAGTTTTGCTGAGTAGTTTATTCTCAGTTCTTTTGCCAAGATCTTTTACCTTCAGGAATATCATATTCCAATCCCTATGAGTCCTTAATATAGATGCTGCCAGATCCTATGTAATTCTGACTATGGAGCTTTGGTAGTTGAATTGTTTGTTTTTGGCAGTTTTAGAATTTTCTCTTTGATTTGTGAGTTAATATTCCTGGAAGTTTTTCTTTTGGGATCTCTTTCAGGAGGTGACAGGTGAATTCCCTCAATTTCTATTTTACCCTCTGCTTCTAGGATCTCAGGGAAATTTTGCTGTATTATTTCTTGAAAAATGAAGTCTAGGCTCTTTTCCTAGTCATGACTCTAAGGCAGCCCAACAATTTTCAAATTATTTCTTCTGGATCTACTTTTGAGGTCAGTCATTTTTCCAGTGAGATATTTTCACATTTTCTTCTAATTTTTGGCTTTTTTTGGGGAAGAATTTTATTTCTTCCTGATTTCTTGCAAAGTTATAAGCTTCCTTTAGTTCCATTCTGCATTTGAAGGAGTTATTTTCTTCAGAAAGTTTTTTTTAATCTCCTTTTCCAGCTGGCCAATCTTGCTTTTTTTTTTTTTAAGGCATTCTTCTCCTCATTTGCCTTTTGTTTTGTTTTTTCCATTTGACCTAAACTGGTTTTTAACATATTATTTTCTTCAGTATTTTTTTTTTTTTGTATTTCACCAAGCTGCTGATTTGGTTTTCATGATTTTTCTGCATTGCTCTTATTTCTCCTCTTAATTTTTCTTCCACCTCACTTAATTGCTCTTCAAAGTCTTTTTTTGAGCTCATCTGTAGTCTGAGCCCATTTTATGTTTCTCTTGGAGGTTTTGGATATGGAAGCTTGAATTTTGTCATCATCTGAGTATGTGCTTTGATCTTCCATGGGACTAAAGTAATTCTCTCTGTGGTCAGATTCTTCTTTTTTCTGTTGTATACTCATTTTCTCTCCCCAAGACTAATTTATAGCACTTCCAAGGCCTTGGGGGGGGGGGCGGTTTGGGACACCCCACTGGGACCTTTATTTCTCCAAGGTCTTATGCTGTCTTGCCTGTGCTTTGATATGTAGATGACCACAGGCACTTCCCTCTGCCCTAGAGCTGTAAAGAGGTGGCCCTGCTGGGCTATCTTAGTATGGAAGCCCAAACTGCAATCTGGATCTGAGTGTGGGCAAATAGCAGAGTCCTGTCCTCAGGAAGAGCAGAGATATTTCTACCTTCTCCCCTGGCCCCCTTACCATCTCTGGGCTGTGTTCTGGAGGTGCAGGCTGGTTTTTCCCGATTCTCACTGCAGGTTCCATGGCTGGTGCTCTTCACTCCACATTCATTCTGGTCTAACTGAATTCTCTCCCTGCCCCTTCAAGTTGTTCTCAGGCTGTGCTGTGACCAAGGCTTTTTCCAATTCCTGGTCCTGGTGAAATACATCTTTCCTGTGGAACTTCTAAGTTATCTTGGACTAGGAAAGTGTATCACTCAATCTTTCTGTGGCTTCTGCCCCTCTAAATTCTGGCTAGAGTCACAATTTGATGGATTTTTTAGTTCCCTGGGCAAGGAGTTCCTGGGAAATGCTGTCTTCATGCCACCATCTTGGCTCTACCTCACTCAGCATCATCTCATGCAAGTCTTTCCAGGCTTCTCTGCCTGGTTTCAAATAGAACAATAGTGTTCAATAATGTACATATACCACAATTTGTTCAATCATTCCCCAATTGAGGGACATTCAATCGATTTCCAGTTCTTTGCCACCAGAAACAGAGCTACTATGAATATTTTTTTACAAGTGCTGTTTTTACCCTTTTTCTTGATCTCTTCAGGGTATATAATAGAGGTATAGCTGGATCAAAGGGCATGCACATTTTTATTGTTCCTTGAGTCCCATTCTATTTTTTTAATTTTATTTTTTTGCTAGGCAATGGGGTTAAGTGACTTGCCCAAGGCCACACAGCTAGATAATTATTAAGTGTCTGAGGCTAGATTTGAACTCAGGTATTCCTAACTCCAAGGCTGGTGCTCTATCCACTGCACCACCTAGCTGCCCCATCCCATTCTATCTTAATGGATACTTAGCTGACACATATTTATCTTTTCAAGTAGATTTTAATTTCTTTGAGGGGAGAGATACTTTGTATTTCTACTTTCACTCCCACCACCTGTTCCCCCATAGAGTCTCACATGCTTATTTTAATTAGCTTAGAATTATCAAATAAATATAGGCATATGGTTTAAGCTAAGCAAAATCATTTTCTTTGACTTGGGGACCTGTTCTCCCGACAATATTTAGATAATAGTAGCAAAAGTGGGATTGCAACTTAATTTTAAAATCAGCTTTCAGTTATCTATATTATCTTAGAGGAGAAGTATATGAAACATTGATACCCTCACAAACATGTAGACATATCACATGTCTCTTGTTGACTCTTTTTTGGCAATGCTTTTACTTTTTTACAATTTTAGATTTGACTGGGGAAAAATTGTGTCAATTCCCACCCTTCTTGGAAAAAAAAATCTCCCTATGTAAGGAATGTCTAGCCTGGTGAATTGTGCAGGAGGAGGTACAAGTAAAATCACTTTGTGCTTATAATGGCTGGAAGAAAATGGGGACTGAGTGGTGAAGTCGGGGAAGCAAAAAGTAGAGAAAAGGAATCAAAAGAAAAAACTATAACTGAGCATTAGGATGGGTTGTATCTGTTTGGCAGTTGTATTAGAGTTAATAGTCCTATTAGTTCCCAGCCAGAAACTGGTCAGATAAAGGGTGGAGAAATTCTAGTGGAATGACAATAAAGTATTGGCGAAGTATGAGGAAATCCAGTCTTGGTTTAAAAAACATAGTAAGAATTATTATCAAACAATCCTATTCCTGGCTGCTTTATATTAAAGAATAACTTGTTTCCTCATTCATTCCAGATAGCTATCTTCACTTTGTTATGGAATTTTATTCTTTTTTTTAAATTAAATCTTCTTTTCTGTCTCTTTTTGGACTGATTGTCTAAAAGTATCTTTGAGTGAATCATGTATGATTTCTGGCTTTAATTATGTTATCTATAAAATAAATGGAGATAAGATTATTGCTAAATTCCTGAATTGTGTCTGAATCTAGACTGAATTTTAGCTAATATGCTTTCTGCATACAGGCGCTGTATTAATGTTCTTTTTAAAAGATGCTGAATTGAGTTTTTTTTTTTAAGTTTGACTCTCCCATCTGGTAATTGCAGTGTTCATTCATGACACAGTCTCACTACTGAGTATTGTAAGAGATTTGACCTTCACCTTTTTCTGTCCTAGATGGATTTCCTCTCTTTTTCAGTCTGTTGGCTATCTTTGGGGGATTCATTGAATTGGCTTGACTTAGGTCCACTGCAGCTCAGAACCCTCAAGCTCAAGATATTCAATGGTCTCAATCTTTCTGTAGGCAGGTTTCCATCACTTTTGAAGTTGGTTGGAGATCAACTTCAGAAAACTCTGTTATTTCCTAAATAACAGTAATAGAGCCTGGTGTAAATCCAATGGAAACATCACTAGATTTAGTGTCATAAATCTAGGGTTTATATACTTGTTTTGGTATTTTTAACCTCTATGATTTTAGATATGATACTAAATCCCTGACCTAGGTTTATTCGTTTACAAATTGGAGATGCTGATACATCAGTGATATCACACTCAAGTAGAAATATAGTCACTAAACCATAGATAAGGATACCTGCCTGCAGTATATTGTTTTAGAAAACCACATAATTTGAACATAATTTGAATTTTAATCTGTTGTATTTTATATTTGTTTTATTGTATGTTCCTTTGCATTTTTATTTAGATATTTTCCAATTACATTTTAATCTGATTTGGGACTTAATAAGTTGAAGTTCCAGATTCTCTGCCCCCCCCCACTCCCACCTCCCTTCAAATCTAAAGGCATATAGATATACTTGTAATATGATGTACAATTGGGTATGTTTAGCCTAGAGAAGAGTAGGTAAGGCATGATAACTTCTGACATTTGAAAATTGTTATACAATAAGCTTTAGATTTATCCTGTTTGATCTCAGAGATCAGAATTGGAAATTATAGGACAGTAGATGCTAGTCAGAGACAGTTGGGGGCATAGTGGATATAGTCATGAAGTTCTGAATTCAAGTTCAGGCTCAGATTTCTTAGGTTTGTGACTCTGTGTATGTTACTGTATCTTGTTTGCTTCAGTTTTCTCATCTGTAAAAATGAGTTAGAGAACAAAAATGAAACTACTACAGTATCTTTCCCAAGAAAACCCCAAATGGGGTGACTAAGAGTCCAAATGTGACTGATGTGATTGAAGAGCAGATGCTAACCTGGTCTACTTGCTTTTTGTTCCTCACAGTTGTCTTGACTTGTTTACATTTGACCATTCTTCATGTTTGTAACATTCTCCCTATTCACTTCTGACTCCTAGTTTTCTTGGCTTTCTTCAAGACTTCCCTCAGTTCTCCTACTGTTACTTTCCATTTAATTATAATAATGATAGGGATATAATGGAAACTACAATTTTAGATTTGCAAGTGCATTTGCTTTATCATTTCATCCTTATAACAACCTTAGAAGGTGGTTCCTATAATATTATCCCCATTTTACAGATGAGAAAACTGAGACTGAAAGAAATCATTTATTGACTTGACAATGTGACAGAAATTGTGAATGTCTAAGGCAGGATTCAAAAATTCAGGCCTTCCTGATTCCTAAGTCCAAGGCTGAAAGCTATGCACCATCTAGTTGCTTCTAAGATATTATATGCTTATATAAAAAGTTATTTGCATCTTTTGTCTTCCATTAAAATGCGAGATCTTTCAGAGCATGATTCTTTGTATTCTCTGCTTGGGTCCAGTGTCTAGCACTTAATAAATACTTAGTAAAAACAATTAACTGATTCACTTAAAGTTATGGTATATTTATCATCATAAAGTATTTATTGTTATTTATTGTGAGACTTTTAAAGGAAGAAGAGTTCACAACCAAACACTGGAATAAAAAGAACATAGAAGGGGGTGGCTAGGTGGTGCAGTGGGTAGAGCACTGGCCCTGGAGTCAGGAGTACCTGAGTTCAAATCTGGCCTCAGACACTTAATAATTACCTAGCTGTGTGGCTTTGGGCAAGCCACTTAACCCCATTGCCTTGTTAAAAAAAAAAAACCCTAAAAAAAAAAACCATAGAAGGTAAAGTGGATAATTTGATTGTATTGAAAAGTGTTTACATAAAAAAATGCAGTCAAAACTATAATGGAAAGCAAATTGGGGGAAAAATGTTTGCTCTAAGTTTCTCTGACAGAAAACCTTTTATAAGTAAATTGATAAATAATTGATTTAAATTTATTAGAAAAAAGAATCAAGGGGCAGCTAGGTGGCACAGTAGATAGAGCACCAGCCCTGGAGTCAGGAGGACCAGAGTTTAAATCTGGCTTCAGATACTTAATAATTACCTAGCTGTGTGATATTGGTCAAATCACTTAACCCATTGCCTTGCAAAAAAAAAAAACCCAAAACAACAACAAAAAAAACAAAACAGAAAAAAGAGTTAGTACCTGAAGGATGAGAAACTGAATACTAACAAGAACTAATTACCCAAAATAAAATGGTCAGATTGAAAAGACAATCCTCAAATGAAGAAATTCAAGCTGCCCATAGCCATATGGAAAAAAATTTCCAAATCACTAATAATTAGAGAAGTGCAAATTAACATAATTAAGGTTCTATCTTACACCTGTCAGCTTCACAAAAATGATGAAAATGGAGAACTATAGGAAAACAAGCATATTAATATATTATTGGTGGAACTGAAATGTTTCAGCTATTCTGGAAACTAAATTTGGAACTAGACTTCAAAAGACATTAAATATTCTTACTCTTTGACTTAGTGATTTCAGGGCTGGTTTTCTTTCCACTGCGCCACCTAGCCGCCCCAGTTGCCCATCAATTGGAAAGTGTTTGAACAAATTTTTGTATATGAATGTAATGGAATATTATTATACTTTTGGAAATATTGAACAAGATAATTTCAGGTAAACTGGTAAAAATTTATGAACTGATACAAAATAAAATGAGTGTAACTTGAAAAAAATTTATATCATAGTAGTATTATTTAAAAAACCAAACAACACTTTGAAAGGCTTCAGACTTTTGATCAAGGCAACAAGTCAATGGCCAATCATGATTCTTAAACACTGATGATAAACCATATCCACTTCCTGATAGATGATGAACTAAGGGGTAGAATGCCATGCATTTTTGGACTTGGTCCACTGTGGAAATTTATATGAGGATTTTCTATTTCCTTTTTTCAATATAGGTAGAGGAAAAGGTGGAAGGGACTTGCAGCTGGGTTACCAAAATTGAAAATAAGAAAGAAAAAAAGATGAGAGGAATATTGAAACATTTTAAAAATGAATAGAAAAAAACAAAACAAAATTCAGTTGGAGAACAAACAGGACATCTTTAAAGATAATATGCTAAATGTAATAAATGTTTAAAAAGCAAAAGCAAATCTTTCATAATAGATTTTCAGCCTTGTGTAGAGTTGTATTTTTGTTTTATCTTGTAATATAGAAATGTTTATCTTATTTCGTGTTGGTTAAATTTAGAATTAAAAAAAGCAAAACAAAATCAACAAATTTACTGTAGACACACCACTAATGTTGCTCCTCTGCCCCAATATAGTGAGGGCCAGAGTGGAATAGGAGATAGGCAGCTGGTACTAATGTCAGGATAATTTTCATTCAAGACTTGCCCCTGACAGTTATTGACTGTGTCAACCCTGGGAGATGTAACATTGTTGGAGTGAGAATGCTTTCACTAGGAAGTCCTTAATATCAGTGATATTAGCACTGAATTTCTCCTCCCCCTCCCAAAAAGATATAGTACAAGGCCACTCTATGTATGATGTTTTGTTCAGTTTTCATCATTCTTGAGTTCTAACTTCTATACCAATATGAGTCATGCAAATTGTAGTTCTCAGGGATCCTAATAAATTCAGAATAATTATAGCACTATATTATAGGTAAAGGACAAACATTTTGGAGATTAACTTTGTGTGTGTGTGTGTGTGTGTAAGTATGCATGCACCAGGAATTATTTCCTGACATGAAACTGGGACTGACTATTATTACATTAGCTCCTTGCTCTTAACTGTGTCAGCATTGCTATTTAAGGCTTTTATCCTGATCAAGGTGTCCTTGGATTGTAGCAGTAAGGCTCTGTATCTACTATGGTGATACATGAATTGTCAGAGGCTGGAGTACAGAATCCAAGGAGATTAATGGTTTCAAATCAGATTCATTAGGGTGGATCCATCCACGTAAGTTGGTATTTCCTCCAGAATACTTGGATTATGGGATGTAGCATATTTTAATATTTGTGTTTATAGTTCTGTTGATCTAGAACTAGAAGCATTCACAGTCTATCTAACAATGTCTTTATATCACAAAAGGGAAATGAAGAAGAGCAGAGTTGGTTAGAGCCAAAGAGGACTTCACACAGCCAGATGGTACAGATTTTTGGTTTCAAATATTTAGATAGACTGGGTGGATGGTTTCAAGTTTCCAGGCAAATTATATGGCCTTCAATTTTGCTTATATGGGCACAGCCCTGGAGTTCTATGTAACTTTGTACAAATTAAATTTGAGTATAGAAGGAGTAAAAGTTATATATAGTATATGTTAACAACTCCTTTTGTGGTTGTACTGAGTCCTCTGTTCACCATTTTACTTTGACCCTAATATTACCTTGAGCAGGGAAGGTGAAGAACTGTGTCCTTTATTCCTGATCAGAACCTGTCTTGATTTTGTAAAAACTGAAATACATCATTGTTAGTAATTTTTTTTTAATATTGAGCATTTTTTTACTATTGATGCTGTTTTGGGAATTTCAACTTTTTAAGTGGCAGTGTGTAGTAGGATTGATTATTAAAGGGGAGAGGTGCTATAAGGAAACTGATTGGAAAATTGTGTTTTACTTGAGGGAATGATGTGTGACAAATTCATCCCTGATACATAAAAGTTGGTATTCAAAATGAATGTTATATGAAATGCAAAATAGTGGCCCACTTGCTCAGCACTGTTTTCTATCAGTTCCATAAATGTTTATTGATTATTAGTATATGTAATATATATAATATAATATATAATCAATATCTAATATCTATTGTAGAATGGCATTGGATCTGTTTCCTTATGTTTCATAAAATGCAAATACCCAGGAAGAGTCTTTTTAAACAAAAATGCCAGTCATTCATTTCAGTGTAGAATTTATCAACTAATATTTATAAAATGAAAGGGTTGACTGAATGTCATAATATTCTATGATCTTGGCTTTAGAAAACAAGTTCGGGGTAGCTAGGTGGTTCAGTGGATAGAGCACTGGCCCTGGAGTTAGGAGTCCCTGAGTTCAAGTTTGGCCTCAAACACTTCATAATTACCTAGCTGTGTGGCCTTGGGCAAGCCACTTAACCCCATTGCTTTGTAAAAACCTAAAAAATAAAATAAAATAAAGTAAAATAGAAATCAAGTTCCTTCCTACTCCTCCCCCATACACACACACACACACACACACACACACACACACACAGACAATGAAAATAGCAAGTATGCATTATTTAATTTCTATTTGCAAATGATAAATCTAATATCTTGCCTTTCCAGAATCTTGCATGAAACTTCACCAACAAAAGAGAGACTAAATTAGAGGATGAAGATAGATCTCATTTAGGAATTTGCTTAGAGAAATTTTAGATGATGAAGACTTCATGTTACTATTTTTTTTTGTCCAAAAATTTTCTCCCATGATATGCTTAAAAATGAAATTAAGGGATGAGAAAGAGAAAATGCATTGGGGGAAAAAGGGAAAGGGGTAAAGTAGAATGGGGTAAATTATCTCACATAAAAGAGGCAAGAAAGAGTTATTATAATGGTGGGGATTATGGGGGAGGTGGTGGGAAATCCTTGAACCTTAATCTTATTGAAATTGACTTAGACAGGGAATAATATACACACTCAAATGAGTATCAAAATCCATCTCACCCAAAAGGAAAGTAGTAGGGGGAATGGTTATGAGAAGAGGGAGCTGTTCATAGAAGGGAGGGTGGATTGGGGGGGCAATAGTCTGAGGTAAAACACTTTTGAGGAGGAACAGGGTGAAAGAAGAGAGAATAAATGGGGAAATGGGTTGGAGAGAAATACAGTTAGCAATAATAACTGAAAAAAATTTTGAAGCAAATTACTTTGATGAAGTTCTCATCTCTCACATAAACAAATGAGTCAAATTTATAAGATTAAGAGCTAATCCCCAGTTGACAAATGATCAAAAGATATGAGGAGTCAGTTTTTAGATGTAGTAGTTAAAGCTATCTTTAGTTTTATCAGAAAATGGTCTACGTTATTATTGATTGGAGAAATGCAAATTAAATCAATACTGAGGGCCTGCCTATCTCACACATTTTATATTTGGCTAATGGGACAGAAAAGAAAAATGATAAAAATTGGAGGAGATGTGGAAAAATTAAGATACTAATGCAATGTTGGTGGAGTTATGACCAGATTCAATCATTATGTAGAGTATTTTGGAATCTTGCCCCAATATTGATAGCAGCTGTTATCTATTGGAAATTAAAGAGATGGCTATTAAGTGAGGAAGAGTTGAGCAATTTATTGTGTATAATTGTGATGGAATACTGTTGTAATATAAGAAAGAGTGCTAGATGCTGTCACAATATCTTGGGAAGACTTATATGAACTGATGCAAAGTGAAATGAGTAGAAGATTATACATAGTAGCAACAGTATGGTAAGATGATCAGCTATGAATGATTTAGCTATTCTCAGCAATACAATAATCCAAGAGAACTCTAAAGGTACTTAGTATGAAAAATGCTATCCATCCCCAGATTAAGAACTGGTGGAATCTCATTACAGATTGAAATGTATTGTTTTAACTTTATTTTTTTTGTTTATGTTTTCATTTACAATATGACTAATATGGAAATATGTTTTACATGATTATATATCTTATATAAAATTACTTAGTTTCTCAATGAAGGGAGTGGGGAGGGAGAAAGAGAATTTGTAACCCAATTTTAAAATGAATGTTGAAAATTGTTTTTACCTGTAATTGGGAAATATAAAGTACTAACTAGAAAGATTCCTTCCAGTTCAAAAAAATATTTTTATGCCAGCAAGATGAGTGTTAACAGTTTTAGACATTTTATTGAATATTAAATAGGATCATCTTTCATACCATATTTTTTTTAAAAAAAGTTTTTTCTATCATGTGGAAATACTTTTAAGGGATAAAGCTAATGTATTAGGGCATGCATTTTTTTTTAAATTAAATGTTTTGTAATTATCAGGAATTATCAAGAACTTATTTTTTCCACTCCCATCTCACTCTCCCCATTGGGGGAAAAATTTCTTCTGACAAATATGCAAAACAAATTGTGGAAATACTATTTAACATTTGTCAATGTGGTTTTTTTTAAGCATTCCTTTCCACAATAACATTCTAATGAAAAGACATATAAGCATGAGTATTACATGATGACCATTACTACTACTACTGCATTTACCAGACCATAGGAGTGATTCCTGACATGCAAGTAGCCAAAATGGCATAAAACTAGCTAGTTAATATTAAGTCTAGTACATCTTATTTATTTTATTTTTAAGGCTACAAGACAGTGCGGTATAGTTGAAGGAACCTGAGTTTTAGAGCCAGAAAATTTCTGTGTTGTTTCCAATACTTTTTTTTCTGTGACTGTAGAAATAACTACTTAGAAAATACTCTTTAAGCCTCAGTTTCCCCTTTTATAAAAATGCTTCCAGTTTTCTTCTTATTGGATTCTTTTAAGCCTCCAGTGAGGGAGTATAAGTAAGTATGTATATCTTGTCTCATATGATATAGCAAGAATTCATATTTAGATATGCAATGGAATAGATATGCCCACTGAGGTCTCTTCCAGCTCTGAGATTTTGTTTATTCTAAAAATTGTTTTGAGAATAATACCCCCTGAAGTTAATTGGAAGTACTAAACACAACTATTTTAATGGAAATCTAAATAATTGGCTTAAGAAGTTCTTACTTAGAAAGTTTTATTTTCATGTCATATTTAAATATTTGTGCCATTATGTTGACTTTTAAAATATTTTTCTGTTTATTTTCCAAGCTATTTTTTTCTACATATGATTTCAGAGCTATTTTCTTGAAAAACGTTTTGAGAGTTTTACTGTATTATTGGTTTAAAAATCAAATGCCTAGGCTTGTACATTTTTGGCATTATAATTAAGGATTTATTAAGTGCCTATATTATATGTGAGACCTTATTCTAGGTGATAAAGAAAGAAATGGCAATGAATGCCATTATCCCAACTTCCAAAGAATTTAATAGAGAGATATGAGACTGGGCAGCTAGGTGGCACAGTGGATACAGACCAGCCCTGAAATCTGGAAGACCTGAATTCAGATTTGGCCTCAGACACTTAATAATTGCCTGTGTGACCTTAGGCAAGTCACTTGACCCCATTGCCTTAAATAAATAATATATAAAAAAAGAAAAATATGAGACTTTGAATCAGGAACACCTGAGTTAGAAAGCCACACCTGACCTTTATTAGGTTTCTTTATTAGGCAATATTTATTTTTATTTTATTTACTTTATTAGGCAAATCACTTTGAATCTCTGCTCGTCATTTTCCTTATCTGTCAAATGAACATGATACCTGTAGTATCTGTAGTAGTCCCATGGTTATTTTGATGGCACTCAGAAGGTGACATGTAAAACAGTCTGAAAAGCTTAAAGTTCTTTATAAACATCAGCTGTTAGTATTACTTTTGATTTATTCTCCAACTCCCAACAAAATGACAACCCCCCCCCCCCCAAATAAAGCCCCATATTTTATGCTTAGGCTACTTTAGCTGGAACAACGTGGAGGAAATGGCTATGGAAATCTGTTTTGTTTGTCTTAATTTCCTGTGGACATCCTCCAACAGCAATATTGGAGCCAACAGTACATATGAAATCATGGGTTAGAGGCTAAACCCCGCCCTTACAAAGAAGAAATTGAATAAGCATGCCTGGAGTTATGCCAGGACTCCACAGTTTGGCATGTCGACTTTCTAGTAATTGATGTTGTATTTTATTACAGAAGCCAAGCTGTAGCCCGTCCACTCATTCCTCAACTGTTTAGGAGCCTATACATGATGTGGCTGCCTCTTATACTGCATTAAGGTTTCATCATTCAGATAGGTACTCTAGGGCATTGCCAGAACCTCAGTCAAGTTTTTTCCCCCTCTTTACTAGTATTTTATTATTTTTTTAAAAATTTATTTATTTTTGAATTTTACAATTTCCCCCCTAATCTTGCTTCCCTCCCCTCACCTCCCACAGAAGGCAGTCTTATAGTCTTTACATTGTTAACATGCTATACATTGATCCAAATTGAATGTGTTGAGAGAGAAATCATATCCTTAAGGGAAAAAAAGTATAAGAGATAGCAAGATTACATAATAAGATAACTTAAAAAAAACTAGAGGTAATAGTCTTTGGTCTTTGTTTAAACCCCACAATTCTTTCTCTGGATACAGATGGTATTCTTCATCACAGTCTCCCCCAAATTGTCCCTGATTGTTGTTGCACTGATGGAATGAGCAACCCCATGTTGCTGTTATAGTGTACAATGTTCTGGTTCTGCTCATCTCACTCAGCATACAAATCCTTCCAGGCTTCTCTGAATTCCTATCCTTCCTGGTTTCTAATAGAACAATAGTGTTCCATAACGTACATATACCACAATTTGTCCAGCCATTCCCCAATTGATGGACATTCACTCAATTTCCAGTTCTTTGCCACCATAAAAAGAGCTGTTATGAATATTTTTGTACAAGGAATGTTTTATCTTTTTTTCATGGTATTGCTGGATCAAAGGGTATGCACATTTTTATTGCCCTTCTGGTGTATTTCCAAATTTGCTCTCCAGAAAGGTTGGATCAGTTCACAGCTCCACCAACAGTGTTTTAGTGTCCCAAATTTCCCACATCCCTTCCAGCATTGATCATTGTCCTTTCTGGTCATGTTGGTCAGTGTCTCAGTGAAGTTTTAAGCTTCCAAATTGACTCAAAGTTTTAATATCTTAAAACGTCATTGAAATTTTGGGAACATCCTGTAGTACCTACTTCAGTGATGGAGCAGTAATGCAGCTACATCATTCAGGCTCAGTAAATTCTTGAGAAATTAATGAAAAGAATATTACTTAACTTCTTTAATAAAAAGTCCCCAAATCTAAACATGATGAAATAAAAGGATTCTTTGAAAGCTTATTTGGAAATGCCTAGATTAGATAGGGATAATAATAAGTTACTGATGTTTTACATTATATTTAAAAGTTTGCAAATGACTGAAGACCTATATATATGTATATATATATATATACATATACATATACACATATGCAAATATATTTATGTGTGCATATGTATATGTGTGGATAGATAAATAGATAACACCATATAGATTTTATTAGAGACTTATACCATCTCTGTGAAATAGGAAGTAAAATATAGGGAATGATCATTATCAAAATGAAAGTTTTTCCATTTGATCCTTTAATCTTGATAGTAGTCAAGCAGGAAGATGAAATTAAAACAGCTCTCATTTACACAGGACTTTTGATATTTGCGATGCACTTCTTCTCAAGGACTGTTTGAGATGAGTCTCAAGAGAAGAAAATTGACTTGCTTATGGTCATGTGGCTATTAAAAGTCAACAGGAATTTGTAGCTAGGTTTCCTTATGAGAGCAGCGTGGTATATAGAGAGAATATTGGTTAGAATCCTAAATACTCGAGTTCAGATTTTGGCTCTGGCCTTTACTAACTGTCTGACTTACAGGTCTGAGTACAGGATTTTACTTCTCTAAACTACCTGCAAAATTAGGGATTTGGAATAAATGGATTTTTAAGGTTCCTTTTAGCTCTAAATCTGTGATTCTTAGATTTCATATGTCAGAAAATTTTTATTTTCTCTGAATAAATGCATTATTCAGGAATACTTCACATATTGCAGAATAACTTCTTGTGCTCTTCTGAAATTCTTTCCTTCCTTTCAAAGTTTATATTTTCTCTAGGGATGAAGATAAATAAGGTATATATTCTTTGCTTTAGAAGAGCTTACATTTCAGCAGAATGTGTGTATAAGTTTATGCATGTATAGAGATATGTTTTCAATATGCAAATTGTGCTAATTCATCAGTTAATATCAAGTAATTTAGGGGCAGCTAAATAGTCCAGAGCACTTGGCCTAGGGTAAAGAATACTTGAGTTCAAATATGTCCTCAGATATTTACTAGCTGTTTGACTCTGGGTAAGTCACAACTTGGTTGCCTCAATTTCCTTATCTGGAAAATGGAGATGATAATATCACCATTTTCTCAAGGATGTTGTGAGGATCAAATGAAATAGTAATTATACTTAGCAAAAGGCACATAATGTTGTGCCAAATTAACTGCTCCTACTGCTGTTGTTATTATTATTATTATTATTATTATTATTATATGGTGCTCTATGGGAGTGAGATATGCTCAAAGGATCTGTGATTTCCTCGGTTTGTGGGAATGCTGGAGCAACAATCAGTGTATAATTTGGTAAATAAATCCTAGAGATTATCTGAGGCACAAAAGTTAAATGATTTGCCCTGACCCAGCTAAGTATCAGATGTAGTATCCACACATTTAGATCTGGAAAGAACCTCATAGACCTTCATCTCAGGAAGTCTTTCCCTAGTCAATCTTATTTCTAGTGCTTTCCTTCTATTAATGATTTCCTATTTCTTCTCTATATAAGCTTACTTGTACATATTTATTTCCTTGCTATTCTCCCCAAAGAATAGTGAGTTCCTCCAGGGCAGAGGTGGTCTTTTACCTTTCTTTGTATTTCAAGGACTTGCCACATTGTCCAACAAATAGGTTTATTGCCTAACTCATTAAGTTCAAATTCCACAAACTGAAATTGAGGGTTTAAAAGTGCTCTGTCGAGGGTGGGTCACAGGTAGTAAGTGGCCAGATTGGGATTGGAACCAAAGACCAGTGTCTCCAAATCCAAATTTTCTTGATTCTAATTCTAGTTTGCAAGCCACTTTGCCTGTTGCCTCTTATGGGAGTGAGGTAGTTTTCCTGAAGTTTTAGGAGATGTAAGTTTTGCACTACTATTTGAATTTTATACAGCTTAAAAAAACTAAACATTTTAAGTAAGATTTTATTTTACTTTGTTTGACAGAAATTTATGTGGGTAGCAGTTTCTTGTAATTTCTCCCTTGACTCCCCTCCATGTAGAGTTCTGTGCTGTGTTAATTTTTACTGCTGTTTCTTTCTGAAATTTAATAGCCTTGTATGAAAGTTCTAGTGGGAAACATTGTTCCCTTTGTTGGAGCCGAAGAAGTGCCTTTGTAACGGGCATGAGATAGGCTGCAGATGACATTTTTTGCAACTCTGAAAAATGTGTCTCTGTCTTTCTTTGTATTCTGGTCAGGGCTGCTCCGAATGTTCACTTGTGTATGTTTAAATTATGGTGTGGCATTTTAATGAAGTTGCAGTGATAGCTTGACAGTGACGCTCATCTTAGATAAACAAAACAGAGTAGGTCCTTTTGTTGACCTAGCACAGATGGGTCTTGAGTTTCTTCCTTCTCCATTCTAAGTGATCTTTGTGGTCAGACTACAGACTTCTTCATAGATTTAGTCGTAGCCACAAATATTTGCCAATGTAATATGAATATTAGTTAAATTTGACTCATTTAACAGGGAAATGTTGTCTTTTTCCAGAACTGGCTTTAAAAATTTATCATGTTTGTCTGTTAGATGTAAATTTCTGGCTTAAAAGACATTTATTTCAGAGTTTTACATGCTCTAACAATATTTCAAATTGCAGTTATACATTCCAATTTAATACCTTGCCTTAACCCTTTAAATAAATGAATACAATAAAAAAATTCTGCTTGGAAATTTCCATCATGAAATCCGGGTGACATATAAAATAATAACCTGTAAAGTAAATGTCTATAAATGTTATAGAACATTTGAAGAGACTGGGCGATTTTGGAAAGGGTGCCAGACTTGGATGAGCCTAACATTGCACAGTAAATAACAACTTTGTGTGTACACTGCTTCAGAGGGGTTAAGCTATATTCCCTTAATGAAGAGTAACTCCCATTAGTAAAATAATTGAATAATTGAATTCTTCAGAAGGAGATTGGTATGAATATATCCTGAATGTTCCGCCTTGGTACTGAGATACTTAGATTTTAGATGGAAAAGTAAAAATTAATAGGAAAGTTTGGCAGCTTATTGCTTTCAGATTTAAATAACAAAAAAGGATAGATTATTTACTTTGGATGTTCTCTTGTAGAATAAATGCAAAAGTACACATAAATATCAAGAAAAAGGAAAGAAAATTTTTATGTTATAAATAAATACTGAATTGGAAAGCATCTGGTACTTAATAAATTCTGTATAATTATTATAATATTATACCCAACTACTTTATAAATATTATTTGATTCTCAGAATAACCCCGTGAATTGGGTGCTGTTGTTATATTCATCTTACATTTGGGAAAACTGGGGCTGACAGAGGTTAGTTGACTTGCTCAGGATCATTTAGCTTAGTAAGTGTTTGAAACCAGATTTGTAATCAGAAACTCCTGATTCCAGACCCAGTGTTCTATCCACTGTGGCACCCACTGCCTCAGAAGAAGCTATGGAAACAAAGTAAGAACTTAGTTCATGCAAAACTTATTTAGTATAGTACTTGGAGCTAAATAAATGTTTATTGAAATTGATTTGTTTGCGAAAACTAATTCACAGATTTTATTTGTCATATATTTTATTAATAACTTTTGTGTTCTTATTAGAATAATTCTTGGGGAAAACTCTACAATTCTTTTCTCCAGGTTGCTTTCTACCTTGTAATAAATAATCTGAAGGGAAAAATTTATAATGTTGTGACTGTAAATGGCAGTGTAGTCAACATCCTATCAACTACCTTTTAGTAGTGATGAGGAAATACATTTCATCATTAGTTCTCCACAGCCTCTAGTGATTTCTCAGTTATTCAGAGTTTGACTTCCACTTAGTGATTTTCATTTATAATCAAATATTTTTTTCTTATTTCATGCTACATAAGTTTATACAAATATTCTTATATTTTTCTCCATTTCTTTTGTTTTCTGTTTCTTCATGCACCAAAGAATACTCTTATTAGATTCATATACTGTGTCTCCCTTAGGGAAGTCAAAGGTAGAAACAAAAAGTCTAATATAGTCCAAAATTTTTCGAGCAGTACTCATTGTAACAGCAAACAAGCAAATCAAACTTGGGAACAAAGTGGATGCTCATTGATTGTGGAATGACTGAAAAAATAACTGATGAATATGAATATAATAGTATATTATCATTCAGTAAAAATGAAAAATACGAGAAATTCAGAGATACATGGAAGATTTGTGTGAACTGATGTCTCATATTCTCTGTAGTGGTATTTCTGAACTGAAGAGTAGGAAAGGTTTAATCATTTTTCCCATATAATTGCAAATTAATTTTTAGAATGTTTGAACCAGTTTACAACTCTGTCAGCAATGCATTGTTATGTCTCTTTTTCCCAAAGCAATTCCAATGCTGTTACCCCTTCTCATCTTCATAAATATTAATTGGTTGATTGAACAGACATTGAAATAACTCTAAACTTGTCCTAGAAACCAGTTCCCCCCCCCCCCCCCCCCGGCTTTAAACACAAATCTTTTTTAATGAAGAGAACAGTTTATTGCTAACAACCCTTTAATCAGCTAAAACTATGAAAATAATTCATACACAAATGCTTAGGGAAAAGTGCAAATTTTCACAAGCAATATTTATAACACACCTTGGTCTCACAACCCAATGGAGTTTAAGGTGGTTTAAACAAAGTCACATTTCTAATTGCTGACTTCTGGGTGTAAACTTTTATTGTCACATATCTAAAATGGAAAATAAACCTACTTTTTATTATGTTACATGATTATGAACCAGGACCCAGTTAGTTAGTCCATTAGCAATTTATAAAGTGTCTAGTATATAGCTTGTGAAGAATGAAGTTGAACATGATAACATGATATTAGATTTGGGCAGACCATGTGACAAACAAGTGCATCATTATTATTCTCAAAAGTATCAAGAGATTTTGAGGAAGCTCCCCTTTCTCCCTTCCCCCAACATGCCACCCCCGATGTTGGGTGAAATCCTTGTAGTGAATTTATGGAAAGATATAGAGGAGAGTTCACAGGAAGAAAATTTATGTATCCATTGTGAATCTACTCACAGTGAGATTATAGTTATCTATTGGATTATTAGAGTAGATACAGAGTTTTGAAAAACTATGTAATAGAACTGTACTTATTTTATTTTCCATTACAAATTATCTCCCTCCTTTTACCTCCTCTACCCATTGAGAAGACAAGAAATATGATACCTTATTATAACATATGAATTCACATAAAACACATTTCCACTTAAAAAAATCTATTCATTCATCCATTTATTTATTTATTTGTCTATGTATCTATTATCTATCTATTTATTTATTTTTAAGTCTGGATGTAGCTGGATTCCCTCATTAGTGGTCTTTGAGCAGACAATGGATGCCTACTCATCCTCAGTCTCATTCACTTCAGATATCCTTTCAATTACCATATCATCTTGCTTTTGCCTCTTTAACATTTCTTATTTACTACTTCTTGCCACTCTTGTAATGCCCAACTCTAGTTCATGACCTTATCACCCCTCACCTGGACTTTTACAATAATATCCCTATCCTTGGTCTCTGCATTCCATCTTCCTCATAATTTTCCAGTAAGGTAGATCTGACTTGTCACTCCTCTTGCTCCCATCATCAATAAATTCTGGTGATGCCATATTATATATTCTAGGATCATATAAACTGCACCTAATTTTTCTTTCACAACTTTTCCCTTTCTTATGTTTCTAGTCTTCTTATACTTAACTCCCCTCCATATGTTCTGTGGCCTCATCACATTGACCAATCTGCTGGCACTTAGACATGATTGACTTTTTTATCTCTAATTTTCATACATTGCACTGTCTTCTATTCCAAATAGATGCATCTTTCTCACTTCTACCTTTTTGATTCCTTTTGATCTTTAAAGATTTGATGTTATTTTTTGACAAGGCAAGGGGGGTCAGGTGACTTGCCCAAGGTCATGCAGCTAGGTAATTATTAAGTGTCTGGTCCTCCTGACTCTAGGGTGGGTGCTCTTACTACTGTGCCCCTTAAGATTTATTTTAAATACCACCTTTTGTAGGACCCCTATCCTTATCCCCTCCTTCCAATTTTCCACTCTATTTTTTTTTTCACCTATAATGTTACTTTCCTTCTATTTAAGCTTCAGGGTCTTTTTTTTCTCCTTTTTTTTTATTTGTACGTTCATTGTAGTTAGTACTTCATAAATGTCTGTTGGTTGATTTTGCTACATTGATTTTGCTACATTGTAATGGAGATTCTCTTTTTGGTTAGAAGGTGGACTAAGTGATTGCTGATCTCTTCCAAGTCAACTTATTTTTTCCCATTTTCAGTGTATGAAAATGAAATGTCAGATTTGCTTTAGTTTGCTTTTCTCTTTGGTTTTATAGATTTTTCATTAAAACATAAGTAACAAAATATTAACTGGGATAACACCAAATTCATCTAGTAATTGACAATTTTGTTTGCATCTCATACTAATTGCCGTAAGACAGACATGCAAGAAAGAATTATTTTTGATCTCCAGGATCATAAAAGTACAGAATGGCCATCACTGGCTCCTTGAATTGTCACAGAGGTATAGGTTTAGAGCTGGAAGGGCCTTCTGCTATTTTATAGAAGAAGAAGCCGCCGAAGCCTGAGAGGCTGACACCACCCCTCTTTCCAGGCACAGCTTGGTAAGTGTCCAAAATGTAATTCAAAACTAGATGTTCCCAGTACTTTTATCACCTAGTAGATCACACTGATTCTCAACTAGTCTAATGAGCAAGACTTGGTTAAATGTTGGAGACCTTGGGCAACCAGTGACAGCAAATATAGGAATACAGGAAGATGCTAAGCATATTTTCCTTGTCTTTGAGACTTCATCTGATGGAGCTCTGGAAGGAGAATCCAGGCAGCTATTTGAAGTAGGCAAAATGTGTGCTGAGATTATGTTCCAGTTCATCTCTCCCTTCCTCTTTGTAAATATCTGTTTGGGTGGAGTTTGTCCTCTAACTTGCTCAATGTCCTAAAATATCCCTGTGTGATTACCACTTGAAATGGGGTATTTTCAGAAGAATGTTGATAGCCAACAGTAATAGAACAGCAAGAACTAATCCTTTGTCTGTTGATAATAATTTTTTATATTACATATCTTTGTAGGGGAACAATCACTTAACAAATGTCACTACTTTGCTTAGTTTTTGATTCTTAAGACAACCTACCCAGGAGCCCAATTTTTATTTCCTCATTTAGGTTTAGTTGTAGCATCTAATATTGCTAGAGATAGTGTTCTTTAATTCTCTTTTGCTTGTGGTATTATATCTATGTATGGACTCAGGTATGTGGAATTGTATAATTTTTTTTTACTAATTTAAGATGATTATATTCTTCCTTAAAGTCAGGGAAGATGCAAAATTCAGACTTTCACAGTAGATTCTTAGCAGTGTCACCTTTTGAAGACAAAATTATATAATTTTTTTCCTCTAGAGATGGAAGAGGCAAAGATCACAAATGGAGCCATCATTTTTTTCACCTTTAGCTAATGATGTCAGAATACTATGACACAGAAACACAATGATAGCAAAACAACATTGGATAGTGTTGATATACAGGGCTTTGGTTAGTAGATAAAGGTATTGAACATCATATGGTCCTAATAAAATAAGTTTTTTAATTGAACTAAATTGAATACTTTAGCTTGCTGTCAGATTAATTTTCCTAAAATCCTATTTCTGTCTTGTTACTTTTTTAAACAAAACTCTTCAGTGCCTTTTTCTCATTTACAAGGTCAGGTTGAGTCCAAACAGTCATGCCAAGTCCAAACTTGTTAACCTGACCCACAGTTCAGTCATTTAATAAGTTTCACTTATTTCACATTTTATTCACTGTTAGCCAGATTGGTTCATTATTTCTTTATACATATCATGTTCTTCTTTTCTTGGTGTATACTTCCTCATTTTGAACACTCTTCCCTTCATATATTTCAACTTCAGTAATTCAACAAGACTTTCTTCATAACAATTTCCTCCACAGAGTTTCCCTCATACCTGAAAATCCACCCTAATCTCATTTTTGACAACTATTATCGCTCTTTTTACTTTGCTTTTCATATCCTCAGTGTTTATTTCTTTGTATATATGGGTGTTGCATTGTGTCATGGAGGGAAACCTGGGTTCTTGAAGGCTGTGTTGGTGAAGCATAAATTCTAGCTGTGCTTACCTATCACGCTAGAAGGTGGGGAGTACAAATCTAATAACAATGAGTTGATGATAAATTAAATATCATTTGTGGACCAGCTTAACTAACTTTAGAGAGAGGAATATCACCAAGTTACCATCAAGTTTTCTGGTATCTGACATACTATGTCTGTAGCTCTTGGGAGACTATATTCTAAGAAGTTGTAGGGGATTTTCAAATTTGAGTTGATGGAGAATATTCAAGTAGCATTAGACACTTATCAGATCCAATGGCCTTAACTCTGTTGTCTTCTCTAGTTTTATATTGTATGACTTGAGACTTTTCAGGTCACAACAATAATATTAATAGAAAAAATGACTATTTTCAGCAGGTCAGTGTAATCTGATAGCATCAACAAGAGAATTTCTAAAACTGTGGCCTGAAACTAATGCCACCAAGTTCATTGTCTAAATAGTGGTTAGCAAATGGAATTGTTGCTCTTTCCTTGTTGGCACAGAGATTTTATAATTCAACCTACCTAATTTTTAGAAAAATAGTCCAAGTGGGTCACTTACTAAGTAATTACTTTGATTTATTTCCTTCTATTGTGTTTTTATTTGTTAGAGTCAGCTCTTGTTGGAAGAAGAGGACTTTATATTTTCACTGAAAGAAGCTTAGTCTGGTAACATTTGAGAACCTGTGACACCAGTGATAAACTGCTACTATCCTGTACTCAAGTTTTATAAGGATTCAGATTGAGGAAAGATAATTGTGTGTCAGAAGGCATAGTGGAAATAAATCAGAGAAGTCGCATTGGCTTAATCTTGACTCTAGAGGTAATATTTTTTATAGCTGTTTCTATAGAAACTCTTCAAAAGCACATCATTTATCATATTTGGAATTAATGCCTATTGATACTGGAATAAATTTTCTAATTTATATTGGACTTATTCTTTGATTTAATTTTGATTTTTGTTTCTCTTGCTAATTTACTGTGACCTCAAGTTTAGACAAACTATCTGGATGAATTTATCATAGTTTTATTGATCTAGATTGATTAATTTAGTGATTTATATTTTAAATCAAATTATTCTAACCCAAATATACCTTATTATTTATAAAACCTTGATATTTTGATTTTTAAGAAGGAATTACTTACTTTAGGGCAATTTATATTCAGTTTTTTTAATAAGAGCCTCATATGCTGTTTTGCATTTTTTCTCAAGTTTCATCTGCACTCTCTTTTATGACTTGGCTATATTATAGTAACTGTGCAACTCACAAGATCAGCTTTTTAAAATGAGACCAGAGTTTGGGGAAGGAGAGTATGGGCATCCACAAGGCATATTCAACTGAGGGAAAGGGTGGGGAGGAGAGCAGAGGGAGATATGGCTCTTGTTTTGGCTTGCTGGGGGTTTTTACTCAAAGAAGAGAAATGCTCTTGGATCATTTAGGACTGGAGTGGCAGATGTATTACAGCTGTTATCTTTGGTTTTGCTCCAGTGATAGTATTTGTGTACATTTATCAGCCCTCCTTAAAAGACCCACCCTGGAAATAATTCAGCTCCATAAAGGCAGTTTTGTTTTTCTGTGGTTTCATATGTTATGTGGTGGTGATAGTGGTGGTTGTGTGGTGCTGATCCTCAGTCTTTAGTACTGGCATTTTAATAAGATGCTTGTTGCATGGGCTGAAAATAGGTTATGATTTTTGATTATTTTACTGTGTAAAATATATGAACCTGGGCCCCTGGCCAGGTCCTAAGGTATAAACACAGTGAACAGCTATTTTAGAGACTGAAGGTAGTCTCTGAGCTCTTATTATTACTTTCCTTTATTGACGTTAAGATCGATTTTTACAGTGCCTGCCACAGAGTAGGCATTTAATAAATGTTGGTTGATTGATTTCATTAGAATCTTTTAGATTAAATTTTTCTGATATCTAACATTGCAAAGCAAGTCATCCTAAATTTTAAATGCTTCCCTCTTCCCAAGTTTAACATTTATGAAAAGAATTGTTCAGTTTAACATTGGGTCCCCTAAAACTCAGAGTTATAAAAGCCACACTTTCAAAAGTAGTCATCTAGCTTTTGTTTTATTACCCCAGGCTTCTCATTCCACTTGTACTTTTTTAGATTGTTTAAGAGGTATTAACCCTATATCAAGTTAGATTTTTGTCTTGGGGCCAAGCAGAAAATCTGTTCTCTTTTCCAGGCAAATGAGTTATTGTTTATAAAGTGCTGAGGTATCTTGGTGCATAGTAAATGTTTAATAAATAATTATTCTCTTTCTCTGTCTTTGACATAATAGAGCTTAAAATACTTATAGAGAGCTATCAATGACTTCTTTTTTTCCCCCTTCTCCAAGATGAACATCCTTGTTATCTTTTAATGAAAGGGTTGTATTTGCTCACTTACTCTACCCCCTACTTTGTATTTTTATGCTAAAACTGGCAGATTGGGGGGCATGCCATCTGGATGGAGCACCTGGCTCGTAATATACCACTACATTTAAAAAAATTAAGGGAGAATTCAAGTGAAAAAGGCTGATGAGCAAATATAGTCCCATGTATTTTTTTGTCCTGTGACAATGAGGGAGGAGTAAGACTTAAAGGCAAAGTAATTCTAATAGTGAAGATTTCCTTTCTTTTCAAGTTTTAGATTTATTAAATAAGTTTTCAAAGTTTAGAGCAAAAAGGACTGATTAATGATGTAGAATTCCCAAGGATTAAAAAGATACATTGAAACCTCAAATAACTTCATGTAGCCTTTAAGAATGTGAACTCCAGGGGCTGCTAGATGGCAGAGTGGATGGAGGGAGCATCAGCCCTAGAGTCAGGAGGACCTGAGTTCAAATTTGACCTCAGACAGTTAATATTTACTTAATTATGTGACCTTGGGCAAGTCACTTAATCCCATTGCCTTGAAAAACTGCTCTCAGAAAGGAAAGATCATCTGATGCAAAGTAAAATATATTGCTTACAAAGTAACAGCAATATTGTAAGATGATCAGCTGTGAATAATTTATCTATTCTCAGCAATACAGTGATCTGAGACAAGTCTGAAGGATTTATGATGAAAAATGTGCTGATGCTTGAGAAATAGCTTGGAAAGAAGCTAATTCTGAGAGAAAGAAGAATGAGGAAGGAGAGTAGACCAGGGAATATTTCATTAGTCCAGGCTGTGTGAGTTGTAAGAAGCCAATTTGGAGAGATGTTGTGTAAGTAGACTTAATAAAACTTGTCAAACAAGTAGTTATGTGAGGCACGTTAGTATGGGAATTTGTGATAAATCTATGCGAATCCTTTAAAGCTATGACAAACCAGCATTTTTAGTGTCATATTTATTATGGGGGATATACTTGTACACCCTTTTGCTCATGTTGTATGGGAAAAACAAAGGTCTTTGAATGTGTGTTAGTCTTTGAATTTTAATTTAGTGAAGTTTATACACCTGGTAGGAATTAGAGGTGATACAGGACCCAGTTATTTTAAATAAGTGAAGAGAGATGGTGCATTTCCAAAGGACAAAGAAAATTTATAATTTTTGGACATGGCCATTGTGAGAATTTGTTTTGTTGGACTATGCATATTTATTGCAAAAAATTTGTATTTTTTTCTTTTTTTTTAAAGAGATGGAAGATGGGAAGGAAAGAAAAGTTTTAATTGAAAAGATAAATTTAAATGAAAGGAAGTACAAGTGGCCTTTTTTCCACTGGATTTTTATTTAGTACCGTTGCTGTACACTAGCATATTGATCTTCATCATATTTTTGCCCAAGTACATTTTAAAATGTAGTTTAATATTGATAAATGTTTCTAGATTTTTTTAAATTTCAGGGTTCTTAAATTGATGTTTCCTTGATCTTACTTAAAAATTTTTGCAGAAAAAAATATTTTGGTAACTGTTTCACCATAACTGGCTTTCTTTGTAGTCGCCTATATTTTGTTTTATTCATTTATACATATTATTCTAAGAAGAGGTCCATAGAATTCACCAGATTGCCAAAGTAATGTGACATTAAAAAGTTTAAGAACCTTGCACTAATGAATGGTGGTGTGGAGGTGACTTTGTTTCTCAAAGTCCCTGTCAGTACAATGCAGACTCAGGACTTTTCTTCCAAGCTGAAAAATCTTCCAGTAAAGTCTTGGTGAAGGACTTTGTGTGTATATATGTATGTGTGTTCTGAGCATCAGTCTGACCCAGGTTTGAAGAAGCTCCTGGCTTTGATTGATCTAAGGCATGGAAGAAATCCTGTGAAATCACAGGATTTGATATTATATATATATATATGTATATATATATATATATATACATATATATATATATATATTGCTGTAGCCTAGGTACTTTTATAAAGCCCAACTTTCCCACAATCACTATGTTCTGTTTCAGGCCCTAATAAAAATAAGAGGCCATTAAGTTTTGGGGGGCCCAATTCCATTTGGGGACCCAATTGTAGCACTTTCTTGCCTTGTACAATGAAGCATACTTGAGTCTAGTAATGGAAATATGTGGTGAAATACTTAATTTTGTACATGACTCATGTGTAGCCATGCAAATTAATGTAGACCTAAAGCCTGGGAGAAATTTAACTGTGGGTTTAAGAAACTAGCTAAGTGGGTTAAGAAGTGCTTCAGTAGGAAAAAAAGCAAAAAAAAAGCAGTTTGATAACTCTAGTATGGTTGCTCTTGAGATCCCCCTGTCTATTGTAACTAGATATGCCACAGCTTTTCCACTGTTAGAGGGCTGGGTGAGGGAACAGGGTGAAAAATAAGCCAGCAGAATTTTTTTCTACTTGAAGATTCATAAAATCTTTGGGAAGTGTTCAGTTAATTGTTTTATAAAATGGTTGGTTGATAGGGAGGAGGATCAAAATTCTTGGAGCTCCTGACTGAAGATTTTTTTTTTTCCACTGAGCCTTAACTTATGTTCTTTTTTCCCTTTTTGTGAAATACAGAGGTGTTCTGAGACAATCCTTAGTAATAGGCCTTAAAATTGTGATGTTGGTGCTTTTTTTTCCTCCTTGTGGAATGGATAATTGCTTTTCAGATGGAGGCTTGATGAATAGAGGTGGGAAGTGTGAAGAGGAGGGAAGACTGAAAGAATCTCTGTCTCACTAATTTTCCTTTCAGTGTCACTGATGACTTTTGTACTTATTCTTGCATTTTCCCAGCAGTGGTCTGTGGGCTGAGCGTGACCCAGCAGATTGCTGGTGGCCCTCGTCATCCCCCTTGCCTGTTCTTGCCATATAATGGTGGGTGAGTCAGAATGCAGCAGGATGAAGAAATGACAATCTGAAATTTTCCTGTGGCAAAATTGAGAATTTAAGACTCACCTGTGATACTGTGATTTCACATTAAAATCTTACTGGTCATTTAAATTATATCTGTGATTCTTGTATGTCCTTTAATAGATGGAGGCAATTATTAAATGTGCAGCCAAGTGGCTATCCAAGTGGATAGAATACCAGAGCTGGAATCTTCTTCCTGAGTTCAAATCCTGGGACCCTGGGCAAGTTTTCTTATCTATAAAATGAGCTGGAGAAGGAAATGGCAAACCACTTCAAGAAAGCCCCAAATGGAGAGAAAGAGAAGGTTAAAAAAAAAAAGGTTATAGAGTTTATGGGGGGGGAGAGATAAGGTTAGTTAAACAGAATTAAGAAGAGGAAAAAAGTACACATGGAAGAGAAAAAGAATGCTACTTATATTTGCCTCAGTGATAAATGTAAAGTTGTAGTCATTTTGACTCAATATTATTTTCATAACTTCTATTGAAACATGCTCTTGTTTTTAATCATTCTGTCCTAAATTGCCTTTCTTTGTGCCTACCACATTCTTTCTCTATGACATGGTGCATGAGACATCTTTCTCACTCGAATAGACAAAATATTCTGTTGATGATAAACTTTTGACTTTTATTCTGTAATTTTGTAAATATCCAGACAAAAATGAGTCCCCCCCCATTTTTAAAAGTTGCAGTTTATTCATCAAAAACTCTTTGCTTGTGATTTTTTTGTTGTTTTGTTGTTAAAGTTTTAGGACTTAGAATGTACATTCTCCACTTGAGCCCAGTGAAATAGGCAGAGGTATATAGGAAAGTTATAAAATAATAGTTTTGCAATTGGAATGTCTTTGTGCTGCTGATAATGTAAAAATATCACAGAACTTCTTTAAGACAGATGTAGAAATACATTCTGCTTTCTGAAGTGTTCCAGCAGAGGTCTAAGAGAAAATTGGTTATTTCTTAAATCTCTTTTATTTATATAAAATCATATGTTTAGAGAGCAAAGGAATCTTGAAGAGGCTCTTGAGTTCATACCTTCATTTTACAGATAAGGATATTTTTTTTTAATAGAGATAAATGACTTTTCCAGGATCACAGGGTTATTAAGTTACTGAAGCAGGATTCAAACTCAGGTTTTTTGAAATTCAAAGTTTAATGCTCTTATATGCTTCAGCCAACTACTCCCTCTCTTGATTTTGGCTCTTTTCCTATTCCCTTTCTTTCCTTCTATTGGCAATATAGTTTCTTTGGTCAAAAAGTTACAATCAGACACCTACATTTTTTTTTTTTTTAGATTTTTCAAGGCACTGGGGTTAAGTGGCTTGCCCAAGGCCACCTGGCTAGGTAATTATTAATTGTCTGAGACTGGATTTGAACTCAGGTACTCCTGACTCCAAGGCCAGTGCTCTATCCACTGCGCCACCTAGCCACCCCCACCTACATTTTTTCAAATAGTCTGGATAAATGTTAGTTGATAGTAGTGGATTATATATATATATATATATATATATATATATATATATATATATATATCATTATTTGATTTTGATATCATATATATATATATATATATATATATATATATATATATATATGACATTTTAGAGCTCTAGACTTTTTTTCACATTCCAGATCTTTGTTGTAAAAAAGTGACTCTTATGTGACTTAATGTAAAAAAGTTACTTTTACAACAAGATGATCAATAGTAAAGTAGGTAAAAACAATTATTTAACCAAGAAGTTGAAATTGTTTGGACATACAAGTATGGTCTCTGTTTGACAAATATGGTTTGATAAATATTTTTGACAAGTATGTTCACAATATGGTGATAAAGAATTTAGAGAAAGATCTTCAAGATTATCTAGTTAGAACACCTTTATTTTGCAGATAAGGAAACTGAGACCATGTCAAGAGAAGGAAGGTGCCCTTGGTCACACAACAGAGTAGTAGCAGTGCTAAGATTATCAGAATTTTGAGTTCATAATGAAGGCTTAGAGGCCATAGTGCTTGTATCCATTGCTGCTGCCTTTGATTGTCATCTTCTGGGGTAGGGTACCTTTCTGGAGAAGTGAAAGTAAGCCCAGGGGAAGAATGTGTATATATATATATATATATATATATATATGTATATATATATATATATATATATATATATATATATATATATATATATATATATATATATATATATATATATAGCATTGCTGGTGATGGTGGGAATTTAGTCTAGACTAGTGAAAATTGACTGACTGGGGGGAATTTCCTGTAGCTTTAAAACATTTTCTCAGCAAAAACAAACTTTTTAATGACTAGAATCCTTCAGTTATAGGTCTGTTGAATTACATACCACAGAAGAAATTATAACTTGCATTTTAAATATCTTTTAAAAAATCAAAGTAGCAGGAAATTGATTCAGTACCATTATAAAAAACTACTCTTGTGTATGTTTTAGGGTACATAAATAGTTTATGTCCTTTATTAGTGGAGAATAAGGTTGGGGAAGATTAGATGGTACCTTCTTATGGCTATTAGCAGGGTAGATTTAAGAAGCCAAAACAACCATCTCTTCTTCCACCTCCACCCAAAAAAAAGAATCTAGTCCCCCCCCCAAAAAAAAACCCAGAAAATATTCCCTACTTTGGTAAAATACATTACCCTTGAAAAGGGACAAAGCTATCCCATTCCAACTGCCTCTATTTTAGCTAACAGAGCTGATAACAGGAAAGAGTGCTCTTTTGGACCCATGTGAATTTCCTTGCTGAGGAATGAAATGAATTGGAAGCAAGCTGGGGTTTTCCACTGAGCATGCCCTCCTCCTGCGGTGTCAGGCCTTGGGTGGGGTCTGTGGAGTTCATTAAGCTTTTCAAAGAGGCTGCTGAGTTTCCATCGGGTTTCCATCGGCTTGCCACCATCCTCTGATATCAGGGAACAGCCGACAGCTGACTTGATGTGCAAAAATAAAAGCAACGTATGTATCTTTGAAGGGGAAATTATTTAGGAAATTATTTTTGGAGGACCTTTTTAGGAAGGAAGTTTGTTATGAGAATTTGAATCAGTACCCAGAAAAACTTTATAATATTGTCTTTTTAGCCAGGGTAGTTCAGAAGGGGGTGGTGGTATGTGTTGTGTGATGAGGGAGTTGGCATACATCTCTGTATAGGTCTGTTTGAACGGTATATATTATGTTTTACCATGTTTTACCATTCTTTTAGAAGCCAGAGTTGTTTTATACCACCTGTTTATGTGTAGATACAGATGGTGAATTTTTCCTAAGTTTCCTTTAGGTATGGCTATCTCCTGAAGTTTGACAAATAGTGTATGAATGGGAAAACCCACCTGTTTATGTTTTGTTTGCCATTGTAGTTCATTTTGGTATTTCCTGACCTCCACAGGTTTACTAAACATATGTTGCCTTATTGAATGTTTCTCCTTTTTCTTTGCTTTGGGTGGAAGGAGTTGGGGAACTCAACCACTAAATTGGGTTCTAGCCTAAGAAACTAGACAATAACTCAAATTTTGATTTAGTATTTTAGTGGCAGTTATTCATAATATCCTACTGAATGTTATATGTTGTCACACAGTAAGTGGAAATGTTGAAATAATGTTTATCCCTGCTCTTTTACTTTCATTACTGAATTTCTTTTCTTCTCTTGATGATGAAGAAACATGAATAGTATTTCTTTTATTCAAGTTTGTCCACATTCTATAAGAAAACTAGCTTCATTTCTGGAGTTGCTGTTTACATTTTATTTAGATTCCATCCATATGACAATCCCACTATCATAGAGTCTCGCTTTGCTTGTTACCTTTTTTACCAAGATTGAAATCATAGCTTGCCATGTGTGCATGTGTATATGGTCACTACCTGGTTATTGTTTATTGTTGTCATGGTAGGGATTTCTCCTGCACTGCTAAAGTAATTATTCTTATTTCTTCTGTGTGTAGGAGGGAGGTTGCAGTCTTCTACATTTTTCTCTGACAATTGCCTATATACTGGAATGAGTAACTCTCTGAGGTAGGGACTTTTAAAAATGATATCATCTTTGCCGACTGCAAAGCCAGCCAAAAAAAAAAAGTCTTGTTAGAATTCATCAACATGTGGTAATTCTGAGGTGCTTTGCCGACAAGTAATGTAATCTAGGACCAAGGACTTGAAAAGGGGGATAGAAAGTTTGAGTTCTTTTGCCTTTGATATTTTGACTTTCACTTGAGCTATTCTCAGATGATATCCTTCAATTGTCACAAATCAAAACTTCATTTCAAGGATTATATTTTACTTTTCTGAAGTGTCAGCTTAGCCTGACAGAAGGAAATTCCCTTAGCTAGTCTAGTTAGTTGAAGATATTCAAAGTGACTAAAGAAGGCTAAAGTATTAATAAGGTAATACAGTCGTAATGTTTCTTTCTTTCTTTTAATTAAAGTGTGATGATGGAGAAAGCCCCTTGGGCATTCCAGATGTGATATGTGTAATTTCATTACAGTTATGGTGTTAACTTTCCTGCTCCGGGAAAATTACTGTTATCATTTTTAGACTCTGAAAGAAGGTAACAGTAGCTCTCTTGTGGCACCATCTGCTGACTGACCAATGGAGTGGCATTAATATGGGAATCAGGTCACTTTGAGGCAGCAAGATACAAGTTAAATTTGTGTATTAATCTAGAACAAAGAGTTTTTGGTGTCATGAGCCCCTTTTGTTCTAAGAACCCCTTCTCACAATAATGCTTTTAAATGTATAAAATAAAATAATGTTACAAAGGAAACCAGTTATATTGATATCAAGATGTGTTATTTTCACTTACCTAAGTTCAAGGACCTTTGAAATCTATCTACAGACCCTTGAGTGATCTTTGTGCCCTTATCTGGAAAAAAGTAGTCTTCTTTGACTTTAAGCCCTAGCAAACTTATTGATTTATCATTCCTTTAATTCTGTTCAAACCCTTTGAAGAGAATTGGCAAAGATGATCAAGTTAAAAAAATAAATTCTGTTTTATTGATGTTACTGAGGCATTAATGCTCCATTCACAATAGAGCTCTTGAGCTTTTGTAGTAGAGCATTTGGAATCTTGAGCTCTGTTGAGCTCCATCCAGCTTGGCCGACTTGTCATCCTGTGGGAAGTTGATTGATTTTGACAGTCTTTTGTCATATGACCTCTTAAATTGTTGACTCTGCAGCTAGTACACTTATCCTATGCAGTTAACCTTGATGGATTTGTAGGGGGTTTGGGGAGGAGGACCTTGTTAGCTCTATTAATGTTTACTGCTTGTAGCATTTTAGATTTGAATTCACCCTGACATAGCACTCTGCATTTTGGATTTTTATTAGCAGGTTGTTATCTGAGTGAATTGATATTTCTGCCCTATTCCCAAATTTCATTTTGCTGTGGAGGTGATTCTGTGTTCCCAGAGGCTATGTCAGTAGATCTCAGGTTCTGGTAAGTGTTAAGCTTTAAAAAACTCTTAAAAGCTTGAACCCAGAGGTGACCTATGTCTGTCATGCCAGCCTATTGTCTGTCTATGTCACCAGCTGAGCTAAGTTAGGAGATGCTTATCTCCAGGTTGCCTGTTGGAGGTTGGATAGTTGAACCAAGTCACTGATCCTGGGCAAGTTACTTGATCTCAAGTTTCCTTATTTGTAAAATGAGAGCATTAGACAACAAATTCTAAAGTTCCTTCCAACTCTAGGTCTATCATCTTGTGATATTCTATGAAATTGTGGAATCTTCATCAGTACAGAGTACTCATTTCAGATGGATTCAGTGATCCTTGAGAATGTTTTAAATATTTTAATCAAACTTGTTAAATTATTTGTGCCCCTGATCCCTATACAACTTCCCTAATTTACTTTGGAGGGTGAGAAAGTATGATTCACTTTCAGTTTACCCAATTCTCTAACTTAAAAATGCAATGACTGGTATCTCAGCTAGATGAATCAGGATAGATCAGGGTGGGGGATTATGGGGGGTGGGTGTGGGTAAGGGAGATAAGTTCAAATCTCATCTCATCTTGCATTTACTGTGTGACCCTGAGCAATTCACTTAACTCTGTTTGCCTTAGTTTCCTTTTCTGTAAAGTAAGCTGGAGAAGCAACCAGTAAACCACTCCAGTATCTTTGCCAAGAAGAGTTGGACATGGCTGAAATGACTGAACAACAGCAGCAAAAATTGCCTGATGCATTTATTTTTTCATTAATCCATTTATACATATATATTCTAGAATTTATTAACTCTTCTTTTGACTATCCTTTTTTCCTGTTAAACAATAAAAAGGCAAAAAAAAAAACCCAAATCAAAACAAAACTCTTATAACACATAGGAATAGTTCAGCAAAATTGATTTCCATACTGGTCAGGTCTCAAAATTCATGTCTTATTCTACATTTTAAATTCATCTGATCTCTCAAAGGAGGTAAGAGTTGTGTTTAATCTTTAGTTTGTAACTCATAATATCATTTTATTGATCAGACTTTAGTCTTTTAAAGTTCCTTTTCTCTATAATAATGCTGTCATTTTATAAATTGTTCTTTCCCCTAACTCTTCTCACTTCACTATGCCTTGGGTTTCTTAGGTCTTTCCAGTTTCTATTCCCCATTTGTCATTTCCTATCGAGCAATAACATTCCATTAGATTTGTATATTTTCATCTGTTCCCCAACGGGGTCTACCAAAAGAACTACTATAATTATATGTGTGTGTATACATATATGTATACACACACACACACACACACACACACACACACACACACACACACAGTATGGCAGTGGGATTAAGTGACTTGCCCAAGATAACAGAGCCAAGCAAATATTAAGTTTCTGAGATTGGATTTGAACTCAGCTCCTCCTGACTCCAGGGCTAGTGCCCACTTTACTTTTCCACTTAGCTGCCTAGCTATGCAGATTTTTATAACATTTTGGGCATAGTTCCAAATTACTTTTTAGAAAAGTTATATCAATTCAAAGTTTCATTTTTGATTCTAGTAGAATGGGTTGAAGCTTCTCCCTGAAAAAAAAAAAGAGCCACATTTTCTTGTGATAATATATGACTGGGTATCATGGAACACTATATTCTTGAAAGAATTGTTATAGTATCCTCATATTCTTAAAGAAGGAAGGTGTCCCCCACTACATTGAATGAATTTTCTGTGATGGACTTAAGGTGGGTTATGTTATAGCAGTTGCCCATTATGGATAGACTGTGTAATAGATCTTTGGGAGCAGTACACACATCAGTGAGATCACAGATTCAATTGAGTAGTGGTTATTTTTAAATAGAACTCTTGCTATTATGGTTTATTACAGTTTTGCATCTTCCTCCCGTCCCCACCCAACCAATTATTTCCCTTAGTTGTGCGATTAAAACTCTTCCACAATCTTGACTTCTGCATTTCTAGCTATATTTCATAACTGCTCCCCTTCATGAACTCTTATGGACTCGGTGCAAATTTTCAAACTAAGTATTGTTATTTCCCATCTAAATGTAGTCACATAAGCAGTTCTCCATGTCCAAAATAAACTCCTTCCTCATCAGTATTTCTCAAAACTCTTATCCTTCTTCAACATTCAATTTGGGTGCCACCTCCTCCATAAAACGTCCTATTTCCACCCCCCCCCCCCAGCAGCTAGTATTCTCTCCCAATTTTCTTTGTATTAGATTTAGTTATGTGGATATTATATTATTTCAGTAGAGGGCATCCATCTTCATTTTGATTTTGTTCCCCCTTTCACCTACTTTGCTTATGTTGTTCAGTTGATTTCAGTTATGTCTAATTCTATGGGGCCTCATTTGAAAGATGAATTTTCCTAACTCCTGGCCCAGTTCTCTTATATATTTTGCTATATAGCTGCCACATCTTGTACATGGTAGGTGCATAATAAATGTTTTTGAAATTTGTTGAATTGTTCCCAAATGATTCTTTTGAAATTAGGGTGTTGGTGGAATTTTGTAAAGAATGAGGGGCAACTCTGTGGTGCAGTGGATAGAGCACCGATCTCGGAGTCAGGAAGACCTGAGTTCAAATCTGGTCTCAGACACTTAATAATTACCTGTGTTGACCTTTAGCAAGTCACTTAACCCCATTGCCTTGCAAAAAAAGAATGAGGAAAGAAATATGTTGGTAAGGTTGTGCTTGATGAGTTGATTATAAATATTCCTGAAAGTAGCCTAGTAAAACTCATATAACACTTTATTTATAGTCTCTCTTCCTACAAATTAGTGAATAATGTGACCAGAATAAATGCTTCTGATATCATTATAGTAATCATCAAAAAAAGACATTTGTTGATAAGCCAGAGCATTAGAGAGTCATATATATGACATTCTAATGGTAATTTGTTTACTCTTAAAATTCAATAAATTCAATACTATGTACAAGACACTGTACTTTACTGGGGAGATACCTAGATAAGATACAATATAAAGCCTCAGGAAGCTTATTACCTGGTGGGGAGTGTATAACTATAATACTAATCAAAATGTGCTTAGTATAACTACAGAGTGCTTAGAGCCATGAACTGTTCCCTTCTTTAGTTCTATACTGGAGGGAAATGGAGCAGATGTGATTTAGGGGAGAGGTAGGGACAGGAAGTATGATGATATCTTTCTTCTTGCAGTGACTACTTTTGTTCCCTATTTCCTATCCCCTAATGATTGACTTGAAGGAAGCTGCTGAGTAATATTGGGGTGGGGTGTATATTTTTTCCTCTTGTCCTATTCCTTCTTCATATATTGCTCTAGAATATTAAGAGCATGACTCCCTGTCTTCCCAACTTCTTAGCATACTGGAGGCACTAAGCAAGAGTAAAATCTCTCCTTGAGGGCAGGGATGTCTAATTTTCTCATCGCTTATTCAACAACAGACTTACTCTACTTCATTCCATGGCAGAGCCCTGCTAATTCTGTCTCTCCCAGTTGATGGTGAGGCAGAATATTGTCAGGTTATTTTTCATGAAACTTTCTCATTTATAGTCTGACAGAAATGCATTTCCTCGGGAAGTTAGAGACAGTCTTAAATCATCATACAGTAGGAATTCAGTTTCACTTTATGCCTTTCCTATTTAATGGCTGTGTCTGAATGGAAATAGACTGAACAATTCAATTCAGTCAGGTTCATTTTGGGGCTTATCTTTGTCCCCAAATCTATGTCGGAGGGAATGAAAATAACATTTCAGGTATTCAGAGGGCATATTTTGCTCTTAATTTTCTATTTACGTATTTTTTCTCCTCAATAAAGTAAATCCCAGGAGGACATGGACTCTTTATACATTATTCTCTTTATACTCTATGATCTAGACAAAATAGCCTTCTTGCAGTTTATCCTAAACAACATTCCATCTATCATCTCTGTACCTTTGTAAATACAGACTGTCCCCAATGCTAGAAATTAAGTTCATCTTCATCTGTTCCTCTTAGAAACCCTAGTTCCCTGCTGTATGTGACCTTTATTTATCTCTGCAGTTACCAGTGCATTTCAAATTTTCTCACATTTGAGATTATTTTAGATGTGCTTATGTATTTTTATTGTTCCTACCAATAGAATTTCATTATTCTAGGTACATAATACTATTCATGAATAGTTGTTAAATTCAATTGAATTAAAACTGTCACCAATATTCTTATCAGTCCAATTAAGTCTTTGCAAGCTCTCTTGTGTTGGTTGACTGATGGCATGTTTCCTATAACAGTTCACATGAAGAAAGTATTTATTTTGACATTGAAATAACCTTGAGACAGAAATGTATCATTGAGAAAGCATTTACCATGGAGAAACTTTTTAAAATCTAGGATAATCTTGACAATTAATTCCAAATCATGTACTTTAATTCAGTCTGAGGGTTGGAGTGCTGCTTGATGAATAGGGTTTCATGGAAGTCAGATAATAAAGTAATGATATTTTTCAACATTTAGCAAATATTTTATTTCAGCAGCTTTTGTTAGGGGAGATTAAAAAGTGTAGGCAATTCAGGATTCTTGCTCTCACATAGTCTACAATTCTTTTTGGTAAATGGGAACTGCAGTGAAACAAGGTGGGCACAACATACCAAAACACAGTGTTAATCAGAGATGAGTTCATTTTACTCTCATCAGTGGCTGAATGAACACTGGCATTCTCACTGTGACCATCTGGGTCACAAATGCTCAGTGGCCTTAAAATGGAACTCAGGGTGAGGAAATAACTTGTCTGTTAACCATCTTGGTGAAAAATTTAGCTATTGTTATTAAGTTTTATAACAATGTACATATGGACTTACAGGGACATGTATAACTGCACATGTATAACCTATGTCAAATTGCTTGTCTTTGCAACAAGGAGGGGCAGGGAAGGGAGAGAATTTCTAACTTAAATTTTGAGAAAAAAGAATGATAAAACTTTTACATGTATCTGGGGAAAAATAAAATATTCAACTAAAAATAAATATATACACGAATTCTTCATTACCTTTATTCATATGTGTGTTTTTCATTGTCCAAAGGAGAAGAAGCAGGATGTTCTGGTTATCAAGTATTAAATGCCTACTGTGTTCTAGACACTGGTAGGCAATGGCCATACAAAGAAAAATGGAGAATGTTTGATTTTTGGGAGCTTACATCCTACTGTTTGTTATACATGTCATTACTTTTCAATAGTAGTGTCCATGACTGGAGTAATTGCTGTTTGCTGATGTCTCTGGTTTATGTGATGAAGAGTCTGTCTCCAGCATTCAACCTTACAAGTGCCTGTGGTACCTTGCTTGATACAATTCTGTTTTCTTGTCATCATACTTGATGTGGCATGCAAATCTTTTTTTAAGCAAATATGATTCTTAGTTGATATATCTTAAAAATAAGAGATATCTTTGAAAATAAGTATTCTACTCTAAATGGAAAGAAAAGGACCCCTTATTTTGGTAAATGTTGAGCACTTTTTCTGAGGGGTTGGAATTTGGAATTTATAATTCTTTTAATAAACATTTACCAGAGGTGTTAGATTTTTCTCTTTCGACTCAGAGAATGTGAACCTGTGGAAAAAATGACAAGTCTTCAAGACCCTGGTATTTAAAGACAGGTGTGCATGGGCTTATAGCCAAGTGATGACTAATGATTATGTTTGAGTTGCCCACATAAGTTTCATTATGCTTATGGGTTCTTTTTCATGACTTCCTACAGATTCTTCATAGAGACTAATATAACTGTGCTCCAAAGTTAATTTGATCATCTTTGGATCTCTGTTTGTTACTAAAGTGTGACATACAAAACAAATGTGAAAAGTGTGTTGGAATAATTTATAAAAACTCAGATAGTGTCAGTTTAATATTTTTCTAGAAATGGATAGAGTGGTAGGAGTACTAGGCCTGGATTTAGAAAGATTTAACTCCCTGAGTTCCAATCTGATCTCAGACATTTACTGGCTCTATAACCTTAGGCAAGTCACTTGATGCTGTCTGCCTCAGTTTCCTCAACTGTAAAATGAACTGGGAATAGGAAAGGGCAAACCACTTCTGTGTCTGTCCCAAGACTAACACAACTGAATGGCAAAATAAAGTTAACTATTGATAGAATTACTGTCTTGATCCAATTTTCTTATTTTTAAAGGTATATAATTATATAAATGTAGAGTAGGACCCACTAAAATATTTGAGGAATATATTCATTTGTCGGCTATCTACATTGGAATGTCTCAGTGGCAATAAAATAATAAAATAATTAATTCTTATATAGTATCTATGTGACATGTAATGTATGTGCTCAGTTTTCAATTATTATTTCATTAGAGCCTCATAACCATCATGGGAGTTAGAAGTATTATTATCTCCATTTTTCCCATGAGAAAACTGAGGCAAACAGTGACTTGCCCAGGGTCACATAGCTACTAAGGGTCTGGAGCTAGATTTGAACTTAGGTCTTCCCAATTTCAGACTTTGTGCTTTGTCTTCTACACTATCAAACTTCTCCTAGGCTATTTGATATTAGTTAATGTGTTAAAATCAATTTGTAATTGCAAATATATCTATTCATTTTCACATATATGCACATATGCATATAGGTACAAAATATATATGTATATACACAAAACACATACATACACACACACACACACACACACACAGATGCACACCCAAAGCCAAAATATAAGCTAGTTACCCATATAATCTAAATTGGTAGGTTCCCCCCACCCCAGATCCATCTGGAGTTGAGTCTCCAGTTTCAGTGCTCATCCTAATGCTTCATAGAAAATAATGAATACATAATATAAATAATTAAATTGGGGAGAGTTGGGCATTTGCCTATCTTCTTCCTGCTCAGAAGGCCCTTGTTCTTTATCCAGTTGCTAAAAAACTCTCACAGAAAGACTAAAATTGCTGCTTGAACCAAACTTTTTGCATTACTACATTTCTTTTTTTTACACCTTGCTTGGTTTGTGGGTTTTGGTTTGGATGCCTTCATTTTTAGGATGCATGGGAATCAAAATGTAAGAGCAGGGACTATGGTCTGTTGATTGATTGATTGATTGATTTATAGGTTTTTGCAAGGCAAATGGGGTTAAGTGGCTTGCCCAAGGCCACACAGCTAGGTAATTATTAAGTGAGACCGGATTTAAACCCAGGTACTCTTGACTCCAGGGCTGGTGCTTTATCCACTGCACCACCTAGCCTCCCCTGTTGATTTATTTTTGCCTGACTTTGTATTCCCCAGTGCTTAGAATCATGCCAATAACTCAGTAGATGCTTCAAAAATGCCTGTTAACTTAGTGATTTTTTTTCTGTTTCATTAAATTAATAAATTTTTAAATCTCTGTTGCAACATACAGAGAATAGTCATAGCTGACTAAAGATAATAATGCTACTACCCTTAATTCAACCCATTTTTCTCCCTTGCAATGTAACTCTTAATTATATCTATTATATATTAGAGTAGAAAGGAATGTTAGAACAAGTACCTGAAGCTTGATATGCCCTTGGGAGGGTGGGGTGGCAATAACGTTGAGAATTTTTTTTTTTATAGCCTTTAAGCCTATATCCACTGACCATTAGAGGATTTGTTTCTCTAAGGCAGGCCCCATCTCACATCAGTAATTAGTTCTGGAAATTCGACTTTAAGCAAGACAACAATACGGGAAAATTTCTCATATGGACAGAGCTGAGGAGAGTGGAGACACCTGTAGGAATCTTGAAGATTTTACATAGGATTTCTTGGTCTATGGGATGTTGTTGGTGGCTAGGTCATCACAGTGGATAGAATGATGGAATCAGACTGGCTTCAGACACTAATTGCATGAGCCTGGGCAAGTCATTTAACTTCTGTTTTCCTTGGTTTTCTCCTCTGCTAAATGGAAGTAATGATAGCACCTATTTCCAAGGGTGGTTGTGAAGATCAAATGAGATAATCTTTTTCAAGTGTGTCGATTAGTGTCTGGCATTTTAGCAGGTGTTTATTTAAATACTTCTTTTCTTTTCTTCTCCCCCCCCCCCCTTTACATCGCAGAATGACAAGGTTTTATGGGGTATGTCAGTCATCAGATCTTGAAGCCTTTATATGGCAAATCTCTAAATTTGAGGGTGCTGCTAATTTATCCTGCCTTTCCTAAAGATAGCTTTGATGATACCGCTGGGTAGGTTTGCAAAAATGAAGTAATACAATTCCTGTCCTTTCAAGAGTTCCCTCCATCTTAGAGAGGAGTAAGGGCACAGAGGAAATAAGAATGCAAATAACTGAATGAGAAGGTAAATCATACATATAACAGAAAATTTCTAGAGTGATATGAGAAATCAAAGGAAGGAGACCATCCTTGTAGTTGATCATGAGGGTTGGAGCCATTGAGATATCAACTTGGGCTTAAAAAATTAATTGTATGATAGTGTAAAAGGTATTGGATTGAGAATCAGGAGATATGAGTTCTTATCCTTCTTTTGCTATTAACCAGCTGTGTAATTGTTGACAAGTCAATTTTATAGACATTTGATAAATGCTTCCTTTGCACTGACTAGCTTCCTATATCTGACAGGCACCCCTTTCTTATTTCCTCCTTTAAGGAACAACTCAAGCACCACTTTTTTACATTATTGGTTCTCAAAGGATAGTCCATGGAGAGAGGCCTTTTTATGGAACCAACAAAGTCAAGATTATTTTTCTTAATAAATCTGACATTATCTGCCTGTTAAAATACTCCTCCTTTTTCCAACTACAGTATACATTTGTGTGAGGGTGGATTTTCCCCATATATTTAAGATATGGCAGCATAATCTCAATAGATTGACTGTAGAATGAAGGCTGTAGGATGAGGGCTCTTTGCCCAAATAGGGAGGGAAAGCAGATTGTCTGGAAAGTTGAAGTTAAGCTCTGAAGGCAAGAAGGGAGAAGTTGAGTCCAGCAATTAGCTATTGCTGTGGGCCTCCAGGTATCCTGACTATAGAAGTATATAAGAGAATCAATCCAGTTACTTTTTATTAAGCCATATATTAAAGAGATTTGCAGTATTCTTATTAAATTTGTGTTTTTGAAAATGTTTTTCATTAAAATGTTTATTTTCTATAATGAACTTATTTTTTAAGAAAGATTTTATTTATTTTGAGTTTTACAATTTTCCCCCCTGTTCTTGCTTCCCTCCCCCCACCCCCAAGAAGGCAGTCTGTTAGTCTTTACATTGTTTCCATGGTATACATTGATCTAAGTTGAATATGATGAAAGAGAAATCATATCCTTAAGGAAGAAAAATAAAGTATAAGAGATAGCAAAATTACATAAGATAATGGTTTTTTTTCTAAATTAAAGGTAATAGTCTTTGGTCTTTGTTCAAACTCCACAATTCTTTCTATGGATACAGATGGTATTCTCTATCACAGATAACCCAGAATTGTCCCTGATTGTGGCACTGATGGAATGGGCAAGTACATCAAGGCTGATCATCACCCCCATGTTGTTAGGGTACAGTGTTTTTCTGGTTCTGCTCAACTCACTCAGCATCAATTCATGCAAATCCTTCCAGGCTTCCCAGAATTCCCATCCCTCCTGGTTTCTAATAGAGCAATAGTGTTTCATGACATACATATACCACAGTTTGTTAAGCCATATAATGAACTTATTTTAAAATTAATGCAATAATTGGACTTTTCATTTCTAAAATGTTGAATATGAATAGATCTAGCCCACAAAAACCAAACTCTTTGGGTTTCTTGATAACTTTAAAATTATAAAGGGGTCCTGAGACTAAAAAGGTGGGTAACTATTATCCTATACAAATTCTTTGCTCATTCATCATCTCTCTCTAACTGCCAGTTGCCCCCCCTCCAAACAATCTTGTATTTCACTATTTTGCATTTATTTATATCTATTCTCTTTATACTTATGTATGTCCCTGTTGTCTCTCATTAGAATGTGATTTCCTTGCCAGTAGGGAATTGTTTCATTATTTGTTATTATTCATTATCCTTAATAAAGAATGTTGATTGGTGAATGAATGAATTTATTAAGTTTTTACTGTATGCAAAGTACTGTGTTGGGGGTGGATATAAAAAAAGAATCACCAATCTTTGTTTTTAGTGGGTTCGCTTCCCTAATTGGGAAAGACAATATATACAAGCAAGAGGTTGATAATAGGCCAATTAGAATCAAAAGTCCTAAGGAGGTCTTAGGGGTTATCTGGTTATCAGGTTATCTGTCCTATAGCAGCAACTCACTATCATTGGGAAAGGGGCCTTTTGGTCACAGTGGAGAGGGGATTCTAGTTTTCCTCCTATAAAAGTAGGGATGAGGGCTCTTTGCCCAGATAGGGAGGGAAAACAGATTGTCTGGAAAGTTGAAGTTACGCTCTGAAGGCAAGAAGGGTGAAGTTGAGTCCAACAATTAGCTATTGCTGTGCACCTGCAGGTATCCTGAATTGGGATAGAGATTGGTTGATTGAAATCTTAGAATAGGGTTTGCAAGAATCAATGTCGTTTCCCTCCATCTTGGAGAGTAGTAAGGGCACAGCAGAAATAAGTATGCAAATAAAAGAATGAGAAGGTGAATCATACATCAGATAGAAAAATTCTAGAGTGATATTAAGAGTTAAAGGAGGAAGCCCATTCTTGTAGTTGATCATGAGACTTGGAGCCATTGGGAACCAATTTGGGCTCATAAAAGATGGGAGTTGTTTTTGATTGTTTACGGTATCACTTCCAAATCTAAGATTCTCTGACTGTTTATTCATGGTTACTGAGATTGTTACATAAAATAGGTGCTCAGCTAGCAGCTGAGTCCTTTCTCCATAAAGGAATTTTATAAATAACCTCATTACTTCCCTCTCTCCCCTAACCTCACCTCCCTTTTGATGATTTCAAGACTTTCTAGGATTTCACAAGTTTTCCCTCCCCCCCAAATATTGTGAATTCCTGGTTAGAAATATATTAGTATAGAGGTGTTTTTTTTGGGGGGGGCAGAATCATGAATGTATTTATGCTCTGAGTTTTAATCAGTGGTTGATTTAAAACAATCTCCAACAAAACTTAGTTGTATATGGACATAGTGAAGTTGTTAACTTGGTAACTAACCTCTCCTTTGAAGAAGAATTACACATGAAGAATTGCTATTACACAACTACCCACCTAGCCAGTACTGTTATTTTATTAATGGAAGCTTCTGCATGACTGAAGGTTAAATGATGCATGCATTTTCTCATAGTGCTGTAACAATAATGAAAACTTTTATAAGCACTGATGAAGCATGCTAACATGCTGATTGTGTTGAAACCACATGATCTCCTAATGAGCTTGATGTTAATCTCCAATCTTCTTTTTAGCTGATGCTAATAAGGCAAATGGGAACATAGGAAGTATTTTACTTAATATGTAACTGTATAAATAGTAGATTTCATAGGAAAGTAATTAGAGAGGGAGGGATGGGGAAAATGTTCTAGAATGAGTACAATTTGAAGATACAGTTTCTCTTCCCAGCCTGCCTATTCATACCTTGGACAAAGCACTTAATTATCTAGGTTTCAATATTCTCATCTGTAAAGGGAAAGGGAGAGGAAAGTATATGTGGATGAGATGATTGCCAAGATCCTTTAAAATTGTAGGATTCACTATTATAGTCTTAGGTGAAGCAGCTGAAGGTATTGCAATTGTATAGAATTATGGTTTCCTAAGAAGAGCAGAGTAACAGGTTCAAAAATCTTATTCAAAAAAAGCTATATCAACAAAATAATTATTGAGTAACTTATTATTTGGTACTGTAGGAATCATGAAGACATAGTTACTTATCTTTAACCTTTTTAACTGCTTTAAGAATTTTCTCCCTAACATTAATGGAATGATATTTAATAGCTTAAGTGATTGCTCAAAATGGCAATTATTTTTCATTTTTTCATATTTGTATTTCATTGATTCATTGATTTATAAACATTTGACAATGTGATTTGAAGATGAATTTAACTGATGTTGCTTTGTACAGTTTTACCTTGAATAATGAAAGAGCTATTTCATAATGACTTTTTTGCTTTTAATTAACTTCTGGTCCAACTAGTTTGAAATCTCCAATCCATTATCTCATTAATGCTGATTGAATAAAAAGTCATGTGGTTTTTCTTATAATGTGATCAAAATCTGAAAATCTCATGTTATTGTCACTATTATGTTAGATTATAGTCTACATTTATGTTTTCACATATTCCAAAGTGACACTGAATGAATCAAGGGGGGCGGCTAGGTGGCATAGTAGATAAAGCACCGGCCTTGGAGTCAGGAGTACCTGGGTTCAAATCTGGTCTCAGACACTTAATAATTACCTAGCTGTGTGGCCTTGGGCAAGCCACTTAACCCCATTTGCCTTGCAAAAACCTAAAAAAAAAAAGAATGAATCAAGGAAATAAACATTTATTAAATGCCTGTTAAGTACCCAATACTATGCTAAATGTTTTTCAGATATTTTGTCATTAGATCCTCACAACTACTCTGTGAGATAGGTGCTAAAATAGTAACCTTATTTTACAGTTGAGGAAACTGAACTAGGTAGAGGTTGAGGTCCCAGAGCTAGTGTGTCTAAGGCATGATTTGAATTCAGGTTTTCTGTCTCCTGCTTCAGCACTCGATCCACTATGCCACCTAAGTGCCCTTAAGAAAGGTAAAATGCCAGTTTAGATAGATAGAACTTTGATTGAAATATAAAATAACTTCATGATGGGAGATCAGCAATTTCCTAGGCCAGAATAGATTTTATGCTATCCTGCACTCTGAAAGAAAATAACACCTGCATATATTTAGCATGGTAGTAAGAAATTTTAAGGTTAGTGTTTTACTGCTCTTAAAAAAATTTGGCAAATTGTCAACAGCTCTTTTTTAGAGACCTAAGACTCATAAATGAATTTAAGTGCTGGGGTTGATGGTTATCGAGTAAATTTGAAACATTGTTGGATATTTAGATTTCGTACACAGCTTTGATTTGAAAAGTTTTAAACACCAACTCAAACAGTGTGATGAGATGCCTATTGTTAGTTTATAGTAAGGCAACATTTGTAATAGAACTTGGGAATTGGATCTGGACTCTGATCTGGCTCTGCCGTATTCTGGGACCATTCACTCTCAGTGGACCTCAGTTGCTTCATCTGTAAAAGTGAGGTAACTCTCAAGACCCTTTTCAGTTCTGATGTCCTTTCACTGTAAAGTCCTTGGAATGACTCACTTCAAGCTTGAAAGATTACCTTCAGACAAGAGATACCTAGTCTCAGCCTTGAGTAGATAGTTCACAACCCTCCAAAAAATAAAAATCAGGGATTTGGGGGGATTAGTAAAGATGGAAGGATTTTGATTATATTTTGATGTTTCTGGAATTGGCATAAGTTGGAATTAGAAGAAAGGATGTTCAGGAATGGATTTAAAATGTGATTTAAAAAATAGAAAATTTATGAACTTTTAGTTTCTTGCCATTAAGCAAGTCATTAAACATTTATTAAGTGAATATCCTTTGCTAATCAGCACCAGGGATACAGAGAAAGACAAGAATATTTCTTTGCTCATTGGGGTATTGACATTCTAAAACATGCAAACAGACCTGTGTATTTAGAACATATATATGCTATAAAATAATTTGTTTCATTTTCTAGTATGTTATATCTTTGGAAATTTGAATTTACTTAAAAACTGGTAGATTGTAAAATTAAAAAGTCTTAATTCCCATAGTGTAATGGCTGTGCTAAGTAATTTACAGTGATCTCACTTGATCTTCAAAATAACCCTTGGAGAAGTCAATACTGTTATTATCTCCAGTTTACAGATGAGGAAAGTGAATTAGTGACTTACTCAAGGTCTCACAGATAGTATCTTAGGACAGGTTTGAACTAAGGTATCCTGGCTTCAGGCACAGCTTTTTATCCAGTATGGCATAACTGCTCCATTAGCATTTATGAATTAATTTATATTCATATAGAAGACACTCAGGGGAAGAATGACTTGTTGGGTACAGAGCCAACCTGACTCAGAGTCAAGAAGACTTAGGTTATAATGCTTTATTCTAACACATTTCATTTTATGCATTTAAAATATTATCCTGAGAAAGGGTACTTTTGGACTTCACTGTACTGCCATAGGGGTCCATGGCATAAACAAGGTTAAGAACTACCATTCTATAAAATAAGTGCTTAAAAAATAAAAAAATAAAAAAATAAAATAAAAAAATAAAGTAAGTGCTACTACTGAAAATAATATATTATTTTTAAAATCTCCATTATCCCTTTCCTGAATGTAGCTTTCACCATTCCTTTGGAAAGGGGGTGATGAGATATAGGGACGTTGTTCCCCAAAGGTCTTTAGTTTGAAAGCATAGGGCATGGGTCCAGCGGAGCTGACATGGGTACAGAACTTGGTACTAAGCCATTATTCCCAGCTGGGATATCCAGCAACTTGGGTCTGATTTGAACACTTGATTTTTCAAAGTCTTTGGGTTTCAGGGGGAGTATGGTTAAAGGTCTGAGAGGAAAAGCCTCACTGATGATTAGTCCATCTAGAGTCAGACTTGGATATCCTGTGGGTTGCCACTTTGTGACCAGATATCACATATTGGCACTTTGCCCAGCAGTGCCAGAGTGCTAGGGCACCTTGCTGATATTAACAAAGGAAACCACATCCAAAGACCAAGAGACTCCCTCAGCATTCATATCATCACCAGAAGCCTTGTTTCCTATCAAATCAGGTCATGGGTCAATGGTTCTGGAAAAGGCAAGTGAGAAGGATGTCTATGTACAGCATATCCCTCACTATAACAACCATAATCCTAAATTCCTAAATCCTGGCATAAACATACCACCATCAGCTTGGTTGATGTGGTCCTCTTTCAGTCCAAAGGATGACCATGATTGAGTTTGCCTCTGTGGGCCATGTGGTCCTGCCACGCAACCTCACTTACCCTCGGCACCCCAGGTAACTGTCTAAGATTTTAAGGATCAGACAACCAAATCTGCATTAGTCCAGAGGATTGCTCCAGGAGCGGTTCCCTCTACAAATCTTAGGTATCAGCAAGAACTTAATAGTCAGTCAGTCAATAATTATTTAACAGTCCTCCCTCACAGCATGATCACTATGGATATGTTTAGCATGGTTATAAATGTAGAACCTCTATCAGATTGCTTTATGTCAGTGGGAAGGGGAGGGAAGAGAAGGAGGTAGAAAAATATAAAACTCAAAACCTTGCAAAAAATGATTGGTAAAAACTTCCATTGCCATGTAGTTGGAAAAACAAATAAAATATTTTAAAAAGTAATTATTTATCAAGGATCTTCAGTATGGTGGCATTATGCTAAGCATGGTAAACCTAAGCTAAAAGATCCACTTTAAAGATTCCGATGCTTTTTGCCCCTCTAGTTTCATGTGTGCTTTCATTTGTTCTTGTTCCTTTTTTGGATGAGGATAGATATTAATTAATGCTCTCCTCTTCCTCTCTGTGTGCCCTTAATCTTAGGCTAATGTTGAGAGCAGATGAAAAAAATAATTCTTGTGCTTTGATTTTATTTTTAGCATCCATGGTGACCATGACTACCGAAGTTGGTTCCGAGTCCGAAGTGAACAAACAGGCTGAACAGATAGGATCGGATGCCACCCAGGCCAAACCTGATGAAGAAGCATCAGAAAGTCAACAGAATCCATCCTCAGAACCTGAGGACAAAAGTTCAGTGTCCCCTACTGCTGCTGTTAGCAAAAGCAGCCCCCGGAGTCAGAAGAAGGAGAAGGATCCCTCAGAGAGTCGGGGCATTTCTCGCTTCATACCCCCATGGCTTAAGAAACAGAAATCATATAACCTGGTAGAGGCCAAAGATGGAATTGAAAGGAAAGAGCCCCCTGAAGCTGTTGTCGAAGAGCCCATAGTTGAAAAAGATGACTCCCTTCCAGAAGAAGGGACAGTGTCACAGGGGGATGGGGAAGAAATCCTTGAGAAAAAACGGCAGGAAGCGAGACTTGATGATAAGGAGGAGAAACATTCTGTTAGTAGTGCTGAGACACAGGTATGTTTTAAAAGATGATTTGGAACAAATAAAGGGATGGCTTAGTGATGCTGTTTGAGAAATAAAAAGGACTTGCCAGTCTTTAAACAATCAGAATTCCTCTAGTCTGATCAGAGCATCCATAACACTTTAGGAACTGGTCTCTCCCTGGAGACTCTTAAGAAAAGAATCTTAAGAACTTTAGGAATTATGCAGTTTAATTGCTATATTCTGCAAATGACAAGGGGCAAATTATTTTCCCCTCTTGCCCTCAATTTCCTAACCTGTAAAAATGAGGGAATTGGAAGAGATAAAACAAGTTCCATTGTCTCTAAGGTTCATTCTATCTCTGACTCTTGAAGTCATCTGGTTGATTAAGAATTAAGGTAACTTATTATTTATTTTTTGTTGTTTTTGTAAGGCACTGGGGTTAATTGACTTGTCCAAGGTCACACAGCTAAGATAATTATTAAGTGTCTGAAGTTGGATTTGAACTCAGGCCCTCCTGATTTCCAGGGCTGGTGCTCTATCTACTGCACCACCTAGCCACCCCTAAATTAAGGTAACTTTTAAATTGTTGTAGATGAGGATCAATTTAAGCCTGTTTCCTCTTTACTTGATTTAGATATTCATTTGAATAAAAGGAAGAAGACCTCATAGAAAAGAGGAAAGAGTGCGCTGACTGAAGTCAGGAGACCCAGGTTCAAATCTTGACCTCAGGCGCTACTTTCATCACTTTGCATAATTTACTTGAATTTTCTGGGCCTTAGTTCACTCATCTCCTTATCTGTAATGTGAGAGGGGCTGAAAAGATGGCTGTTCAGCTCCTTCTGGTGCCAGATCTGCAATACTTTGAGTGTAAAACAAACCCAGAAATTCCCATGCATCCCATGTCAATTTTTTGGCATTATTTCACAGTTTTTGGCTGTGTATGTCTTTCTTGTGGTTTGAATTATTAATCGGTAAGGTTTTCATTATACTGACTTTAGAACTTTATTTTCTAATGCCAAAATTATTGATAGCAAACTCAAGATATTTGGAGAATAATTTCCCTAAATTCCCTAAATTCCTAAATCCTGGCATAAACATACCACCATCAACTTGGTTGATGTGGTCCTCTTTCAGTCCAAAGGATGACCATGATTAGTTTGCCTCTGTGGGCCATGTGGTCCTGCCACACAACCTCACTTACCCTCAGCACCCCAGGTAACTGTCTAAGATTTTAAGGATCAGACAACCAAATCTGTTTTAGTCCAGAGGATTGCTCCAGGAGCGGTTCCCTCTACAAATCTTAGGTATCAGCAAGAACTTAATAGTCAGTCAGTCAATAATTATTTAACAGTCCTCCCTCACAGCATGATCACTATGGATATGTTTAGCATGGTTATAAATGTAGAACCTCTATCAGATTGCTTTCTGTCAGTGGGAAGGGGAGGGAGGAGAAGGAGGTAGAAAAATATAAAACTCAAAACCTTGCAAAAAATGATTGGTAAAAACTTCCATTGCTGTGTAGTTGGAAAAACAAATAAAATATTTTAAAAAGTAATTATTTATCAAGGATCTTCAGTGTGGTGGCACTATGCTAAGCGTGGAAAACCTAAACTAAAAGATCCACTTTAAAGATTCCGATTTTTTTTGTCCCTTTAGTTTCATGTGTGCTTTCATTTGTTTTTGTTCCTTTTTTGGATGAGGATAGATATTAATTAATGCTCTCCTCTTCCTCTCTGCATAATCTTAGGTTAATGTTGAGAGCAGATGAAAAAATAATTCTTGTGCTTTGATTTCATTGGCTCTTTTCTAGAGGAATATTAAAATCTAAATTTGGATAGGAATAATGAAAAATTTAAATTTATTTACATAAATGTATATAATCTACAAAGATTATTTACATTATTTACATTAGTAGCAATTTACGTATAGTCACCTTAGGGCAGTATCCCCCCCCTTCTATATTTTCTTTTTCCCCCTATTCCATGTAAAACAATTTTAAACATTAAAAAAAATTGAGTTCTTTATTCTTTCCCATCTTCCTCTGCCCCCTCCTTGAGAAGGCAAGCAATTTGATATAGATCAACATATGCAGTTATATAAAATATCTTTCTATATTAGCCATGTTGTAACAGAAAATACATACCAAAAGCAAACAAAAAAAATAAAGTTAAAAAAAGCATGCTTTGATCTGCATTCAGATTTCATTAGTTCTTTCTCTGGAGGTGAATAGTATTTTTCATTATTTTCTTTGGATCATTGTACTGTTGAAAATAACAAAATCATTCACAGTTGATAATCATATAATATTGCTCTTACTGGGAACAATGTTTTCCTGATTCTGATCACTTGTCTGCATCAGTTCACACAAATCTTCCCAGGTTTTTCTGAAGCCATTTTGTAGTGTTAGTTCTTAGTCTTGTTTATATAATGTACCCCTTTGGCAGTCTGGTAAAACCCGAGGACCCTTTCTCAGGATAATGTTTCTAAATGCTTTAAAATAGAAATTCAGAGGAAAACAATTATTATAATACAGTTATCAGAGTAGTAAAATAATAATTAAAAATGTTCATGTACCCATTTAGAGAACTCCTAGTTTAGAGATAATTAAGTTCAACAGGATGGATGTATTTGGGAAGTTGGTTAGCCTTTGTTGTATTATAATGATTAATTATATTGTTTTCTCGACAGCCTGCTAAAGAAGATAGTAAAGAGATAGAAGGGACAAAGATAGAAGGAATCCGGGAAGAAAAACAAGAAGGAGAAGCTACTAAAAGGGAGACTAAGGAAGTTCAGACTACTGAACTCAAGGTGGAGAAGGCTGCCCAGAAGGCTTCCAAGAAACTAAAAATGGTGCCCTGTAAAGTGATGCTCCTTGATGGAACAGAGTACACCTGTGACCTAGAGGTAAGACAAGCAAACTTAGAGAAAGAGACCCCATGTGTACTATGAAAGCAGACTCCACCAAGTCTGAATTTTGTTTGGTTTTGGTTAATTGCTCCTTTTCCGTTTTCTTTCTGCTTTTCCTCCTACAATGTCCTAATGAACTAGTATGGTACAAAGTCACATTCAGAGGACTGAGAATGATAAGTTAGTATTTTCATCATGAACAATTAATTACTCTTCTGAACTTTAGGGCATAAGTACAATAATCCTTTAAGGATAAATTCCAGTACTAGGTAGACTTATAAAACTAATACACTTTGAAACAGTGGCACAACCTAAACTCTGAAACTGATAAGCACCATCCTAGAATGGCACAGAATTCCTTTTATATTGTTCAGCTAATGAAATGTCCATGTTTCCAGAGCACAGAATGCATAGAATTGTGATTAGTTCCAATTAATGCTTTTAACATAACAGTAGCCTATTATTTTGTATGATTTGAATTTTTTCCTTTACATATTTTGATGTTTTCTAATCAATTTAATTTTTTTCCTAATTTTGTTGCCTTTTCAGTTATTAAGAGCAGAAGCTAAATTTCCATGATGAAAGATTTGTGTGTCCTTAAGTATTTTGCATTTTTTACATTTAATCTCCTTGAATTATATTCTTTTTCATGGTATTTAAAGCAAAGAAAGTAGTTTGGAAAAATAACTTATCCTGTTCATATACTCTCACCATCTTTGCTTTAACATTAGTTAGTAGTAGTAAATTTTGTGCAATGGTATTTTGTCTCCAGTTTTGGATTATGAGGATGAAATGATAAAGATATTTGTAAAGCATTTTGAAAACCTCAGAACATCACAAAAGTGCTACTTATTCATAAGTTAGAAGTACAGTTAGTTTGCTCAGTGATTAGAGCACTGGGCCTGAGAGTCAGGAAGACCTGAGATCAAACCTGGTCCCATATACTTAGTAGCTTTGTGACCCTGGGAAAGAATTGTAACCCATTTTGCCTTTGTTTCCTCATCTGTAAAATGAGCTCAAGAAGGAAATGTCAAACTACTGCAGTATTTTTGCCAAATAGGATTTATAAAGAGCTGGAGATGACCCAACAACAACAACAACATGAAGCAAACTATGAGGAGCTGAGTTTGAATCTGGCCTCAGATACTTAATAATTGCCTAGATATGTGACTTTGGGCAAATCACTTAACCCCATTGACTTAAATAAATAAAAAATTTTTTAAAAATGCCCCCTTTGGAGTGATCTTTGTACTCTTTAATCTGAAAGGTGAATACAGCTAACTAATGGATATTAGGTAGCAATAGGCCAGAATAGTTCAGAAGTGGGAGCTGGGCTAGGCAGACATAGAGGTAAATGAGTATACATCAATATTGACCCTATTATACAGTACAGGATGTAAGATCAAGACAGCAACCTGATGTGATATCTGATTTAACAAGCCTGGGTTGTTGGTATTCATAAAGCCAAATTTTGGAAGTTGTAGGCAGAATGTTCTGAAGCTCAGACAATGTATAAAAGAACAGAAGTCTAGTATATAGTGTTTATTTTATATATATATATATATATATATATATATATATATATATTATATCCTCAAATTGAGCCATTCTGCTTTATTCTATCATAATTTGGTATCCTTTTTAAAAGCTAAAATTTTTTTATTGAAAAATTCAATTTTCTCTCTTTCTACTCTCACCACCACTCATTAAAAAAGAAAAAATAACAAAAAAGGAAAAATAAAAGAAAAACAAACCTTTTTTCAAACCAATATGCATAGTTAAGGAAAACAAATTCCTGTCATGACCATGGCTCAAAAATGTTTCATTCTGCACTCTAAGTCATCACCTCATCTCTTATTGGAGATGTGGGTAGATAAAGGCTGGTAGGAGAGTATTATTCAAAATGAGATTTCTTCAGATGCTTCTAGCTGGTGTTTTAACCACAGCTAGAGGCAAAGCCCTCTGGAAAGTCTTACCAGTTCTGTCTGGTCTTGAAGGCATAATTGGCTACTGGACTATTTTCAGATCAGTCCAAAGGGGCAAAATATGATGGTTTATTTTTTTCTCTCTCCTCACTTTATTTAGCAGACCTTTATTAAATGTATCTTCCTTTTTTTTATTATGTGTGTGTGGGGGGGAGACAAACTGATTTTTTTCTTTTTTACATTTGCTTAACTCTTGCCCTTTTGTATCTGTGTATCAAGGAGGTGAAGAAAGGGATGTTCGAGATTGACTCAAATATTAGAACTTAATAATTTTGTTAGTGAAAGAATTTCTCATCTCCCTGAGTAAGGATTGTTTTGGGGTAGTATTGCTTGAGTTTTGTGACCTTATTTAACTTTTTTTTTTTTTTACTATTTTCAGGCTTTCCCAAAGTTTAGGGAAAAGGTCCCAAGATGTGGAGTGTTACCGCAGTCTTTAAATACATCAAAATATTTATCTTTTCCTTAATTGATTTATAAGCATAGCTTTGCTATTATATCTATTAATTTCTTGGTTTGGAAATATGTAGGTACTAGGGATGGAGAGAAGAAAGTTCCAAAATGATTTCTTAATATAATGTATGGATTGATAAGCCTTGGAGGGAGCAGGGCTTGGTACAGAAGAAAATGTCATTGAATTCACCATTACTTTTATATAAAGTGGAAAAGCATATTTCTATACTGGCCCTTGCCCTGTATAATTGCTTTGATAGCAGAAGTAAATTTCAGTATATTATAGTAGTTTTTATTATTGAATTTGGAGGTTGTAAAATTATATTACTTCTAAAATCTTTTTTTTAACTTCTTGTTCAATACCTTTTTTTGAAAATAAAATCCACTTAAAGTTTTTTGAATTTGACCATCATCAATAAACACAAAAATATCTTGTTTTTGGCAAGGCAGTAGGGTTAAGTGGCTCGTCCAAGGCCACACAGTTGGGTAATTATTAAGTGTCTGATGCCGGATTTGAAGTCAGGTACTTCTGACTCCAGGGCCAGTGCTCTATCCACTTCGCAGCCTAGCCACCCCAACACAAAAATTTCTTAATGTCCTTGTGATATTGGTATTCCAATTAGATCCTTTAGATCATCTGTTAATTTTATGTCAGTTTTGTCATTTTCTGTTCATTTAATAGGGGCATCTAGGTTATGCAGCAGTTTTGAGTGGGCCTGGAGACTAGAAGAGCTGAATGTCTTGAGTTCAAATCCTGCCTCAGATACCTGGATGGCTCTGGGCATGTTACTTGATTCCTGTTTGCCTCGGTTTTCTCATCTGTACAATGAGCAGGAGAGGAAATGGAAAACTACTCCTGTATTTTTGCTGAGAAAACTCCATACAGAATTGGACATGATTGAAACTATTGAAAATCAAAACAAACAAAAAAAGCTAATTTAACAAGATAACAGATGTTAGGTTGGTTTACCTTTCTAGAAAATTTTTCTTTTAATTACCAAACCAGATTCTATGATAGGATGATGGTTGCCTACTTGTATTTTTGTAGACTGAAATAGATGTTGAAGGTTGAGTCTGTACAGTATGAAACATTCATAAAAGATCTGACAGTTAACAAAAGCAGATTAATAAGAACAGGATAGTCAGTGAAGATTGCTACTATTCATTTGTGTCTATATATGGTCCCTGCCTCAGTATCGCTCACAGTGCAATCAATTATTGAGGAGTGATTGGCTTTTTTTTTCTTTTCCTATATTTTGATAACCAGGAAGTCACCTTTTAAAGGAAAGACTAACTTAACCTGTAGGAGTAAGAACCTTAAGATATAGCTATTGGGGAGGCTAGGTGACGCAGTGGATAGAGCACTGGCCCTGGAGTCAGGAGTGCCTGAGTTCAAGTCTGGCCTCAGACACTAAATAATTACCCAGCTGTGTGGCCTTGGGTGAGCCACTTAACCATTGCCTTGCAAAAACATAAAAAAAAAAGATGTAGCTCTCATCACAACAGGAAATCAAACTGAGAATTAATGGACTACTATATTTTGTGAAACTGTTACTGATGCACTTGAGCCTCAGGGAAGCAGAATAAAATGAGAAAATAACTTTATATGTTCCTTGATGATTTTCTCAATTAGATTAATTTCCATCTATTCAGTGTCATTAATGATATTAAGACATCACTGGTAATATTTTTTTCCCATGAGTTTATGGCTTGTTTCTTTGCTTTCTGGGAAGGAGAATTTAATATGAGGGAGTGGAGGAAAGAAGGGTATTTTGGTCTCAGAAATCATAGGGGATGGTTCACAGAGATATATAGCTGACTATTAACATGCTCTTTCCAGAGCATTGATAGTATTGATTTGATTACAATTACCAGAGCAAAAGGTAGAAAGAGGAGTGGGGGGTGGTGGTGTTGGTATGGTAGTGATGGTGGTGGTGGTGGTGGTGGGGTGTGTATGTGTCTGTGAATAGGTGATTTATATAAAATCTAGAGTCAGAGACTAGCTTAAGTTAGGAGCTTCAGAGCTGAATAGATTAATTCCTACAGGACATGGTCTCAGGAAGTCCAAGTGGCTTGCAGATTGCTATGGCTTGGAATATAACAAGAAGCATTATTTTAGTGCCTACTGAACTTTGTGTTATGTATTGGATTGAACACCATTATGGAATATGAAGCTGGGTATGGATATGAATAATGAGTCCTGGAGATATTAAAGAATATAATCTATGTATGTATGTATGTATGTATGTGTGTGTATACATATATACATATACATATGTAAAAAATTAGAGAAATACAAAACAACAATAGTGTTTAACAGAATGAAATGCCTTAAAATATATTATAGACCATAATTGTCAAATCTGAAGTCAGCTTGTTTTTGGCTTTTTGTCTCATTTTCTCAGATGAATATGCAATTAAGCTAACAAATCTTTGTGAAAGGAAACAAAGCTATAGGTATTACTGTAAGGTAAATCTTATAAAGTGAAAATAAATATACAATCTGTTTGAGATCATTCATACAAAGGAGAAGTGGGACTAGTGGGTAGGAATGAGGTCACTGTTGGCTGGAGTTTATTGGTGAAGGCTTTTATGGAAGAGCGAGCATTTTGAAAGATTGGTAATTAGAGCTTGGTAGAGGGCATTCCAGGCAGAGTAACATCATGAAAAAAAGCTAAAATGAATTTAATTTTCTTAGGAAGCACTGAAGAAACCTTTCTGGAGCATAGGTATAAGATATTATCAATTTTTGTAAGACATTTGTATAAATAAAGCAGAAGCAGGTTTCTACTCCATTGGCAGGGTAATTTAAGTTTAAAATTGTTCTGAAAGGAAGTTAGAACCACTTTCTTTTGAACAGGCAGGGTGACAAGTGATTGAGTAAATTATAATAGTATATTCCTGTTATATGGAAAATGAAGATAATGTATACTAAGAAACTTGGAAACGTTTTTCAGTAAGCTGATTCAGATTATGAAGTAAACTGACTTATGAAATAGTATTCACATCTATGTCAAAGTAAATGCAGTTAATAATAGTATGTTAAAATGAAATGAACAAAATGAAGGTATTTGTTATAAAAATATAAATATCTCATTGATTTTGGCTGGTTGTTTATCGTTGAGTTCATTCTTTTCTGTTTATTTCATTGAACATCAGTTCAGGCATGGTTCTCATTTTCTAAATTCTTCATAGTTTTCAGTTCTATTTCATTCATTCCCTTTATTTAGTATAGCCATTTCCTTATTCTAATTCTTTGCTACAACAAAAATTGCTTCTATGAATAAGTTGCCCATACTATACCTTTTTTGTTATTTTTCCCTATTTTAGCAAGAAGCATTGTTTTAGTCTTCTGTATTCTATGTTCCAGATACAACTGACTCAAAGAATATGTGTAACTTAACATCCTTTCCTCTTTCAAATTGGTTTTTTTTTTAGTTTTTTTTTTTTTTGCAAGGCAGATGGGGTTAAGTGGCTTGCCCCAAGGCCACACAGCTAGGTAATTATTAAGTGTCTGAGACCGGACTTGAACCCAGGTACTCCTGACTCCAGGGCTGGTGCTTTATCCACTAAGACACCTAGCCACCCTTTCAAATTGTTTTTTAAGAGTTTGGATTGTTGTTGTTTATCCTTTTGTTGTTTGACCATTGCTTCAGGGAGGTGATGCCATGATATGCATATGAATTTGATGTTGTGCTAAGCCACTAGCCTCACTTTCTCCTCCGGAGCCATCAGGGTTCAGTGGCCAGATATAGATCAATATGACTGGAGATGACCCTGGATGTGAGAACATCAAGAGTTAAATGACTTGCCCTAGATCACATAGCTAGTAAGCATGAAGAGTCTGAGTTCATTTTTGAATTCAAGTCCTTCTGACTTGAGGTTGGTCTTATATCCAGTACACCACTTAGTTTTCCGCAGTTGGATTAGTATATCAATAACAGTATTTCAGGGTGCTTGCCTTTCATACCGCCTGTCATATTGACTGCCACTATTATTTGTTCATTTTTACCAATTTTCTAGATACTCAAAGATACTCAAATTTGCTTCAGAGTGTTTTCATATGGTCATTAATAATTTGTAATTTAAAAACTGAAAATGTTTCCTTTGATAATATATTAGTACTTTTGTCTTTGAAAGGTAAGGAATCTTTTCACAAAATGGCAATTTATAGTTACTTGGTTTTATACAAGAACAATTGTAGAACATGTGTTCATTTGCTTGTAGAAACAAACACAAAACCATCTGTATTGTCAGAAATACTGGAATTGGATTCAATATGTTTTTTTGAGGCTATCCAACTATAGCTTACAGCTGTGCAAAAATGAAATTTGAATTCTAAATTTATCTGGTAGTAGCAATAAAGTAGATATATGACATCTAGATGCATTTTTTGAATTTTGTTTTCCTCTTTTGTAAAATGGGGATAATATGTATCTCATGGTTGTGAGGAATTATTAAAACAACATAGGTTTGTCTGTCTATCACTACCATTACCACACCACTGCTACTAGTTGAGTTTATAATGCATAAATACATGAAGGAATTCAGTATATATTAACATGGAAGAAAGTTTCCAATTTATTTATTTGTTTATTTTTAGTTTCCAAATTTTTATGAAGGAAAATTTATTTTTTAAGTTCATCTATTTTTTTTTAACATTCGTCTTTGTGCATATGCAGATTTTTAAGATATGAAATTTCCTTCCACCCTCCCTTCCCACCCCCCTCCCTTCAGCAGCAAACAGTCAAGTTAATATTGTACATACATATTTTTGATAAACATTTACAGATTAGTCATTTTTGGTATGAGGAATTAGGATTAAGATACGGAGATACATAAGAGATATTTTTTATAAAGTATTCATATTCTGAAGGATTGTCTTTTGTTTTTGTTTTTGCTTTGTTTTGTTTTTCCTCCTCTGGATGGGGATAACAGTGTCCATAGTTGGTCTAATATAATTGTTCCAATTTTTTTTAACCCCCTTCCAATAATTCCCATCCAGGATCCCCTAAAAGTATAAGGCAAGGACACATCCTTGTTTCACTCCTTTGGTGACTGGGAAATCTTGAGAGTATCATCCCACTATGCAGAACCCGGGCATGCACGCTGTCATGAAATTGATATATAGTACTGATGAACTTCTCTCGACAACCAAATTTTGACTTAATTTTCCATAAAACATTATGACTGATGGAATCAAAGGCCTGGTCAGATCTACAAATGTATAAAGACTTGTGTTCCCGGCATTTTCCCTGGAGTTCTTGGGCAGCACAAACAATGTGTTCAGCTATGCTATCAAATGCCTTCACTGAAGATGAACGTGGCTTCAAAGTCAGCTACCACACTGATGGCAAATTCTTCAACTGAAAATGCTACAAGCCAAGAACAAAGTGGAGGGAGCATTGGTACATGATCTTCTGTTTGCAGATTATTGTGCTCAATGCAGCCTCAAGCACAGAGTATGGATAAGAGTTTCTGTTGCTTGTGCTTATTTTGGTCTTACAATTAACACCAAGAAAATTCAGGTGCTCCATCATCCAGCACCACACCATCCATATGTGGAGCCATCAATTAAAGGAAGTGGAGAAGTTGTGGACAAGTCCACTTACCTTGGTGCATTGTCCTTTTCAAGGAGGTGCATATTAACAATGAGGTTGACACTTGCATTGCCAGAGCTAGCTCAGTATTTGGGAGGCTCCGAATGAAAGTATGGGAGAGGAGAGGTATTGACTGACTATCAGACTGAAGGTCTGCAGAGCAGTTGTGCTGACCTCATTGCTATATGCCTGTGAAACCTAGACTGTCTACCAATGCCATATCAGGAAACAATCGTTTCCATTTAAATTGTCTTAGATGTACGCTAACCAAAAAAATCTATTTTATGGAGAACTCACACAGAACAAGTGCTCACAAGAGGGCCAGAAGACGCAATGTGTCTCATTGTAGAACTTTAGAATTGATTGTACAGCATGTACACTGGCACAGGATCATCCATCATGGTGTGCCCTCATCAGCTGCTCTCTATGAGGAAGGCAGAATTGAAGCAGTTCAAAGGAAATATGACATCCATAAATTTAGAATACCTACCCCAGGTATTCACATGGATTATTTGTGTCCAACCCTGTGATAGAGCATTCCGAGCTCGTTTTGGTATGATCAGCCACAGTCAGACACACTGTAATTTGTCTCAAACATAGTGATGTCATTTTGATCTTCTTCAGTAGCGAAGGATAAGAACCAACCATCCAGGATCCCCATTCATCATCATTCTTTGGAAACTCAACACCTTCTCAGATCGGTCTCATCTTCCTTTTGATTAGAGACCTGAAGCATCAAACACTAAACTCCTCCCAAAGTTTTTCTTATAAAAGTCTAAGATTTGAAGTTTCCAGCTAACTCTACTTCCCATTAGCAGCTCTTTTTGGTATGAGCTATACAGAACATGATACCCTTTCCCCTAGGTACTTTCACCCACTTTCTAGTTTTCTTTTGTTTGCTTCCCCTTTTAAGCTTCTTGAGGGCACTGAATATTTTCTTTTTTCTTATTTGTACCCCCAGACTTAGTAATAGTAACACCTAATAGAATAGGCCCTTAATAACTGCTTATTGAAACAGGGGGGGAAATGGATTCTTTCACTTTTTCAATCTTTTAGGGTGAAGAATTATATAAATTCCTTTAAAGGTCTAAAAGAGGAAACCTCTTTTATCTAGATCTTTTAGTTGATAACAGAATGCTAGCTTGCCTTTTGGAAGAATGATTGATTTGTACTTAGACCTGGGTTCAGATCCTTTCTTGGCCTCTTTTGAATCTCCTGTGTTTTAGGAACTGTGCTAAATGATGTAGGCTACAAAGATAAAAAGGAAGTGTTATCTGCCCTCATTCTAAATCAGGGAAAAATTTTAGGTATACACACAAATGCTCACAGAATGTATACAGAATGAACACTAAGTAATTTGGGAGATTAAAACTCAGAGTTGAGACCATCAGGAAATAATTCATGGAGAAGATGATCTAGAATTGAGTATGGTGGGAAACCAGGGATTCTGAGATTTCCTTTGTCTCATGTCATGTGTTCATTTATTTTGAAGATAGGAAATATGGTATAGTGCAAAGAATTTTAAATTTGGCATCAGGAAGATCTGAGTTCAGATTTAACTTACAACATTATTGGTGTGACCCTGGGCAAATCTTGATTTTCTTCAGTTTTCTCAATATAATAATGTGATGATGATGATAACCCCTACCGCACCAGATTTATTGTGATGATCAAATGAGGTAATATTTGTAAAAGTGTCTTAGTAGAGGGCCTGTTCATGTGTGTATATATAATATATATATATGTTTGTGTGTGTGTGTGTGTGTGTGTGTAAAAGCTTTATGTCCTATTTTCTCTCAAATTTAGAGCATTAATCCTAGAGGAGAAGTCATTAGTAAGAACTGGATACCATCATAATTAAAGCTAATAGCTGTGCCAACTCCTTCCTCTGGGAATTTAATAGTAAGGTTGTTTTAGCTAAGAATTAAGTATGATTAGATATACTTAATACTTTGGAAATGAAAGTTAGAAAGAACTTCACGTCTTTGGCTCATTAGATGAGTTGGGGAAAAGTCACTTAATCTACCTTGGTATGATACCCAGGCTACAAAGGAAGTGAAGAATACTTGTTCCCCAAGTTAGAACTCTTTTAGAACTATTTTTTAGCCGTCATACATTTCCAGGCTTTTATTTTTAATACTTTGCTAAGACTACATTTATGTGAAGCCTTATAAAATACAACTGCATTTGGAGTTCACATTTTCCTTTGGCATCTCAGGGCTGTCCCCACATGTCTGCACTGAGTGGGAATTGAGGGTATTGTTTCTGCCCACGCTGGAATGTAGGCACCATTTCTATTGGGTGTTATGAATAAGGGGGAACAGTAATAATGGAAGGTCTCTTCTTTGAAATTATTTGCTGGTAATAACTCTTCTCTGAAGCAGTCTTTCTAAAGATCTCCTTGGGTACATTGTCTAACAGAACTGAGCCCTAATTTGTTCTCTTCATTTTGGTGGAATGTTTTTCCTGTTTTACTTGTCATCATAATCTATAAGCTATCTTTTAGGTTCCCAGACCTGTCTCTGTTTCTTCATTCCTCTTACTCCTCTAGTCCTCTCCCCCACCCCCACCCCCAATACCCTATTTGAATAAACTATGTAGAAAATTTCAGTGATTGGCCATTGCCTACAGAATAAAATTCAGGTCTCTTTAGCCTGACATTTATTGCCCTCTGAAAATGTAGCCCTATCCATTCTGTCTCTTTCTACTTTCTTCTAGTGAAACATCTTATGTATTCTTGACTTTTTTTTTCCTATATACCTCCTTCCTCCACTGTGGTGGAAAAATCCTTGGATTTAGAGAAAGAGGACCTGGGCTTCAATTCTGTTTCTCCTATTTTTTAATGACCTGTCAAGTCATTTTATTCCAGTGGGTCTTTTTTCCTTGACTGTTTTAAAATCATTGAGGTAGATTAAAGGTCTGATCCTGTCATTTCAGTTTCATCTTAGGTCTTTTCTGGCTATCTAGTACATAATTGGCTTTTACTGAATGTTTATTGACTTTTTAAAAAATGCATTCTGTTATCTCTTAATCTTTTGGAATCTATGAAGATGAAACTCAACTCTTTCTTTCTCTGTGAAAATGTGTCCTTTAAGATGAAGTTCAGACCCTTCTTTCTCTGTGAATCCTTCCTTGTTTTACTTTAGCCTGCAGGGAACTCTATAGTATTTGACTCATGGAATTTGAATCTGGAAAGGGCATTAGAAGTCATTTTACAGCTGAGGAAGCTGAAGTTCAGAGAAGTGAGATGATTGGGTCAATATCACACAAATAATATATTGCTATTATTTACTGGGTGATTGATCAACTATGCCTCATGTCATCTTTTTCTGTTGGATTAGCTTCTGTCACTTACATGATTTTAACTGGTCCCATGTCTTGTCTTGTCATCTGGGATGTTGGTTCATTAAGGGTCAGCCTTATCTTATATTCTCCCACCCCTATCTTTTACCCCCTACTCTCCACCCCTGCAAGATATTTAATTGCTTTATACTTAACAAAATACTTAATACCTGTTGCTAGTATTTTATCCCCAGGTATCCATTACATGTGAAAATATGAAATTATAATTAATATTTTCCCATGCTTCACATCATATTTAAAAGGAACTGAAAGATATATGTTCCCTTCGTTTTATTCTTGCTATCTGTTTTTGAGACATTTCTTTCCCCTTGCCCATTTTCACCTGCCTTACTCTGTTAGCTTTTTGAGGGTAGAAATAGTAGACAATAAAAGTTTAGTGGGGAACTTTAATAACATTATTCATTAATTTAAAGAGTAATTAGCATACTTGGAAAAACTGTGGTGGTAAAATGGGTAGAGAGCCTATTTTGGAGAAAAGCCAAGTCCAAGCTTGATCTTGGCCAAATCACTTGTAACTATCAATGCCCCAAGCAAATCTCTAAGATTATACATTTTAGGAGAGTTACTGATTTGACTTGAAGAAGAGAGATTGCCCAGGATAATCTCCCAATACCAGTGAAATTATAGGTTTAGGTGAAAAGCATCATTGACCTCTTTTTTTTTTTTTAACAGAAAAATCAGGAGAAGGGACAGTGAATCAACACTTTCCCTTTGATGCCTTTCTCTCAATTTGCTTTTTATTTTTCTCCGTCCTTTTCAGTGACTGTTCTGGTTTTTGTTTGAGCTTCCAAAGAACCTAATTTGCAGAAACTAGACAAAGTATCTGGTCCTTCTGTTTCAAAGTATTTAATGGTGAAAAACCAGACATGTCAATTGACTCCAAAAAAAAAAATTATATAATTTTACTTTAAAGTAAATCTTTTTCTTTTTTACTATCTCTATTTTCTTTGCCTTGTGGGTTAAAAAATTGCATTGCATTGATTGAAGTAGCTTAGTACTTCAAAGCATTTAAAAAATTTGATCTTTCTAGTTTTTAGCCTCAGATTAGAAACTTGAAAGGAGAGATTTTATATATAATATCTGCCTTTTAGTCACTTGATAAGTCATGTGCATATCTTACTTTTCTGCCATTTTGTTCCCCTAAATATTATCAATTTTTTAAAATATAAAATCTCTTATGGAATTCATCACTTCAAGGTATTTTACCCTAAGATGAGGTGAAAGTAATGGATCAAGACTGAAGTTTTCTCTAAATTCTTCGTTAGCCTTTTTTCCCCCCCTCTTCTGAAAATATTAAGAATGAAATGATTATAAGAATTGAAGTAATCTCTCCAAATTTGATTAAGTTTTAGGGAGAAGAAAATATGGCTATTTAAAATTATTCTAGCTGAAAATTCATTTTTTTCCAACTTAAGAATGTGTCCAATGAGAAGATCATGAAAAAAGATAAGTCCCTAAAACTAAACTTAAAACTAAAAGAAATAATCATTACTAAAAGCTCTTTGCTTATGTCATCATCTTTGTTTTCTCTGTTTCCTGTTCTCAATTTGTACTCCCCTTTATATCATCGCAGCAGGCAACCCATACCATTTTGCTGAGCCTACTGTGTTCTGAACACCTCATTTCTCTTTATTGTCCTTCTTGTTAATCTCTCCTCTGGTTTGCTCAAGAGAAGTTACCGTTATGTATTCTCTTGCTCAGCCTGAAAATCTTTTATTTATGGAAAAAACAGGAATTTGATGGGTCACTAGAATTTTGAGAAATACTGCTATAAATATGTTTCTGTCTTGCTTTCAGATGCTCTCATGAGAATAAGAGCCATATCTTTTGTACATTCTTTAACACTGTCTAACATGTTGCCAGAACTCAAAAATAAAACCTCCAAGGCACAATATAATCATGTTCAGAATGCATCATTAAGATTTACAATATTGTAGGAATGTGTAAGACATTGGTCCTTTGAGTCTTTATAAAGTAAATGTGTTTTTTAATGCTAGCTATATGTCTGTGAGTATAGACAATGTAAATGTGTGTGTGTGTGTGTGTGTGTGTGTGTGTGTGTGTGTGTAGTTAAAGTAAATGTATGTGTGTGTGTATATAGTCAAAGTCATTCTATGTCCATTTCTGTACTAACTGGTCCTTACCATTATTGCTCAAGATGAACCAGAGTGTACTTATGTTTTTCATACTGGTGCATAGTAATTGCTTTATTAAAACTTAAAAGACAACATTTTAATTTTGTTACTGAATTAATTTAAATCTGGAAAGGTTGAGTCATTGATTTCTTTTTTTTTTAAATTCAATTTATCTCCCATTTAATTTCTTTAAATTTTTTTTTATTTAAGGCAATGGGATTAATGACTTGCCCAAGGTCACACACGTAATATTAAGTGTCTGAAGCCATATTTGAACTCAGGTCCTCCTGACTCCAGGGCCAGTGCTCTAGCCACTATGCCACCTAGTCATTGATATATTATCAATATTATACAAATTGTAAGAAAAAAATAAGAATTCCTTTGTAACAAATTTGATATAGAAATTTTTTTTAGATTTGCTAACCTTGGTGGTTCTTTTTGAAAAGATTTTTAAAGATTCATCTGTAGTTATCTTTAATCAGTAAGTACTTATTGAAGACCTATTAGATGCTTGACTTTTTGCTAGTTATTTGTAAGAATATGAATGACAAATGCAGAGAGCCCCAAAACCCTTCAGACAGCTTAAAACACACTTTTGGGACATCCCATATAATACATGGACCTTTTACTTACTATTTACATTTTTTTATTTTCAATTTTTGTTTTTTGTTATCTTTTTCTTTTCCCTCTTCCCATATCTTAATATCAAAGAATAGAAAATAGGGAAAAAGGGCAAGGTAGCTAAGTCATCCCATATCCCCTTCAATAGAGTTAAATGTAGTCTTACATAAAGAAGATAAAATACTTAAAACAAGTAGGAGGGTTTTTGGGGGGTTTCTTGACAATATTTTGGGGAGAAAGTGGGATTTTTAGAAGTGGGATGCACAGAGGTACAAAGCTTTCATTGTGAAAATTCAACTGTATTTGAGAGCTTTGTGTATTGGTGTCAAACTCAAATAGAAATGGGTTATGCTAATCCATATACAAGGATCCTTGCTGGCTTCATAGTGACTTATTTGTAAAATGTAATGTTATCTGTGTTTTAGTGTATTTTTGCTAATTTTGTTACCTAGTTTCAAATTATATTTTAATCCAGTTCAGGTCTCATTTGAGAGTGGGCCATTTTTTTTTCTTTCCAAGGCAGTGGGGTTAAGTGACTGAGGCTGGATTTGATCCCAGGTCCTGTTGACCCCATGACTGGCGTTCTATCTATTGCACCACTTAGCTGCCCCTTAATAGGCTATATGTTTAACACCTCTGATAGATAGCACTAAAAGAGGGTGTATGTGTGTTTGTGTGTTTGTGTCTGTGTCTGTCTGCATAGTTATATACACATGCACACATCGTACACACACGATTGAGTCACTGAAGTTAGCAAATAACTTGGGGCACAATTTGTATCTATTCGGAGTCCAATTCTCAACCTAGTTCATGAAGGTTGTCTCCCATGACGACTATTCTGAACCGAACATAATTATTGATCTCTGTGTGGTCCATAGAAGAACAGCTACCCTACAACTTAATTCCATTAACAATGAAGCACTTACTTCACTTTCTTTAGTACACTGAGCTGCAGTGGGTGATTAAAAATGTAGATATCTGCATTTATTTAATACCTACTTTCTGCCAGGAACTAGGCCTGCAAGTATAAAGAGACAGTTCTTAGTTGCAAGAGTTTATGTTCTACTGGAGGTGATCATATATACATATGGGTTAATATATAAACAAAAATAAAATGCAAAATAAACAATATAGTTAGAAACAGAATTCTTAGGGAGGCAGAACAGAGTACCAGCAGTTGAGAAATTCTTCTTGTAGAGGTTATGCATCAGTTGTATTTTTTAAAAAAAACAGGGATTCTAAGGTGGAATTGAGGAGGAAGTACATTCAAAACATGGTGGACAGTCTGGGCAAAGGTACGCTGATGGGAGAGGAAGTGCTTTTTGTGAGAAAGAGGTTAGTTTGACTGGTACTATAAAGTGCCTAGGAAGGGTAGTAGATAGAAAAATAGGATGGGGTCAAATTGTGAATGACCCTTAAAACAAGAGAAAGGAGTTAATATATTATCCTAGAGGTACTAGAAGTCTGTAGTGCTTTGTGAGTGGAGAAGTGAGATGGTTAGATCTTAGCAAATCACTTGGAGGACCCTTTGGAGGTTAGATTGGATTCCAGTTAGAAGCTCATTGAAATAATCCTGTTTAGAGGTGATGTGGATCAGCACTGAAGTGCTGGTTCTGTGAATTGAGAGATGGGCTTAAAAGGTGAAAAAGAAATATTTGACAGTTGATTGTATATATGTCAGGGAAAATGAAGAATCAAAGATGACACTGAGGTTATAAATCTGGGAAACCAGAAGAATAATGCTGCCTTTGACAAAAATAAGGCAGTTTGAAAAGGGGTGGTGTGGATTTTAATTGGCAGAGATACAAAATGGCAAATGCATTATAGAGGAATCAGAAAAGGTATTATAGAGATCCATTTGTATAAGACACTCCTTCCATTTCCATACCTTTGCTCAACTGTGGACAGTTTAACAGTTAAATCAATGATTTGAACTGGGAAATTCATCAGATTGGCAGATTGTGCAAAGCATAGAGGGTAGAGGACTGAATACTTGATAAATATTATAGAAGAGACACAGCAGCCAAAAAAAGCAAATTCAGTCTTAGTCTGAATTCTATATTACTGTGTTCAATTCTGGAATTCACATTTTAATATGGACATTGACAGGCTGGAGAGCAACCAGAAGAGAGGGGGTCTTTAGGTCTGACATATTTGGGCTTGATGTGAGAAAGAACTTTCTAAAAATTAAAGATACTCAGATAAAATATGAGAAACCCTAGATGATGGTGGATTTCTTCCTTATGATGGACCTTTGATCATTTTTTTTTTGTAGATGTTATAGAGCAAGAGTTCTTGACCTATTTTGTGTGTATCATGTACCTCTTTGACAATTTGGTAAAGACTAGAGACCACATCTCAGAAAAAAATATTTTGTTGGATACATTCATAACTGAAGGAATTTTTAAATTTTATTTAGAGGATAGTAAAAATAATGGTTATAATTATTTTATCTTCCAATTTTATGAACATCTTGAAAGTGGTCTGTGCACCAGTGTAATTCTAATCTGTGCTAATTGGTGCTTAATGGTAAAAAAAAAGAGGAAAAAATACAATTAAACAGTTTTATGTCTATCATTTTTCATTTTTAACTAGAAATATGAAGCAGTTATAATTAACCACTCATGTGGTGACATATTTTTGTCTGTAGTAAGCAGGTAAGGAAAATAGATAAAAACTTAATATTTTAGTTTTTTAATATGCCTTCTGTGAGCTATGTTTCTTTTTTTCTTTTAAATGTAAAAGTCAGTTCTGTGAGATTAACTGCTAAATTTCATAAATTCTTTTAGGATGGGAAGCTAGGCTGTACTTAATAGTTATGAGACAATATGTACGTGATAATAGCTATTTTGGATTTGAAATATTCAATATTTTTAGAATAACATCCAGTAAAATGTACAAATGGTTAAAACATTTTATAATTTGCTTTTTATTCTGTATTTATATTTTAAACTTTTCAGAACATTTTCATGTATAGTCTTATTTAAGATTCTGGCTCTCTTTAGTGGAATGAAGAGATGACAGATTTAACTCTCAGATGTGATTGCTCCATTGGGGACAAATGATGTCCTTGTTCTGATAGATTTCTGGATAGTTAGATGCTTTAGACTAATTTGCACTCTAAATTTCCAAGAACATTTTCATTATTTCAGTTCAAATACTCTAAATAAGAAATGGAACTGGTTTATGAATGGGGTTAATGAATGAATGAAAACAAAACTAAGCAAACAAGACATGTAATGTGTAAAAGCATTGGGGACACAAAGAGGAAAAACCAGGGCAGCCCTACCAGCTTTGAAGAAACTCACTTTTGAACAGGGTGAGGCAGTATCCATAGTAAATTTCAGCAGCAAATCACTTGCTTGTATGACATATATTTATTTTTATGCTACACGATATCTTAACTTTTAAGATCAGAATATCTCTAGCAATATCTTGATATGTGATTTTATGTACCTTACATTAAAAAACTTTCTCTTTTATAGATTTTTAAACACTAATTATAAAACAGATATGCAAAAATTAATCTAATTCCTTTTATTTCTAAGTTATACACTTTTTTTTACTGTAAGGGAGGAAAATAGCCAAACTTCTTAATATTGTTCCTCTACTCATTGGACTAGCTACAAGGAGAAGTCTGCATATTTCTAAAGAAAATAATTTTTTTAAAATTTGTGAAATGTTTAGAGTAATTAATTATAACTGAGAACAAAATATTGTCCAGTTGAGGACCGTGATGACTTTTTTAGTGAATGAATTAGAATAATTTATAATTAATGTCTACTTTTAGGGTGATAAATGATTGCTGAAAAAATTCTTGTTCCCAAACAAATGATTCAATTACAATAAAATATTTCATTAAAGATTTTATCTTGACTCTCCTCCCCTTCCCCCAATTTTTTCATTGTATAGAGGCAATATTTTCTTAGTACAGATAATCTCCAACTCAATCTTTGAAATGGAAGAATAGGAACAAAAAAGAACATTTATATAACACCCACTATGTATATGTCCAGGTACTATGCCAAATACATATACATATACATATATATATATATATATATATATATATATATATATACATATATACATATATATATATATATATATGTATATGTAAAATCTCAGATTCTCACATCAGCCTTATCAAGGCAGGTTCCATTATTATTCTTATTTTACAGTTAAGGATCCTGAGGCTTAGTTGCTCTTCAAAGTTTCACACAGCTAAAATGTGTCTGAGACTAAATATTAACTGAGATCTTCCTGACTTCAAACCCAGTGCTCTGTTCACTGCCATTGTGCTAGTGTTCACTGCTAGATGAACAAAAATCCAGATAACCAGGTTGTCCATTAAAGTCCTGTTTGTGATTTTGAGATCACTTGTCATGAAGCAATGTTAGTGGAACACAAGCTCTGCCTGGTGCTATATATCAAAAAGACTTGCCATATAACTCCTTTGTCCATTTTCTGAGAACCAGTCCTGTTAATTCTGGAGCTTATTATTAAGTACAAGGTTGGCCAATAAACAGTTAACTTTTCATTGCAGTAACCCAGGAAGAACTGGCTATTAAATTGTACTCCACATCAGTGAAATCAGATCCTTCCATGCATTGAAGTTAAATACAAAATAGCAAAGATTAAACTAATGGCTATTACAGCTTGTAATCTGTCTGGAAAATCACATGTCAGAGAAACCACTTAGAGAATTTACCCTTTTTTTTCTTTTCATATTTGAAGATTGTAGAGATTACTGACTATAGGAAGAATAGCTCTTATTTAAATGATTAAGGTGATATTTATAAATCCTCATTTGGGACTATATTGTCTTTTTAGGTATGAAGTTCAGTTCTTTGGAAAACTGGGTCATGGAACTAATGTGTTTTTTTGAGCATTCTTGCCATTAAACAGACTTTAATTGGATGTGGTGGCTTTTGTGGCACCTGCTTCAGTAAAACTAATATTTTTCTTACAGCTGTCTTTGTTTTGATGCCAATTTTCTTGGCATCTTTATAGTTTGTCATCATTCATATTCCTGAATATGTTTTAGAAAGTCAAATTTAGTCTTTTGGGAATTTTTACATCGTATATGTTTATCTATTAAAGAATCTTATATATCAGGATCCATGGACCTTTGGGAATTCATTAACTTGGATGGGGGAAAATCATTACTTTTACTAACCTTTGGCATTTTGTTATCCTATATATTTTATTCATTTAAAACAGAATTGTGAGGAAGGTTCCATGGACTTTAGCAGATTACTACAGGGGTCCATATCTCAGACACACTAGTGTGTGCATGGTGTGCGTGCGCACACACACACACACACACAGACTCACACAGACACAGATACTCTCTCTCTCTCTCTCTCTCTCTCTCTCTCTCTCTGCCAAGTGCTTTAACTATGAAGGACACAATCCCTCTGCCCCAAGTGAAGAGAGAGCCCAAGCCCAAAGATGAAGTTCAAACCTGGGTAAATATACAAACCAAAAAAAATAATAATCCAACCATAATAAATTGCTATGATGACAGGAAAGCTCAAAAATCAAACTCAGAAGAAGGCAATGACTTAAAAAAAAAAAACTTCTAAGCAAAACCTCAAAGAAAAATGCAAATTAACCACAAACCCAATAAGATTTCTTAGAAAAATTGAAGGAGCTGAAATGATTTGAAAAAGTCAATTGAGACCAATATAGGAATGAATGGATGAAATTAATTAACAGCAGGGTAAAAAAGGTAGAAAATCTTACTACAGAAAATAATTCCTTGAAAATTAGAATTGGCTAGACAGAAGTTATTGACTTATGAGATATCAAGAAATAATAAAACAAAGTAAAAAACCTGAAAAGTATTAATAAAGAAAAGGTGAAATACCTCAAAGGAAAAGCTACCACTCTGAAAAACAGATCAGTGAGACAGTTTTAAATGTTATTGATCTAGAAACTGTGAACAAAAAATGGAGCTTAGACATCATATTTCAAGAAATGATAAACGATAACAACCAAGATATCTTGGGGGCACAGAGAGAAAAGTTATGATTGAATAAATTCACTGATCGCTGCCTAAAAAATAATCCAAAAGGAAAGCCCATAGGAATATTATAGTCAGGATCCAGAGTTCCCAGGCCAAAAGGTCATGACAATCATGATCTCATAGAAAGCAAGAGAATTCAGAATCACATCTACAACATAATGAAGCCAATGAATAGGACTTAATTAAAGCATTAATAACATTAATAGAAGTTTAAGAAGTGTGTATAGTTTAAGAACTGTTTGTGAATGGAGATTCATCTAGTTGGTCAGAATATAATTTGGTGAGAGAAATCTTTGTCAAGGGTTGAACAGGTAGGTTTGTGTAAGATGTTAGAGTGCCTTAATCATCAGTGTGAGGAACCTCAACTTTGATGGTTAATGGGAAGGTGTTGAAAAATTTTTAAGTTCTTTGATATGATCAAATCTATCAATGTGCAAGATAGATTAGGAGGTGGGAGTGGGAAAGAAACTGAAGATGTAATAACAAGTTATTTACTCTTAAAGAATTATGATTTATCAAGAATAATTTTACTTAGAGTCTGTGCTTTGAATGAACATTACTGCAACTGTCCTATCATTTTACCAGTAATATGATTTGAGGAATCAGATTTTAAATTTTATGCAACCATAGCAAAATTTACATTTATAAAACTTTATTTGAATAAAAAAAACATTTTATGCTCTTGAAAGATACACAAAACATTTCCCCCCTCTAAATGTACTTTGTTGAATTCTTTTGAATGATCCTACATGTTTAGGGCCATTTATAATTTACAGTGATAATATAGATTGAGAGGGCAAAGATAAAAAGAAGTCCTTGAAGTACACATGCCCACACTTTTGACTCTTTTTATTTTTATTTTTTAGGTTTTTTTGTAAGGCAAACGGAGTTAAGTGGCTTGCCCAAGGCCACACAGCTAGGTAATTAATAAGTGTCTGAGACTGGATTTGAACCCAGGCACTTCTGACTCCAGGGCCAGTGCTCTATCCACTGTGCCACCTAGCCACCCCTCTTTTGATTTTTAAAATAAAAACTTGAAGGTTTATGTTTTTCCAGCTACAATTCACACTAGAGTAAAAAAAAATTAGATAATTTCAATGTGTTGCACAATGATGGAAATCTAGTAGTCATTATATACTTGAAGCAGATGAAGATTTTGTTGGACTCCTTCCTATACCGCATTGCTGTTCCAATTAAACTTTTATTACAAAAGACATTTAGAGGAAGCCTGCAGAAACAAATTTTCTGCACGGTTGAACAATTGATATGGATTAAAAATGACAGGATGTGGTTTTTATCGTCTCTTATAGCTTTGCCAAATCAAAATCAAATGGTCTTGCCCCTTATGTGTAGGTGTGAGCATATGTACATCCATTTTTTTAACACAAAAAACTGAGTGTGGGTTTGAATAATGAATAATAGTCCAATCATTCTACCATTATTTAAAATGACTGGGAAAACTGGGGGCAGCTAGGTGGTGCAGTGGATAGAGCACCGGCCCTGGAGTCAGGAGTGCCTGAGTTCAAATCTGGCCTCAGACATTTGCCTTAAATAAATAAAATAAAAATAAAAATAAATGACTGGGAATAGCAGAAAATGACTAATTTGATTTTCATTTATAAGATTTTATTATTTATGCGAATTAATGGTCTTTTATAGCATCTGAACCTCACATTATAGTTTCAGGTAGTTGGTGGAGGAATATTATATCTTTTTCTTGAATTTTTATTTACTGCAATAAGTACTATTAATGGAATTCTTCTTGGTTTACAAAATGCATAATACAGAACAATCTTAGATGCTTGTACATTTTATTGTCATGCTTATTTTATTGAAAAGGGAGCCGAGGCTCAAAGTTATATTTTGATTATAATTTGAGAAGAGATTACCAACTAGCCAGATCCATTATAGCCTTTAAATCTTGTTGCAATTGTAAGTTATAATTCTTCATTAATAGTAGGATAGTATCTTAAACCCATTGTGTTTTAAGCCAGAATTTCATAGTGCCTTGTGAAGGGTATAGAGTTTTTCCAGCTGAATTGACAGCATTGCTTTTCTTTTGGCTGAGGTTTCTTCTAGCTCCTACCCTCCCTGAATCTTTGGGTTAATTCAAAAGTTCTAGAGTTGAGGGAAAGCTCTGGAAGCAGACCTATGAAAGTACTGACATGTACCTGAGTATAAAAAGGTCTGAGGGACCTATTTCTTGCCTTTTGAATGCCCCAAAAAGTAGTTTTACAAAAATTGTGTGTGTGTGTGTGTGTGTGTGTGTGTGTGTGTGTGTGTGTGTACTCTGCATACTTTGCAATGGAAAATTAATTTTTTTTTTTTTTGTGAAAATGACCATGCCATGAGAACAACCTTCAGAATTACCAATTTGTTGCTATGGTTGTATCTTCATTAGGATGGAGGCAGATTGATTTTGGAAAGTCTGAAAGTTTAAAATTCTTGCTTTGGTAGATGGAGTTATCTATCTTCTCTTGGAGCACTATGGATGCCACGATCCCTAAAATTTATAGTATAACAAGTGCCAAAAGCATTTGCTCTCTGTGTAGCAGGCATTATATTATAAATTATGCTTGCTAGCTATTTGGTGTCTTTGCCAAGTTCAGGCTGTCCCAAAAATCTTAGTGCAGTTCTGGTGTTAATGACTTAAAACTGCACTAAAGTTTTTGGGTGATCTTAAAGCTTACAAATTGCTAATTACACTATATTTTCATTTAAGGTCATTATAGAACTCTGGTAGATCTGTTGTTGTTGTTGTTGTTGTTGTTGTTGGTTTTTTTAGGTTTTTGCAAGGCAAATGGGGTTAAGTGGCTTGCCCAAAGCCACACAGCTAGGTAATTATTAAGTGTCTGAGGTCTGATTTGAACCCAGATACTCCTGACTCCAGGGCTGGTGCTCTATCCAGCGTGCCACCTAGCCGCCCCTTTTATATTCTTTTAATAACCACCTTTTAATTTTATTCTTGATACTTTAAATCAGATTGAATTTGCTATATTATATTTTTCATGTTAACAGTACTGCAACATTCTATTTTCTCACCATTCTGTTGCTTAGTCTTCAGACTTAATGGATGGGGAAAAATTGTTACTATTAAAAACTTGATAGAAACACTAAATTAACTGTGAGCTTTTCTGTCCCCTCCCCCATTTACTAAATTCTTCAAATATCACTATATAGATTCATTAACAGTAATGTTATTATGTTTTAATAATAGTAGTAGTAATAGTAGTAATAATCATTAGTATTGTGTGATAGTCCAAGAATTGAATTGAGGAGCAATCATAAAACCTGGGTTCAGGTTTGACCATTGTATGCTTTTGGGCAAGTCACTAAATTTCATTGTGTCTTTTACTTCCTCTCTGTAATGAATAGGGTAGATCAGAAACTGGATGATATCCAAGGTCCCTTCCAGCTCTGAAATGATTGGGATTCTATTTTTATAAACATAATTTCCATATTTAAAAAAAAGATTGACAGAACTATTTTTAAAAATGAGGGGTGAATAATGTTAGAAACTTGGTAAGCTTCTGGGCTATACTTTTGGAAATGTATTTTTAAAAGAAGAAAAAAATTCAAACATTTTCAAATAAGTTTTTTTTTTATTTAAAATAAAAATGAAGAGATGGTTGCTTTGTGTGAGCTTAAGAAGACAACAGGATGATCAGTTACTGATCTCAGATTGGTAGGAAGAGGGGAGGACCATTATAGGATTAATGTTGTTGTCAGACTATCTCAAAAGCCCTAATGGTTCTTGCTCTGTACAGTTCCATTTGAATTTGTTTTCCCCTCTAGACTGAATAACAGTGTCTCAGTTGTTTTGTTTGCTCTGCACATACCTTTCTCCCCTTGGCCTTTCATATTTGTATAGTATAGCTTTGAGTTAGGGCAGAATACATAGCTTGAAGACCGAGCTGTGTGTGTATTCCATTGTGAGCTTTCCGGCACTCTTCTCCCAAGCACACAATAACTGTAGTGTGGAAGGGGCCTACACGAGACCGTTGATGGTGGTTTTATGGAATTGCAGTGGTGTGTGGCATCTGTAGAAATCTGCAGACTAAGCAATTGCAAAAATTCCTCTAAGCAGAGAGGCTTCCAGAAATGCCGTGTTTTGGCCACATTCACGAATGCCACAAATAACAGGACAGGCATGGAAGACTTCACTCAAGTTCAGGGGCTTTAGACTGCTAATCTTCAGTGATGCCAGCAACAGATTTCATGCCCTTTATTGAGAAAAAATGTTTTCTCAAAGCAATCTCGCCACCCCCTGGTGTAATTTCACAGCCTGGTCTTCTGTATCTCTCTCTCTCTCTCTCTCTCTCTCTCTCTCTCTCTCTCTCTCTCTCTCTCTCCCTCTCCCCCCCCATTCCTTCCCCCCTCTCCTTTGTTTCTTATAGAATGGAACCGGTGCCAAAAATCTGGTAGCCAGAAACTATAAGGAAGTTTGGCCTAACATATGGAGATAGTCTTGTTTACCTTGTGGAGGGTTAGAGTCGGGGTGAGAAGAGAGAAATAGCCGAAAGTGTTGGCATCTGATATAGGGAGCAAACTTTAGTATTGGACTTTTGGAAGTTTTAATATCAGCCATATGCTCTATATTTTTTAACTGAATTAAATCTGGGAAAATAACATTAAAAGAAAGCAATGAACATGATTATCTTCTAAAATAGTATAGCCTATTCAAACAAGTGTGACAGCACAAATTAAAAACAAGTCCCTTGTAACCCCCTTTTTTCATTGTTGATTTTTTTTTTTGGAAATTCCAGGCTGAGAAAGGGACCAACCATCCTTCATTCTTTGGTCTTTGCCATCATCCCTCATCTGCCTACTCCTTAGCCCTTCATGACTGAGGACAATTAGCTTTGATACTAAAAACCTATAGAAAAAGTATCCAAGTGACAACTTTTCTGGGCTTCAGTTTTCTCATTTGTAAAATTGATGAGGAGCTGGACTAAATAATCTCTAGTCTCTGATATCTTTAAATGCTATTCTGTGATTTTACTTACCTAAATTCTTGTTTAATTTTCTAATTAAGATAATTTCATATATTTATAGATATATATACAAGATAAAAATATATCTATATCTATCTATCTAATCTATCTATCTATCTATCGTAAAAATCTGACTTCAAAGCCTGCCTTTGACTTGTGGCAAAGCTACTTAACTTGCCTAGTTTTCATTTTCCTCATCTATAAGATGAGAGCACATGGTCAGATCATTTTAGTGACTCTTTATTACTTTTTATAGGACTCCAATTCTGTTGGCTGTCTGACCTTTCATGTGAAGGGGAAAAGAGGTGTCCACTAGTTGAGAAGTCCTAGAGAGATGAAATTGCACTGGGTAGAGTCAGGAATGATTTTTATTTCATTGGGCCCACCCAAGTCCTACTTCAGTGGCTTATGAGGAAGTGACCCTGAGTTTTCTAAGCATCTGCCAACAGAGACCAAATATTAAACCTTACTGAGTTGGAAAAGCTTCTTATATGGGGTCAATTAAAGATTGTATGTCTGTCCTCCAAGGATCAGCACATTTGAGTTAAAAAAAAAAGACCCTTCAACAGAGCTGAATATAGAATAGTACCTTTTTTCCAGAGGGGTAGGAGAGGGGAGGGGATAGAAATAGATCAGAGAGATCTAACATTATTTATTAAGACAGAAAAGGATTATAATCTGTGTTGGTTGAGGAAGTATTCCATACTTATGAAATCAGGCACTGATATACCCAGCATGTAGTTTTGTTTGTCTTTTAATTCAGCCAGTACTTGTTAAGCACCATTATATTGGAATCCATTCTAAAATAATGACATCTCTAACTGGACGATTGGATATAATACAGCTATTATCTGCCTAAGATAGAATAAAGTACTACAATCACCTTTTACCTTTATTAATGTTAAGTTAAATTTTTGGTTGTTTGACTAGTATTCACCTTCCAGTTCACACCTGAACTATTGTTCACAGAAACTGATTTCTTGACGTGACCCCCTCCATCTTGTACTTGTGTGACTCCTATATTCACCTCTGATGGTTTTTGTTTTTATATGAATTAAATAAGTTCCTTACCATTCACATAAGTCTCTCTAGCATCCCTTTTTTCCTTCCTCATCAGAATCTTCCTTTGAGTTCATCCTATAGCACTCTTATGCCAATTTATTCCTCAGTAGAATAGTCCTTGGGAGTAGCCTTCCTCTGAACCAGCTGAAATCTATTGTCACCAAAATGGGTGTGTGTTATACTGGCTTTCTCTTTTCTTGCAAAGTTTAAGATGAATCAGTTAGCTGTTGCTTACTCATTATTTCATTTATGGGTTCACTTACTTACCTATCTGTGACTTACTTAATTATTAACTACATTATCACCTTGGAGGAAGGACTGTTTTTGTTTTTTGCTTTTGTTTTTAGCACCAGTGCTAAGCACAGATGCATAAATGCTTGTTTATTTGATTTTCCCTCTAATTATAGTTGTTTTCTAGAACTATAAATTTCATCTATTGCTGATGACTGTAATTTGCATGTTTTCCTCAGAAATTCTTGTTTCTGGAATCAGAGAACTTGGCTTCAAATCTTTAACAGACACTTACTGCCCACGTGACCTTGGACAAATACCTTAACTTCCTTGGGCCTCAGTTTGCTCAAATGTAAAATGGACTAGATAATCCTTTACCAGCTTAAGAGCTATTATTAAGCCTTTGAATCAAATCTTTCTCTGAAAGAATACTCAGCATCTTCTTAATGAGAGGCATAATTACTTGATTCATTAGGTTCCCCATACTAATAAAAGTAAGTCTTTTAAATTTCTTTAAAAATACCTCCAGGGATGGATCTTAAACCTATGGTTGAGAGAGTTGCTAAAATAATCTACAACTAAAGAATTTCTTGGTTGCTTGGAATGCAGAAAGTGAACAATAACCTCTTTTACATGGTACACTACTTGTAGTGTGCTTTGTTATAATTGATGTAAATGTTGACAAGGGTGTAGGTGGTTTATTGAATTTCTTCTTTTTATACCTCATCACTATTTATAGGAAATCCCTGGTCTCTTCTTAAAATGTATAAAATATGAATTTTTACCAAATAATTGAGAGAGGTTGAAATGTTTTGTTTCATTTTTAAAATAGAGAATAATCTCAACTCTTTAAAATTAAAAATTAAGCCAGAAAGTGTTTTAATCACATATGAATGTTGAAGGCATCTCAGCATAAAGCTAATTTAGTTAGTGCTTTTAGCTAACTTTCTGATCTAACTCTGGAACATGGTAGGAAGATCACTGAGAGTTTCTGGAAGCAACTGAAAGTTATGTGCCTTTTTTTTTTTTTACTAAGGCTATATAATTTTTCAGGTCAGAGGATACATTCAAACCTAGGTTTTCCTGCTTCCAATACGAGAACTCTGTCCATTATGTCATTTGACCTCTCAGTTTAATCATATCAGTTGATTAATTAATTTTCTTCAAGTTGAAAATCTTGGACCCAGAAGCTGGTGGTGATTGAAATCTACCAGTCATTTTGCTGACCTGAAATTAATTGATAATCTTGATGATAGAATGTATATTCACTCCTATACAGAAATTATATCCTAATATATCCTCTTCCAATTCAAGTCTTACAATAATGTTAAATCATCTCTTGTGAGTGTTAACATGCCTCAAAGTACATGACTAAAAGAGTCGAATATAATATTCTTCTCTTGTTTACATAATATTCTGATGCACCTTTAAGTATCATCATCAAAGGCTGATGGGAAAAGGGAAATGGCCAATCTCTTTTCTCTCAAAGCATCTACGCATGAATTTCTAACCTCTGACTAAAATAGCATATAACATGTTTTGTCCCCCCTTTTAAGAGAGAGACAGGGCAAAGTTGCCAAATGAGATCATGTACCAGATGTACTTAACTTGTAGTTCTATGTGATTTGAAAATGAAATATTTTAAACTCTTTCCCATTGTGATGTTTTGAAAATATTGAATTTTATCTTACTAAACTGTGAACACTTAGATGAAATGGTCTCACTCATTTAAAAAGTCCTAGAGGCTGTTTTCTTTTTTCCTCTTGGAGCCTAGCAGAGTATTTGTATAAACCTATTAATGCAAAGGAGGAGTGTGTCTGCTTTACTTCTCAGTTGGGTGTTCCCAGGGGGCACATATCTTAATTGGAAATGAGCTACCCCTTTGACTGTGTTCTGTCATTGATTGGACAATAAGCTTTTCTATGGTTGTCAAAAGCATTTATGTTCCTGTTGATAGCCGTCTGCTTAAATAAAACAATCTATTTGCCAACAAGTGTTTGAAGAGTATATTAAATGCTTGAGAGGCAGATGGTGTAATATTCCCATTCCCAATAAATTTACCCATTTTGAATAAATACAGGAAGTATATTGTTTTAACAAGAATTTTAAAGGGATGTTTATATACATATATAATATACTTCCTATATATATATATATAATCTGTTTAAAAACTTCATATTTTCTAATTTTGAAAGAGCAAAATCAATCCTCCATGTCCACTGAATATTGATGAACCTCCTTCTACAGTGACATAGCCCAAAAGTATTTTGTTTTGTTTTTGAAAGGGTAGGGGATGGGGAGAGAACTGTCCCTGGGGATATTGCATGAGTACCAATGCCTGTATTTTCTAGCACAGGATAATATGGTTGTTACTGGTGGCAAGAAACACTTTGAGCCTAACTCTTCCCTGAGCTTCTTTGACTCTTAACTCCTTCCAAAAACTTCTTACTATTTCTATTCAAAAGTTCTCTTGGGACTTACAACCAAGAACATTTGGTATATTCTTTTTTCCCCCCCTCTTCATATTTTCTGTTGTATAAAAGTCTTTCAGTAGTCAGAAATTGTGCTTCTTTTAGGATGAAAACTGAAATAAAAGTGAAAAATACAGGCCATGCCCCACATAGCTGTATCCTAGAATGACATTTCTGGAGGATCATCTTCCATTTCATGTCCCATGTTTTTGGATGACTTTTCTCAAGTTTTAGTGCACTGAGAGATAGAGGCCATGATAGTGAGCTAAATGAAGGTTGTGCTCTGGGAGAATCAAGAAAATGATCTGAGAATGAGAGCTGAGGCTGCTAAAACCAGAGAAGAGATGCCTTTGAGGGAGATTCCTTTTTTTAAGGACTGCTATACGTAAAGGGGAGTAGACTTTTTGGCTTTAAGGTTACAGAATTAGAAATCGTAGAAAGAAAGATTTTCATTTAATGTAATGAAATACTTTCTAATAATTAGTTCTATCTTAGAGTGAATTGGACTGCTTTGAGAAGTCATGGATTTCCCTTCACTGGAAAGCTTTCATTGAAGACCATTTAACCTTTTCAGGCTATATAGAAGGGAGCCCAGTTTAGATACTGTCTAGACTAGGTGATATCGGAGAACTTTTTCAACTCTGGGGCTTCTTGATGATAATTGTCAGTGATGATGATGATGAAATAATAAATAATAAATTCCCTCAAAATGGCATTACTCATCATTGGTACCCGTCATTTCAGGAATTCTTCCCAAGTGAGGCAGATCTTAACCTACCCTATTCTCCTAAAAATTAGCCATAGTGGGGTCCATCCAGCAATCTGGAGTCTTTCATTGCCATTTTATATCTCATAACTTTATTTTTTTATGATTAATATCTTATTTTTTATTTTCACATAATTTGTTGAAGGGTCAATAAGTTCACACTAAATTTTAGTCATAACTGAGATGACCTTTTTTAAATTATGTATACAAATTAGCATAGCAGGCACAACAGCATCGATCTTCAGGTGGGTAGATCAAATAGTTGTACAGACTGAAATCCAATGGTGGCCACTGATAGAGTAATTAATGAAGCAGAGGTCTGGAAATACGACTTAGTCCAACTTGATGAAGCCGATGTCCTTCGCGTACTGCTGGAAGCACTGGCGGCACATGTTCAGGCCATACTTGCGGATCAGGCCATGGCGGTTGGAACAGATGCAGCACGACCGAGACCCCTGGCCGAATTTATGAGGGTGGCTCCAGTACAGCTGCTGGTGACCCATGGCCACTGGCAAAGACACGACACAAAAAGCTATATCTCATAACTTTAGAACACAAATCTTAATGCTAGCATTTCAGTGATGGGCCTTTGTTTTCATATGATTTTCCAGAATAAAAGAGCTCTTCGTTTTTCTGAAATCAATCCAGTCGACTTTTGTTCCCCCCTATTTTCAACTCACCCATGAGTTATAATTTGCTTTAAAGTTTGTAATATACTTGCTGAATACAGTGTCCCAAAAGTCTTAGTGGATTCAGACTTTTTGGGCATTATCAAGTCAGTTGATCTTCCCAACCATTCTTTGAAGTTGTTGCTGTAAATCCTTATAGTATAGATGTACAGACTCGGGTTGTAAGAAGTTAAATGAAGTTAAATGAGACTTTACTTCAGATTCCAGATAAAAACATGATATGAAACAGGATTCAAAAAATCTATTATGCTGCTTAAACAAAAATGCATGAATGTTTTGACAGCCACTATTTTTTGTTAATCCATTTAAAATCTTATTCTTTGCACTTTTGTTAATATTAAAAATTGTTTGAGAAAGGTAAGAGATCACTAAAAGTGTTTTTTTTTTCCCTTTTCTAGAAACGGGCTACAGGTCAAGTATTATTTGACAAAGTATGTGAACAACTCAATTTATTGGAGAAGGATTATTTTGGACTTTTATTTCAAGAAAACAATGATCAGAAGGTAAAAATATTGTTTTATTATTTTATTTGTTTCTTTGGAAATTGTGAAATAGATTATTTTGTCCTAAATATTCTTAGAATTTTGTTTCTCATTCATTGAATTTCAAAGAAAAAATTAATCTATAAAATAGAATAGCTAATCTGTCATTTATCATCAGAGTTCACAAGGAAAGATGCAATATGGTAGATGTGGTTACATGCAGAATGCTCTTTTTTTTTTTTGCCTCCTCCTTCTGGCTTCTCTGACTTCTTTATGACTCAGCTCAGATCCCACTATTTGCAAAAGATCTTTCTTGATCTTCCCCACTCTTAGTTCCTTTTTCCATTTGTGCTGTGCACATTTTGTATTTACTTAGTTGATTACATGTTGTCTCTCCCATCAGAATTTAATATCCTTTCACAAGAACTGTGTCTTTGCCCTTTTTTTTTGTCTCTATATCACTTAAAACAATGACTACATAAGCACAATGATGCATAAGATTGTAATAAATGTTCAGTGACTAACTGGAACTAGGGAGGAGGAATATTCCATCATCCTACTAACCAAGGTCTTTGTAGATAATAAATAAAGAAGGAAGGCAAAACAAACACAATAGCTAAAAGATTCAGGATACAAAAAGATCTTGACAAATAAAGGTATTGAATCAATTAAATACAATTTAATAGCGATAATGTAAAGTTTACATGAAGGTTAAAAAAATTGACTTCACAAGAATATTGGAGAGTATGATTACAGTTTCTCTGTAAGACATTTGGGAATTTTGTTGGAAAATCTAATACAATCTTAAACTGTAATACAATGTCTTGGAAGAATAAGGAGATAATACACCAGTAACCAAGGAGACATTTAACCTTCCAGTTGCTAAATGGATTTAAGAGTACAATAAACTTAGAAAACCTATTGGAATCCATTAATCCATCATTTTTTTTTTAACCCTGGGCAAATTAGATATTATTAGTCAGAATCAGAACCTGGTTAAAATCTATGCTGACTTGAGATTTGCATAATATTAACTGTGGTTTCTTGTTTGCCCTAGTTCCTGCTTGTTTGGTATAACCAAAATTCTTATACTTTTAAAATTGACTATGAAAACTTGAGAACACCATGCATCCAATATATAAACAAATTAATCTTTCTGTGATTGGATTACTCTAGGGGATAAGCCAATTATGTCTTTGAACTTAATTGCTGTCTTGCCCAAGGGATCCTGGGACCAAAGGATTAATAGGGGATAGGGGAACAGTTAGGGAACTGGCAGCTTTTACCAGATGCTAAGGAGAGAACTATTTGAGGCAGGCCCTAGATGATAGCCAGTCCATGCTACCTGTGAAACATTTGGTGCTCTACAGTGGGAGAGTGGGAAATTAGCTGAATGGACTGGGGATTGGGCTGTAACAAAGTAAAAGTCAGACTAGAGGAATGAATGAAACCAAGGATGGGGAAGGGGATCTGTAATGGAAGAGGCAAAAATGCATTCTCCTATTGTAGTATTGGGAGAAGAAATAAGGTCCAGCAAAGTTTCTACAGATGCAGAGTCTCTTGATAGTCTCAGATGACCCTTGAAGTAATTCTCTCTCATCCTTAAAGGAATGCCTCTCACTCAGACCTTGATACTCAACTAAGATGTAAAAATTTCTTAACAAATGTAGAAACTGAAGTGCAGGGGCAGCAAGGTGGAACAGTAGATGGAGTTAGGAGGACTTGGATACTTAATAGTTGTGTGACCTTGGGCAATTCACTTGACCCCAATTGTTCTCCCCCCCAAAAAAAGAAGTATGTGGGTACCTATTAATTGTGACCCCAGAGTGTCATATTTCTTTATTTCAGTTTTTGATTTTTGTTTGAATTACTCATGCAACCCTCATTGCTATCCTGACCTCTTGTTCTCAACTCTGAATGACAAAATTTCTAACAAGAGGCTTCAAATATTTTTAAAAAAAATATCCTATTTCCTATTTCAGTTGAGAAAACCTGGATTCAAGACTGGTCTCATACTGGCTGCATGACACTAAGCAAATCTCATAATTTCTTGGTATTTTAGAGAACTAAACCACAAAGAAAATGATTTCTGGTGGTGTTCCTCATTTCAGAACTTCCAGTGTCAATGAAATCATAAATCTTTGTCCTGACTATGAGGTAGGAACTATGCTAGCTTTGCAAGATAGAAAGTCATAGATGAAACATTTTCTTCCTTTAAGGAATTTACAGTCTATATTTCCAAATAAATATTCTGCCTTGGTTGTTCAGTTATTTTTCAGTCACTTTGGATTCTTTTGTAGCTCCATTTGGGGTTTTCTTTGCAAAGATACTGGAGTGGTTCACTATTTCCTTCTCCAGCTCATTTTATAGATGAGAAAAGGAGGCAAACAGGCTTAAGTGACTTACTAAGGATCACTCAGGTAGGAAATGTTTAAGGTTGGATTTGAATTCAGACCCTCTTCACTGCAGTCCAGCATTCTATCCACTATGCTACATAGTTCCTCTAAATATTTACCTACTATAATTTATTTTTAATATTTTCCTCTTTGACTTTTCTCCCTACATCTATTAAATCTCTGTGCACAAACTTACTATTGTGTCTGTAGAACAACATAATCAAGAAATATTTTATAATAAAGAAAAAATCATATGATTTTCAACTGAAATGAAAGAGGTCTCAATAAATATTTGTTTCTTCCCTTTCCTCTTTCTTGTTTTTTGTGACAGTGTTCTTTCTTTGTTTTTGTCTGCTATCTGACTGCTAACTGGAAGATATGGGATGTTAACTAGTGTGGATCAATAGAGTAAGAGGGATTTTTTTGAAGATGGGAGAGAAATGAATATGTTGTAGGTAGTCAGGAAACAGGGAGATTGAAGTGATAAAATGGGATGAAAAAACACATAATCTCTTGGATTTGGAATGGAATGAGATCACTTATAGATGTGTGTTGAGTGGGTCTCATTGGTGGGTGGAATAGGATTCAAGTGAGACACGGGTGTGAAAGAGGGAATGGTGGCAGAAGGTGTCCAGGGGATGTGAAATAAGGTGAGTAAAGGGAGCTTGAAGTGAATGGCCTTGATTTTTTTCCCCCAAGGAAATGCAAATTTCAGCATTAGGATGTTGAACTATCTCTAGATCACAAAAAGTATTACCACTTTCCAGGGTAAGATTTTCATTTGTTTTGGCAAATGTCTGGTTGCTTATCATTTCAATTTATCATTTTTAAAAAAGGGGTCAACCAAGGCCACTCTTGTTTGTATAAAGATTTTTCCATTGAAACAGAAATCTTAAGCCTACTTTGATGTAACCAAGAACTCAGTTGCTTTTTTTCAGCTAGACACTAAGTTGGAAGAGTTTCAGTTCACACTGTGCATATAAACACATCCATTTCAGTGTTAGATCTTTTTCACGTCTGTTGAGAACCATTATGTAAATTCTGCTATGGAAAATGTCATTTAAAACCTTAGAGGCATTGAACAACATTTTTCACTCTAGAAGTGGATTCTATGTCCATGTAACTCTTGATTTCATATCCTAAATTTTATTAAGAATTTTGGACTCTCTTTTTAAGGACAGATGTCTGAAATTTTGGTGTTGATATTTGACCTATGAATTGTACTATAGTTTTGATGCATGGAATACTTAAAAAAATTCATTAGAGGTGCTAGTTGATATTAACAGCTTAACTTCTTGTGAATGGTTATACCTTTTTTTTTTTGACAGTAGTCCAAAATGAAAAATTGTACACCCAGAAAAATAAACTTTTCTTTGATAAGATGTGGCAGACATTGTGGGTAGGTCCCATTTTACCTTGAAATACCACGGATTCAGTTAAATAAACATATCATAAAGACAGGTGTACCAGAGGAAACTGCCTTTTTCATGAGAATTAGGAACACTTAACCCTTTTACCTTGAATTAGGCAGAGTACATTTTACTTGCTCAGTAAGACGCCATTGTAATCAACTAATAATAGGGCCTTTGGGTGAGAAATAACAGTCTTCTGTTTGCTATTAACCTAAACAGATATTAACAAGTCATTAATGACTGTTTAATAATCTCAGATATGACTTTGTTCCAGGATCAAATATTAGTCCCTATTTCTCTCCCCATCTCCTACCCCTGATGGAATCTATACTATAATTATTTATATTTTCCATTTATTTTGCCTTCTATTTTACCTGATCTTGTGAAAATTGTCTGCAAGTAGTATTTATCCTAAATTGTGTCAAAACACCTTTAAATTTGGAGAGACAAAATAAAGGAGTTGTCAAAATGGGTTTCATTGCTTATGCAGAGATAACAAGAAACATTATTTCTTTTTTTTTTAGGTTTTTTTTTTTTTTTGCAAGGCAAATGTGGTTAAGTGGCTTGCCCAAGGCCACACAGCTAGGTAATTATTAAGTGTCTGAGACCGGATTTGAACCCAGGTACTCCTGACTCCAAGGCCGGTGCTTTATCCACTATGCCACCTAGCCGCCCCAAGAAGCATTATTTCTTGGGACAGTTCTTTGTCTTGCTTTGCAGTGAGCCTAAGTAGCATAAGCAGAAACACCTCCTGGAAAATAATTGAAGCTTATGTACCAACATCTATTTCAAAGTATGGAAAAAGGGAAAATCCTTGAATTTGAGAAGCTTCTTCAAATCTTGATCCTTAAATGCAAAGGAAAACAAAGTCTTCTAGATTGCATGGAAAAAATTCTATAGGTGAATATCATGGATACTTTTAAAAATTAATTGTATTTAATTAAATATTTCCCAATTACATGTCAACATTTTTTTAAGATTAATTTTTTTAGGTTTTTGCAAGGCAAATGGGATTAAGTGACTTGCCCAAGGCCACACAGCTAGGTAATTATTAAGTATCTGAGGCTGGATTTGAATGCAGGTACTCCTGACTCCAGGGCCGGTGCTCTATCCACTGTGCCACCTAGGTGTCCCAAGATTAATTTTTTAAAAAAATTTGACTTCCTCTTTTCCCTCCTTTCCCCATCCTACCCATTGAGAAGAAAAGCAATATATTGATAATACCTGTGATATCATGTAAAACATTTCCATATTAGCTAAAGAATATTTTGTTAAAAATATTAAAGAAGGTATTAGACATAGTAAACACCTTAAATCCTAACACATGAACTTAATCATCCTTATAGATTAAAAATCACTGGCTATTGATGTGGAAACCATTTCTAGTAATATCATCTTGTCATAGGGTAAGTGTAGTACCACCATCTTGTCATAGGTTAAAATCAACATGTTTTAATAAGAAAGGGTAAAAATGAAAAACTATTTTGTGCTTTCATCTGAACTACTGAATGAAAAAAACAACCATGAATTTAATAAAAGTAAAAACATGTCCTCTGACTACATACTACACATACCGGGGGAAGTAAAAGTGGTCCTTAAGTAAATGAAATCTGGAAGAACAGTTGGACCAGACAAAGCAAAATAAAAAGCAAATCTTCTTTAAGTGGTTTGACTGATTTGGATGGAACTGAAGAATCGATTTTCAAGCTAGCCGGGGCGGGGGGAGATAATAAAGATTTAAGAAAAAAAGATGAATGAAAACTTTTTATAAGCATTTGGTTTTAGAATTTTTACCCTAAAAGGTGGAATTCAGAGAAAACAGGAACTTCAGTCAAATGTATGCTTTTTTCATTTTTACAAAATCTTTATGTAAATAACCTGTACAATTATCAAATGTATATATATATATATATATATACATATATATATATATATATATATATATATATATATATACATATACAAACACATCTGATGGAAAATTAGAGAAGGGAACAATAAGTAGCCTTTTACAAATAATACTATACTGAAGACTAAATCTTTAAAATCTGTATAACTGACCAAAAATTTTAGAAAATATATGATTCCACTTGATTTGTTTGTTAAAAAATATGCATTTAATTTGTTGGAGGCAGCTGGGTAGACAGTGGATAAAGCACTATGACTAGAATCTAGAAGACATGAATCCCAACTATTTTATTAGCTGGTGACTCTAGAGAAAATCATCTAAGCTCTGTATATTTCAGTTTCCTCATCTGTAAAATGGGAATAATAATAACACCTAATTCCTAGGATTGGTGTGACGATAAAATAGGATAATATTTGTAAAGCACTTTGTAAACCCTGAAAATTTGTAAAAGCGCTTTGTAGACCTTCAATATAGATGTGGGGGAGGGGGAGGAGGATCTTCATAAAATCACTAGATGATACACTATTAGAGTTAAAGTTAAATGTGTTTTTAGCAAAGGAGAAGAAGGACTTTGGGGCCTTGAACATAAAGTAAATAAATATTTGAATGTCTACTGTGTATCACATATTGGGAAAAAATAACATTATGCTGTAATAAACCTTAAAATGAGAAATTGAAGCATAGAGAATGGGGTAGATTCAAACAAATTAAAAATTAATTTTAAGTCATTTGAAGCAATGGTCCTAGGAGCCTTCATATTATAATATAGAAAAATAGCAACCACTGAAATGGTAGGTAAAGTGGGATCCCTATTAACTTTTCCTAGGAAAAGCAGAAACATCAATGCCATTTCATTGTCTGCAAAGTCCTTCAATATTTCTGATTCTTCCTAGGGATTAATGGCACATACTATATTTCTTTAGGCACAGAAATGGTTGCTACTTCTAGTCTTTTGTTTAACATTTAAAATTCTTCAATGGGGGGCAGCTAGGTGGTGCAGTGGGTAGAGCACCGGCCCTGGAGTCAGGAGTACTTGAATTCAAATCCAGCCTCAGACACATAATAATTACCTAGCTGTGTGACCTTGGGCAAGTCACTTAACCCCATTGCCTTGCAAAAACAACAAAAACAAAACAAACAAAAACTCTTCAATGTCTGGCACTTTCCTGTCTTCCTAGTATTTTTTCTCCTTTATTTTTATTTTTTAATTTTAATTTTTTTTTTAATTTTTTTAGTTAATGGACACAAGTAGATATATTTACTGTATATCAAATATTGGTAGACTGATGGTATGATAGTCTTTAAAAGGAGATTAATGGCTTACTCAGCTAAATCAGAGACCTCCCATCAAAAGACACAAAAGCTAGTTGCAGACATTATATGAATAGATGATAAAGTATGTGTCTCTTTTTGATTCATGAATCTCAGCTCAAGCAAGGAGTAAATGAACTCTAGTATTAAGTCCTCTGCTCACCAATTTGGGAATGCAGGTGCTGAGAATTGAGCGAAATATTGGAAGCAGACCCCATATGTCTGCTTCCTTGAGGGGGGGGGGTGTCTCCTATCTGTCATTCATCTGTGTTTCAAATGTTCTCACTTTGACTCTTGCCAATATATATAGAACTCGACTTTTCTCTCTCTTCAGAGGTCTCTTACATCAAGGACTCAGAGGTCTCTCAGAGTCATTGTGCAGAGACCCAGAGCTGTCCTTCAGGGAGCTGCTCCAAGCCAGCTTTGGACAGGGGTGAGATGTACATGTAGATATACACATATTTACATATGTGTATATTTATATATATCTGTCTATATCTGTCTATCCACCTGTCAATATATCTTTCTGTCACATATATGTTTATCTTACCTATCAGTCCATCTTTCTGCCTACCTATCAACAATCATCTAGCAACCTGTCTGCCTATCTTTCTACCTTTCTGTTTATCTTTCATCTGTCTTTGTATCATCTGTTTATCTAATTAACACATTTCATTTATTTATCCAACATCATCCACCTACCTTTCTGTCCTTCTACCTATGTAGATCATCTCTCCCTCATCTATCACTCTATCTACCTATCATATCTTTTTCCTTTTCTCTATCCATTCATCCATCATCTATGTCATCTGTCAATCTGTCTATTATTTGTCTGTCTGTCTGTTATTTGTTGCCTGTTTATCTATCTCTCTACTGATCTAAGCCATTGCCTTTACTCCCAGTAGAATCTGAGCAAACTTTTCTTTTCCCTTTCTTTGTATTCCTAGTACTTAGCATACTTCCTAATACACGTTTAAGAAATGGTAATTGATTGATTTACAATTGAGAAGGTAGACTTGATATTGCTAGGGTATCATCTGATTTCATGATCTTTCCCACATTTCAGTCCATGAGGTCCCTGTGCTTCTTTGCAGAAATGGACCATATATCATGAAAAAGAATGTGATTAAAAGGGGAGATATGAAATTAGTTAATTAGGGATCATTCCCTATAGTATGACTTTTCTCATCAGGTAGTACCCCTCAGAGTATTTGACTCTGAAGGATTCTGGATTGTGCATTTAATAATATTTAACAGCTGATTTTTGGGGTAGGAATGGTTATGCATTATATACTGTTAAATTTAATAGGAATTATTCACATTTTCTCCATCACTTTCTTAAGTCTGAACAGTCAGAAAAATAATAAATCATGCTTTAATTTGTAGTGCTTGCAGATGTCTGAGAGGTAAATACTCTCCCTGAAGATTTAACAATTGACTCTCTGTTTGGGGCTGACTCCAAACAACCCTTGGATGTGACAGAAGCAAAGAGAGGCAGACCTAGCTTAGTCTTGGTTAGACTTCAGTCTCCTGACAGCCCCATGAGAGGTGATCATTCAGAGACATTGCAGAGGAGTTTGGTTGGCTTTGGGGCATAACTCACTGGCTTTACAGTTTTGTAAATAAGAAAACGCCACTAAAACGTTATGTCCTTCAGGGATAGGTGAAAGGTGACACAGCTGGGAGGTCCTCATTCACTGGGATAATACAACCAGTTTCTTGGTCAATATTCTGTCCACTTTGGAACTTTGTTTTATTCTTCCTCACCTTTTTTCAGACTGATTTCTACCACACTAAAATATCTGCTTACTGAAAAACTGAAAGGTTAATTAGGAGAGGCTTATGGGTAGGTTTGAATGGACATTCTTTTTCACTTATTTCCCATTCCATGTTACTTTTCAACATTTCTGGGTTTCAGTTTTTTCATCTGGAAACTGAGTTTTGATTTGATTTTCTCTAAAGATCCCTTCCTGCTCTAAGTCCATGATCTAGGATGATGGCTGTAGGAATAAATAATTATTTTTTTCTTGGCCTTAACTCTTCCTCTGATTCACTTTTTCCTCTGCAGTAGTTGTTACCTCCTTAGATTAAAATACCACACATCCCAGCCCATGTTCCTCCCTTCCTACACCCCCCAGGTCCAGGCAGTATTAAATCGTGAATGATGGGTTTTTTTTCCTTTTCCTTCATTCTTGTGCACTCATCACAGCCATGCATTTATGAGCCAGCTGTTGTCTTGGTCTGCAGCTGCAGGGTGTGGAGAGTGAATGCTAAGCCCTCTTCTATGGGTAGAATTCGAGCTGTTCCCTAACCCTGCACCAGGGATCCCTTTAGAGGCTATCCTATTGACCTTTCACATCAGTAATCTATGCAGCTGGGAAGCAGAGTATAACATGAAGCTAGACTGAGTTCAGTGGTTGTGTTTATTAATATTTTTTAAATGGCTAATATAAAGTAGAAAAATGTGTACCTCTGGATCCTTGAAATTTTTCACAAACATTCCCCCAAATGCAGTCCTACTAACATTAGCAGAAATAAAGTCCCAATGGGCATCATACATTACTCTTGTTTTCAAAGCATTTTTTTCTCCCTTCCTTCCTCACCCAATTTTTCTGCTGCTGCATTGGGGTTAAGTGGCTTGCCCAAGGCCACACAGATAGGTAATTATTAAGTGTCTGAGGCTTTGAACTCAGGTACTCCTGACTCCAGGGCTGGTGCTCTATCCACTGCGCCACCTAACTGCCCCTGCTGTATTGCCTTTGAAAATTTGTGAGAACCTAAATTTTTATTGCTCATTTTTTTCTTCTTTGTGACTATAAAATTATATATTCAACAGAAATCTATTGTTTCACTTGTGTCCAACTCTCTATGACCTGCTGGGGTTTTCTTGGCAAAGATAGTAGTGTGGTAGTCTTTTCCTTCTAAAGCTCATAAGGCAAACAAGGTTAAGTGACTTGCCCAGGTTACCACAACTAGTAAATTCCTGAGGCCTAATTTTAAGTCAGGTCTTCCTAGCTCACAGTCAATTGCACCACCTGTTTCCTCTTCTGTATTGCCTATTTCAATATCATTTTACTGTTCCTTCTAAACAGTTTAGTAGAAGGATAAAATCTGAATTGTGGATAAAGTAATATAAACTTCTTGATGGCTTCTCAAAAAGAAAAAGGAAAAACCAACACCTAGTAAAGGATCTTAGTGATATAGACTAATAGAAATTATGGGATATTTTAAAATTATATTATCCCATCTTTTGCTTTTAAAAACTTAAAAGTAATTTTTTATTGCTATCCATGTTCCTAGGTAGTACAACTGCTATGTTTACTTGTATAAGGCAACATTGAAGTTGGGATGCAAGAGATCTTTACTTTAAAGTCCCTTTCTTCTGTGACTTAGGTGGGGGTCACTTAACATTTGCTGGCTTTAATTTTCCCCATATCCAAAATGAATGAATGGGATGCAATTATTTCTAAGGATCCTTTCAGTTACAAAATTCTGCATATAAACTCCTTAAAAGCAGAGGCTTAGTTCCTTTTTTTTATTTTTATACACAGCATATATCACAATTTTTGGTTATTTGATTTCAGTTAATAATCTTTAGCATAAAAGTTCTGTATTGATGTCTCTTTTTTTCAGATACTAAATTAAAGAAGTTCATTTTAATAACATTTTTTTGTACTAGGAAGGGAGGAGAGGGTTTGGTTGAATGGAGGGGAGTAAGAAAGACATTCTTGGCAGGCAAGAGCTGAGAATGAGCATGAATCTGTGTGGATACCTTGTAGACTGCATGGTTAGCACAGAAACTACATGTTGTCAATATTGGAAAATAAGTTTGTAACCAATATGGTGGTACAGTAAAAATAAGATTATGAAAGGCCTTAAAAACAAAGTAGAGGAATTTTGACTTGATAGATTCACATTGGGCAGAGGAATAAGTAACCATCTCTGTCCCTTCCCCATATTATTAGTTAAAGCATCCTCACAACTTCTTGCTTCTTTACTTGTCTCCTTGCTGCCAGTGTCCCTCCACTCCATCCCCTCCAATTTTGGCCAGACTAATCTTCCTAAGACCTAGATGCCCCATGTCACACTGCTGACTCCTTCTTGGACAAAATACAGACTCTTCATCCCAACATTTTGGGCCCTCCCCAACCGGTCATCTTAGCCTGGCTCTCCACTCTTATCTCACATTGTGTCCCTTTGTGAATGACCCCTTCCATCTACACTGGCTGCTAGCTATTCTCTTCCCCTAACATGTCTTCTTTGACTTCTTTTGCCTTTGTGTAGAATATCCCTGTTTTTTACTTTCCTGCCTTCCTCCCAGGCTTATCACTGTCTCTGTGAAGCCCTCCCAGATTTTCCTCAGCAGTAGTATTTTCTTCATCACATGTTACTAGAGCTCTTGATTTAATCCTTTGTACCTTCACTCCCAGTTTTTTAAAATATATTTATCTGAGTAAATGTTGTGTTAACCTGCATTAAGTAAGCTCCTTGAGATCATGACTTTATTTCTATCTTTGAATTCATAACATTTAGCCATAGGAATTCAATTGATGATGGGGAGAGAGTCCTATAAACTCTGAACAGACATGTTATAGAAGGGAAAGGAGTCATTTTGGATATTTGGGGTGGAGGAGACTTAATATTAATTAGAAGTTTTTAATTTTGTGGTTTGATGGTGAGATGGTCAAGTGAACATCTCAAGTGATTAATCAAAGTGTCCTTTGGCCCAGTATTTTTGTCCTATATTATTTGACTAAAAATAGGATAGTATACAGTACAGTGTAAATGACTTTAAATAGTAATGAAAGGGTAGAAGAAAGAAACTTGGATAATTTGAGATTTTTTATTCAGTGTACTTCAAACAGAGAATGTAAAGGTGATATAAGAAAAAATTCATTGTGTAGGGCATTGGACTTAAGAGTCAAGGGCACCAGGTTTGGATCTGACCTCATATATATTTACTGTGTGACTCAGAGGATACAGTCTGCTGAACTTTTCTGAACTTTAATTTCTTCATCTGTAGGATGGATTTCATAGTAATATATTACCACCTGCCTCAGAGGATTACTTTACCTGATCAAAGTCTATAAAGTGCTTTGCAAATCTTAAAAGTTCTATTTAATTGGGAGTAATCAATTATTTCTCTGCATTCCCTCCCTCCTCTTCTTCCCCCTTTCATTCCTCCTCTTTCTCCTCCCCCTTTTCCCTCCTTCCTCTCCCCAAATCTCTCCTTCTTTCCTTCCTCTCCCTCTTCTCTCCTCCTCCTCCTCCTCCTCCTCCTTCTCCTCCTCCTCCTCTCTCCCTCCCTTCTCTCCCTTTCTCTTTCCCTAGTACCGGTTTATTGTAAGGAAGACTAAGATGAAAGATAGGAATCCTGATTCAGTTTCTGATTTCTTAAATGTCATTAAACTCTATAACCTTTGTCTCAGTTTCTTATTTAGAAATTGATGAAAGTAACTTTTACTCTACAACCAGGCTTCCTATGACCAAATCAAAATCTATAAGAGTATTTGGAAGAAAATAAGAAACTATTCGGATATAAGGTGGTATCTAAAAATGTGGTATAATTGGTTAATAGTTACATGTTTAGTATAGAAGAGGTATTAGGGGTTGAGAGTCATTCTCCAAACCTAGGAGACCTGGGTTTGAGTCTCAGCTCTTGGATTACTCTGGTACTTTTCCTGGGAAAGGCACTTAATCTCTAATTATCCTCTAGCAACTCTTTAAGATTTTAAATTGCCTGACAGTTTCAGATTGTCACTAATAGCTCATTTCCATACTGGAAATTCCTTATAGTGATGAAATCTTAGGTCTAGACTCAACCCCCACCAAAACCCATAACTTCTGCTGTAACTATTTTTTTGGTGAAATTTTGCATAAAGCTGCATTGCTACTTAAAAACTGGTGTCATTCATCTCTAAACTAATATTCTTTGTCTTAAAAGCCAGATGTGTTAGTCTGCCCCCTCCAAAAAAATTAATTACTTATTTTTGTAGTTTGTCAGACAGTGTTGTATTTTATGGACAGCTTAAAGATTTTCAGAGAGAACAATCAGTTCCAATCATCAAATTCATCCCCATGCTTTTTAAAAACTTTATAACAATGTAAAATACTAGAAGTAAAAAAGATATAGCTATGTGTATAGAGAAAAAGGTGATATATATGTATGTCTTAGAAAATATATATATATATATATATGTATATGAGAGAGAGAGAGAGAGAGAGAGAGAGAGAGAGAGAGAGAGAGAGAGAGAGAGAGAGAAGTAATTTAGGGATAGTTATGTCTTGATTTTATTTAAAATAATTTTAAAGATGCTCTTGCTTAGCAGAGGATTTGTCTACTGTTTTTCTTTTCCCCAAACTTAAGATACAGTTATGGGTAGGATGCTGGCTTTCTTGATAAACAAACTAGTTGATCATCAGATAGTGATTTGCATTTTGTTCATGGTCCTCTACTAACTCTTTCCTTATCACCACCCATATTGTATGATTCATTCAAAGTTGTATCATATTTATTTCCCTAAGCATATCCTATATATTTTCATACCTTTCTGTCTTAGATCAGACCACTATTTGAATGTGAGCTTCTTGAGGGCAGGGACTATCTTGTAACTCTTAGCACAGTGTCTGGACTATACTAGTCATTTAATAGCTGTCTATTGATTGATTAAATGTCCTCTTTATTGACCAATTAAATTCTTAACTATCCTTTAATATTTACCTCAGATGTTTTCCTCAGATTCATTGTCAGTTTCCTCCCCACTTAGACTTTCCACAACATGCAGTAAATCTCCAAAGTAGTCATTCAATATTTTGTAGTAGTTAATGATGTCTTATCAATTTTCTAGACCATAAATCTCCTAGGTCTTGTTTAAATGTTATCTCTTTGCTACTACCTGGCACAGGACCCATTACAGTAATTTAATAAAATGCTTGATTGAATGAATCGGCAAAATTTAATTTATCTAAATCCCTGTATGTTCAATATACAAAAATTTTATTTCCAAGGTAATTAGACAATATTGAAAGAATATGGTATAATTATGTAATTATAAACACATTATCAGCTGATGAGCAAAAGACTTTTGAACATTTTTTTATTCCTCCTATAACTTACTAGTTCATCTTGATGAGCTTTATTAAAATATGTATGTGTATTATTTTTATGTGATGGACCCCTGTACCCTTACTTCCTTTTGTGTTAGATATCTATGTGCTAATTTCAATTTTTTTTTATTTTTTTATTTAAAGAGCTGGCTGGATCCTTCAAAGGAAATCAAGAAGCAAGTTCGAAGTAAGTAGTTAAATATGTCAATGGCAGAACTCAATCCTGATATGTATCTAACAACTTATAACAAAATATGTAAGAATCTAAGAGAGAATAGTGAAGCTATAAATCCTGCCATATGCTTTGTTGCAGTGATAGAGCAAACTTTTTTGTTCAGCATTTATAGTTTTAGAGCTTTTTTTAAAAAAAAGCTATTTTCTTACTGTTGCTCTTTGTCTCTAAAGAAAAATGCTCAATTAAAAGCCTTAGTCTCTCTCCTGAGAATCCAGTCTTATATTAACATTTTGAATGTTAATTCAATATTAACAATTAAATATGAATACCTTGAGGAACTAAACCTGTCTCCAAAGTTGCAGAGGGTGTTAAGTTGTGGTGGAATGATTTGAGCAAAAGGAGAGGGTACATTGAAAGGATAAAAAAAAAAGCCAGCCTGGAATGTGAAGTCTAGGTTTTGAAATTGTCAAGTGTCTGAAGCCAACAGGGTCAGTAATTTTGGTCTGTCTCCTGCTATGGGCCTTCACTTACTGAGAATCACGTGAACCCCTTGATATGATGCAGAGTCTGCCCCAGACCCCACAGATCCCCTTTTCTCTTTGTTCACATTTGTGGGAATCAGAGAGTCCTCATGTCTAAAGCCAATATTTATTCTTTGTTCTCTTCCTGTGCTCTACTGAGGATTTACTTTATCAAATTTGGCTTGACTTGAGGACTTCTGACTGAGGAGACCCACCCTTCACAGGAACCCCTTATCATTTTGGGGGATGACTGCCCAGTTCTTTTGGAAGACCCAGAAAGGATATACTCAGAGCTGGTGGGGAATTTTGAGAGATTGCTGTCTGGGATTATATACTTGGGAAGGATCCCTGAAAATTGAGGATGGAGGAGTGGTGGGTCAGGTGCTGTAAGACTGCCAGTGATAACTGAAGCCACATGTTGCACAGTGTATCCAGATACAAGATACTCTTTGTCCTCTTCTTTCTCCATTTTTTCACATTCACTTCATCAAAACACTTGAATACTACCCTCATTTTTCTTTCCTTCCACTTTCTTTTAATTTTATATTCTCTTTGTATTTTCTTTCTCCCCCAGCCTTGTTTTGTTTTGATTCTGCTCATCCTTTTGTTTCTCTGCTTCTCTTCTCACCTTACATTCTTTATCTTACTTCCTTTCCTCAATTTCTCCTTCCTTTTCCTGATCCATTTTCCTTTCTCTTCCTGCTTTTTTTTTTTCTTTAGAGAAGTTTAGACGGCTATGTTTACAACCCCAGTCAGTTCTAACGCCAGCTCCACCTCTAGAGAGTTTGGTGACCCCTGCATAACTAATCCACTTTAGCCCGATTATAGGCCAGAATGCTAGTACCTGAGGCACCCCCAGTAGCAAAGATCTCTAAGTATGTACCAACATACCTGTACTTTCCTCATTTTTATATGCCTTGTCTTGTTTTAAGTACACATTTACTTTCTTAAGTTTGGGCATGCTGTATTTGGAACATGCAATTCTAGATGTCCATAAGATGGTTGGTAATATAAGACCAGATCTCAGGAGAAAAACTAAGACTGGATTTATAATCTGGGAATCATTGGCATGGAAATGACTTATCACTGAGGGGGCTTTGGATATTGAGGGGAAATTGAGGGAGGAGAAAAGACTCAAGATAATCTGGATGGTGATCAAACAAAAGAGATTTAGGAGTGGTTAGAGATATAGGTGGAGATATGAAGCATGAGAGATTCATGTCATGAAAACTAAGGGGTGATATTGTCCAGAGGAAGGTGCTTGATAGTGGCAAAAAGCTACCAAGAGGTCAGAAAAAATGGAAAATTAGAACCATTGGAGGTGGCAATTAAAATTGCCATCTTGGTGACCCAGCAGATAGAGGTTAGGACTGCCTGTGTTCAAATCTGGCCTCAGCTAATCATTAGCAAGTCACTTAATCTCAGTTTCCTCATCTGTATCATGAAAATGATAATAATGTCCATCTCACAGGGTGTTGGGGGAATAGAGTGAGAAAATATTTATAAAGTATCATGCCAACCTTAAAACACTGCATTAAATGCCAACTCTTATTAGAATAGTTTCAAGTGAAATGATATCAGTAGCCAGATAAGAGTTTAGGTTAAAGGATAGGAAGACCAGGAAGTCTGTGAACTGCTTGTGCAAGGATTTTACATTAGAATAAAGGAGAAATAAGAGTAGAATCTATATAGAAATGATAGACTTGAATGAGGTTTATTTTTTTCTCAGGATTAGTAGAGAAGAGTATATTTGTAGATGGCAAGGCAGATGTTAATCAATTTAAGTGGTGTGCGTGTGTGTGTGTGTGTAAGTGTCTGAGACTCGATTTGAACTTAGGTCATCCTGGCTTCAGGTCTGGTGCTTTATCCACTCTGGCCTCTAGCCAATCCTGGGAAATAACTAAGGGATATAGAGAGATTGGAAATCACAGTGTACATGAAGAATAAAGCCATAAGTAAAAGAGAAAAGAAGTGATAAGAGATTATGATCAGATAAATAAATTTCAAGGACCTTGAAGGTAAACATATAATATTTGAGGGTGATGGCAAGATCAGGAGTGTATCCATCTCTGTTGTTCTATTAAGGAACTGGATCATTTGAGAGAGAGAGAATCAATATATATGTTGAAGTCCATTAGTTTATGGGAAGTAGTTGGAGAGGAGAGGAAGATGGTGAGCCAGCCAAGAATTCAGTTAGGTCAGTTATGGCCACTAATGTTTCTTCTAATTCTGAGGTTCTGTTTGTATTATTTTGGTATGTCATACATTTCAGAGTTTTAGGTTTTCTATATTTTGAAAGACAAGATTCTTTCTGATTATGAACTGCTTTTTTATGGTCTGGTTGTTATTGAAGTGTTCTGAGAGCTATTTTGAAGACTTTTTTTCTCCTTGTGGCTTGGCAAGAATAAGGAAAGTAAGTAATAGGATTTGACTATTTCAAATAAATTTTGAGCCAGTTCTTTAAGTGATATCCTAAACTGCCAGTATCATGAAACCCAAGGAGAAATAGAGTATATATGTAAGCATTCATTTCCTGCTTGTTTTGAAAACCTTAGTTTAAAAATTGCCCTTTATTCTTTGCCTGGTTTCTGTCATTACTAATGAAAATATTTTTAATAGGCAAATAATAAAGGTGAATATTTACATTTTTGAGTAGTAATTAGACTAGTTGGCATTCTGCTTATTTATGTTATTTGAATGTGTCAATGGCTGCATTGTTATATTAGAAATTTAATTTAACTACATGCAGTGTACATGTTTGCATGTACTTCTACAAATACATATTCTGTGTTTCTATGTTCATTAAAATACCTGTTCATGAATGTATGAGCTCAGTAAGGCATGAGCAATTTCTCGATTTGAAAATATATTCTAAAAAAAGTAAATAAATTCCCTAGTCTAAGTATGGCTTTATGAACATGTTTACAAGAGATTTAGTCCCATGATTAAATCCTGGAATCCATCAGACAAGGGGGTATTAAGTGTCTTGATAACTTTTGTGGAGTCAGCAGAGGATTATGGATTGTCAGTGTGAGAAGACTAAGGTCACAATTCACTGTTGAATACTTATCTATACCTTGCATGTTAAAAAGAAATCTTTAGAACACAAGCTAGGTGAACTTTTCCAAATTTTTTTCTGATTTTTGACTGTGTAGCTTGGCAGAGAACCTACTGCCCTTGTGACATTGATTTGGTAATTTGTTTACTTATCTAAGCCTTCAGGCTTGTCTCTTGTTCTTCCTTATTTCCTTTACTGAAGTTCAATAGTCTTTGGTTCCCAAATATTCTCTCAGACTCTCTCATTTGAGCTAACCTGTTCAATCATCACCTAATTCTGTATGACTTTATCTGTAATAAATTAAAAAGGTTGGATTAGGTAATCCTGAAAGATTCTTCTGCCTTGATACTGGGATGCCATATCCAGATGCATTTTGACCTGTTTTGAGCTCTAGCCCTACTATTTCCAATTGCCTACTGGATTTTTTCGTACTTGAAGCTACTGTTGTCTCTTCAGATTTCAGGTGTCTAAAACTGTAGGAATCATTTATACCTCTATTCACAAACCCACATCTTTCCCCTCATTACACACAGATTCTCCTCTTTCTCTTTCTTGCTTTTCTATAATTCACTCAATCTTGTAATCACACCCATGTGTTCCTTTCCATTCTTAGTATCCTAATCCAAGTTCTAGGCACTTTTGTCATATTTATTTCAAAATTCTTGGTTATTTTCTGACTCCACTGTTTAGTATCTCTCAATGCATCTTGCCTACACTTGTTTGATGAAAATGTCACTATCTTCATGTAAAAAAATTTTTTTTGATGGTTTCCTATAGTTCATAAAAAGTTCAGATTCTAACCTACTCATTTGAAACCTTCCACAATCTGATTTTGGCCTATTTTTCCTGACTTATTTTTCATTATCTCTCACATCAAGTATCGATGAATACACACAAAGCAGCATAGATTTTTTTCAGAAAATTATATATAGTAGAACTTGTCATTCATTATTCATTATATGCAGGGATTGGTTGAGTGATCTTTATGGCTGACATGTTAGATCAAAATGGGACTGTAACAAGAAACCCCCATATATCCTGTAATGTTTTATAAGAGATAGTTTTGGTCAACATTTCTCCATTGATTGATGTCAAGGAGAACCTAAAATATCAGGGTTACAGTCCTTTATGAAACCCAAATTAAAGATATTCCTAATAAATGTTGAGGTTTTCTGGATTTTTCTGTTTGCAGATGAGATTGTATTTTATGAGAAAAACTAAAGGATCTTCTCAGGGACATTTATAGTAATTCAAGAGATAGTATAATAATCTAGAGAGGGAGAACTAAATGGATCAAGAACTGCACATTTTATTTTACTAATCTACCATTTATCTAGGGCTGACATTTTAGATGAATAAGATCATGTACTCAGAATTAAATAAGAGTAGGAGATCAAGGTGGATCGTTTTTGGAAATCACACAACACCGACATAGTTGTTAAAGACATCAAAGACTTATAAACAGAAAAGATATCATAAATAAATAAAATTCATGTTATCTATTATTAAAATAGAAAAGGAAGCAGATCTACTTAGTAACATGACCAAAAATTGCATTAATTAGAACAAATGTAGGTATTACCCCTCCTTGATGACAACTGAAATCCTGACACATCTTTGAATGTTTACTTGCATAAGCTTTATATTCTAGCCAGACTGCTTGTCCCACTCTATCCTCAAATACTCTGTTTCTCCATTCTAAGGTGCAATGAGATGGTGCAGTGGATAGATCTCTGGGCCTTTAGTCAGGAAGATCTGAGTTCATATAGAACCTCAGATCCTTATTAGTCACATAAACTTTGTTTGTCTCAGTGTGCTCATCAGTAAAATGAGTTGTAGGAGGAAATGGCAAACCACTCCCCTATATTTGCTAGGAAATCCCCAAAGGGAATCATGAAGCATTGGATATGATTGGAAATAAAATCACTTTTCTGCCTTCTTCTTGGTTTTGCTAATGCTATTCTTCCTGCCTGAATTAAAAACTCTCTTCTGTGCCTCCCATCTGGATTTTGCCACTCAAGGTACTGATTAAATTTCACTCCTTTTTAGGAGTTATTCCATAGTATTTCCTCCTATCTCATAACTCTTAGGACACTGGCATTCATATTCAATTCAGCAAATACTACTTAGCATCCTACTATTTGCCAGACCCTTTTCACTTTAGACAGGAGAGAGAGAGAGAGAGAAAGAAATAGAAAATGAGAATCTCCCATCTCCACAAAGAGCTTATCTTGTGCTTAGGCACTGAAGCTTGCATTATAGATAAATGATTGCAATTTAGGAGTCAGTGATAAAGCTAATGAATCTTATAATCAAGAACTGACTTCAAATTCAGTCTCTCTGATATATATCTATATAAATTTTAAATCATATTTAAACTTCATTGTTTGGCATACAAGAACAATAAGATATGTGCGTGTGTGTGTGTGTGTGTGCGTATATATATATATCATTCATTCATACACACACACACACACACACACACACACACACACACACAGGCTATATGACTGTAGCCGAATGATTTAACCTTTCACTGTTCTAGGCAACACTTTTAAGACAATACATTGTGAAACAATTGCTAATCTGATCTTTGAAGATGGATCTTACTTTTCCTATATTTAGCACAGTGTTTATACATAGAAGTCATTCAGTAAAGTACTCTAAGTTTTATAGGTTTATTGATATTTGTCATTATCCGTGATGCCAAACATTAAAGCAAGTTTCAAATACAATTTAAAATTTATGATATGGTTAATCGTCTCATTTTTTGAGAGAATTAATATTGATAATGTTTTATCACCGATCTTTTTATCTATTACAGTAAAATGAATAAATATTTATTTGCGTTATATTTGAGGCATTTTATATATCTTGACTGGTAGATATAAGGATATACAAGGAAATGTTGAGTTATTCTTCAGGTCTTCTAAGAAACATTAGTTTATTAGCATGATGTTTTCCTAACTGAAGGTCTTTTAGGTTAGAGAATTGGTCAGACACTTTCAGAGAATGGAACCATTGAAGTATTTCAGAGGTGAACAAGGCAATTCTGAGCTCAGTACAGGAGTTTTGAAACTCAAAGGAAGAATCTTTGAAGACCAGGTGGGGAAGGTCCTTTTTCATACTGACCTATCTACCTAATGGAGTCCATGTTGTCCAAATCAACAAAGCCTTGGCCACCACCACTGAAACCATGTATCATAGTGCTATTCCCCGTTGAGTTTCTTGCAGACTACTTTTTTTTTGCTTAGAAAAATACTAATTTGGGGGCAGATAGGTGGTGCAGTGAATAGAGCACTGACCCTGGAGTGAGGAGTACCTGAGTTCAAATTCGGTTTCAGACACTTCAGACACCTAGCTGTGTGGCCTTGGGCAAGCCACTTAACCCCATTGTTTTGCAAAACACCCCCCCCCCAAAAAATACAACTTAAAAAAATCCTAATTGGTGAAACTTGTAATCAAATTCTTCTTGTTATCCAATAGACTTCCATCTCATTGTCTGAAATGAAGTAACAGACAGATAAATTATTTAGTACTTTTTCTTGGTATAGCTACTTGTTCTTGAATTTAGTATTATTTATTTCTTTTATTCCTGCGTGTGACTTACTAGAATATCCCTTCAGTATTGACTCACAGTGAAAGAATACTTTCACCATGCTGTATTAAAAATGAGCTTATGTTAATATTACAGTAATTAAAATTAATTGGCAATTTCCTTGGGGATCATTGTACAATCCTAATCTCTTAAAGGACATTTGATAAATGATAATAGTCAATTAAATATTCTCCTAGCAGTCACCAATTATATACTTAGGTTGAAGTAAATCCTGTAAGTAAGGGTAGGGACTTTTTATTTCCCCCCACAGTTAGTATTATTATCATATTTGACCAAGGTGAAATTCAGATCCAAATCCCCTGATCCAAATGTCATTGTCCTTCCTACACATTGTAAATTTGTGTCTTGAGTATCTCCCATTGGGCTTTGTACATAGCAAGAACTGAATAAATATTTGTTTAATGTAATTGTTGAATAGTTTTTGAATAGAAACTAGAAGAGACATGGAATAAACTTGAGACAGTCATCTTGTTACCTGGCTGAACTACATAGAAACGATTATAAAAAGATATGACTCTGTTACTGAAAATCTTAGGGGAAAAAGTTTCTATGACTTTATTTTAAGTATGTATTTGTGTGTATTATGTGGAACTGTTTTATTTGACTTAATATTTACAATGTAAAAAAATACACAGACATAAAGCTACTAATGTCTAGCTGTGACTGTGCACACATACAATACTTTTTTACATTTCTTGCATACTCATCATATTCGAATTTTTATTCAAGTTCCTTGTGACTCTGTCTTATCTCTCCAACAACTTTGTGTGCCTTAGGATCAGGGACTAAATCTTATCTGGGTATATGGTAGATCTCTAATCAATATTTGTTATAACTTAATTAATATAAAAGTCAGTGACAGAGAAATGGCCCTCTGCCAACATCTTATCTAAATGATAGTGCATTTGTTTCCCATTGGCACTATTAGCATTTCATACAAATGGAAATCTGAAGAAACCCAAATACTACATATAGTAAATTGTGCCTTGCAAGTCCAGAAAAACAGCTAATCTACTATTTGCTTTTTAAAGGGATTTTTAGATTTTTAAAAGGAACCTAATGGGTTAGCACATAGAAATTAGACCTAATTTTGTACTAACAAGAGCACTTATAGTTCAATGCCTTCATTTTCCATGTATGAAAATTGAGACAGAGAGGTTAAATAGCTTACAGTCATAAACTTAATAGAGGCAGAGAACAATTGTGCACCCATGTTCCCTATTTTCCCTTGTGTTCTCATGTTCCCTATTTTCCCTTGTGTTCTTTCTATTCTTAACACATTGCTTTGTCAATAACTTTAAATACCTCAAAGGACAGCTTGGTGGCACAGTGATCTTGGAGTCAGGAGGATCTGAGTCAAATCCAGTCTCAGACACTGGCCACTTACTAGCTGTGTGACATTGGACAAGTCACTTAAACCCTGATTGCCTCACATTCAGGGCCATTTCTAGTCATTCTGATTTTCATATCTGTACACTGAACCCATATGGTTCTAGAGGAGAAAGTGAGGCTGATGACTTGGCACAGCACCCCCTCACTCAAATCCAATTCAGGTGTTTGTCATGGCATCACTGTCATGGTCTTCAAGGATTAAGGGCAAGCATCATCACAAATACCTCAAAGTGTTTATACAGGAGTTGCCTTCAAGAAATGTAACACATTCATAGAAGTCATTCTACAGGTTCTCTAAAGGAATTTCAAAAAACAAATCTCTTGCTAACAAGTGCCTAAATAAAAGAAATATTATGTACCTGTCTCTTCTAGGGTGGCAGGTAAAGGCCATGTGCCTGTCTCTTCATCTCTCACTGTGTGTTTATTATTTTCCCTACCCCCCCTTCTCACCTGCCTTCCCCTCCTTCTCCTCTTTTCTTCCTTGTCCCTTATTTTTTCCCTCCTTTCATTTGAGAATTTATTATTGGTGAACAGATTAACCTAGACTGGGGAAATTAGGCATCTGGTGTTTGGGATCTCCTTCAGGAGGTGATTGGTAGATGCTTTCAATTTTTATTTAAATTCTGGCTCTAGAATATTAGGGCAGTTTCTTTAGATAATTTCTTAAAAGATGATGAATAGGCTCCTTTTTTTAATCATGACTTTTAGGTAATACACTAATTCTTTTTTTTTTAAGGTTGTTTTTTTCTCAAGGCAATGGGGTTAAGTGGCTCGCCCAAGTCCACACAGCTAGGTAATTATTAAATGTCTGAGGCCGGATTTGAACTCAGGTACTCCTGACTCCAAGGCCGGTGCTCTATCCACTGTGCCACCTAGCCACCCCTATACACTAATTCTTAATCTCTACTTGAGCTATTTTCTAGATCAGTTGTTTTTCCAGTGAGATATTTCACATTTACTTATATTTTTCCTTTAAAAATTTTTTTTTATTGTTTCTTGATTCTAATGGAGTCATTAGCTTTCACTTGTACAATTCTAATTTTAAAGAAACTCTTTTCTTTAGATTTTTGTGCCTTTTTTACCATTTGGTTTATTATGTTTTTTAAGAGATATTTGTGTGTGTCTGTGTGTGTGTGTGTGTGTGTGTGTGTGTGTGTCAGTTTGTATGGTTAGCAGGAAAACTCTGATAGAGCAAGCTTAGAGCTCTTGTCAGCACAGGCCTCATTGAAGGGCTCAGCTCAGCCATGCCCCAGGAACCAGAAGCAGGCTTATGGAGCCACCCAGCAGCTGCTTCCAGAACTTTCAGCTCACTGATGGTTAGCATGTTGGGGGAGATGGCAGAGATCTCTCTGCTGTTCCTGGGGCATGACTCTGTTGCTCTGCCTACACTCAGATCCAGGTTGCATTTTGGGATTCCTTATTGCCATAGTAGAAGAGGGACCCTCTTCACAGCTCCAGGGCAGAGGGGAGTGCTTGTGACAATTGGCAGAGCAGAACCCAGGCCCGCAAAGCAGTCAGAATCTCTCATAGAATGCTGGAGGAATTGAGGTCTCTCAGTGGGGTGTCCTCTGAAAACTCTCATAAACATGGGAAAATATGTCCTCCATCTTAATAAAGAGTTAACATCAAATCATAGGCTGGGGAAATGAACAGACAACAGAAGGAAAAAATCCAATCATAGACAATGCTTTGATCCTCAGAGGAAGGCTGTCCAAAATGCAGCCCAATATGCAATTTTACTGTGGATTTACTGAATGCTTTAGTAAAACAAAGCTGAGCTACTGCAGAGCTCTCATTAAAATGGCCAATCAAAACATATTGTGTGTTGTTTCAATGAAAACTGTTAAAAGTAAGTTTGGACAACCCTGCCATAGAGAATCAAAATATACACTCACAAGATGACAAACTCAAAGCCTCCAAGAAAAATCAGAATTGTTCTCAGGTTAAGGAAGAACTCAGAAAAGATTTTGAAAACCAAGCGAGAGAGGTGGAGGAAAAATTTGGAAGAGAAGAGCAATGCAGGAAAATCATGAAAACCAAGTCAGCAGCTTGGAGGAGGAGATAAAAAAAAATGAGGGTAAACAACATATTAAATACCAGTTTAGGTTAAATGGAAAAAGAGTCCAAAAAGTCAGTGAGGAGAGGAATGTCTTAAAAAGCAGAATTGGTGCTCTAAATCATTACTTATTAGAGAAATGCAAATTAAATCATCTCTGAGGTACCACCTCACACTTCTCAGACTGGCCAATATGACCAGAAAGGACAATGATCATTGTTGGAAGGGTTGTGGGAAATCTGAGACACTAATACATTGTTGGTGGAGCTGTGATGAGTATCCAACCTTTTTGGAGAGCAGCCTGGAACTATGCCCAAAGGGCAACAAAAATGTGCATACCCTTTGATCCAGCAATACTACCACTGGGTATATACCCTGAAGAAATGATGAAAAAGGGTAAAAACATCACTTGTACAAAAATATTCATAGCAGCCCTGTTTGTGGTGGCAAAGAATTGAAAATCAAATAAATGTCCTAAATTTGGGGAATGACTCTAAAAACTATGGAATGTGTGTGTCATGGAACACTATTGTTCTATTAGAAACCAGAAGGTATGGGAATTCATGGAAGCCTGGAAGGATTTGCATGAACTGATGCTGAGATGAGCAGAACCAGAATAACATTGTGTACCCTAACAGCAATGTTGGGGTGATGATCAACCTTGATGGACTCGCTCAATCAGGGACAATTTGGGGCTGTCAGCAATAGAGAATACCATTTGTATCTTGAGAAAGAACTGTGGAGTTTGAACAAAGACCAAGGACTATTACCTTTAATTTAGAAAAAAAAATTGATTATTTTATTGTCTGATCTTGCTATCTCTTATACTTTATGTTTTTTCCTTAAGGATATGATTTCTCTCTCATCACATTCAATTTGGATCAATGCATACCATAGAAACAATGTAAAAATTGGCCAATTGCCTTCTGTGGGGAGGGGTGTGGGGGTAAAATTGTAAAACTCAAAATAAATAAAATCTTTTTAAATAAAAAAACAAAATTGGTCAAATGGAAAAGGAGATACAAAAAAGCTTTCTGAAGAAAATAACTCCTTTCAATGTGTAATGGAGTCGAGGGAAGCTGATGACTTTTGTGACAAATTAAAAATCAATAAAACAAAACCAAAAGAATGAAAAACTAGAAGAAAATGTGAAATAGCTCATTAAAAAAAATAACTGACTTGGAAAAAGAGATCCAAGTGAGATAATTTAAAAATTACTGGGCTACCTGAAAGTCATGACCAGGAAAGAAACTTTAGCTTTATTTTTAAAGAAATTCTCCAGGAAAATTGCCCTGAGATTCTAGAAGCAAAGGATAAAAGAAATTGAGGGAATCCACCAATCACCTCCTTGAAAGAGATCCCAAAATAAAAACTCCCACGAATATTATGGTTAAATTTCAGAACTTCTAAGTCAGAAAGAAACAATTCAAATATCATGGAACTACAGTCTGGATTACATAGGATTTAGCAGCATCTACTTTAAGGGCTCATGGGGCTTGGAATATGACATTCCTGAAGGGAAAAGAGCTTGGATTACAATTGAGAATCAACTACCCAGCAAAACTGAACATCCTCTTTCAGGGAAAATGATGGATATTCAGTGATATAGGGGACTTTCAAATATTCCTGTTGAAGAGACCAGAGCTGAAGAGGAAGTTTGATCTTTAAGTACAGGACTCAGGTGAAGCACAGAGAGGGTTGACAAGAAGGGTAAATTAGGAGGAACTAATGATGTTGATCTGCTTGTATTCCTGCATGGGAAGATGATACTAATAACTCATATGAACTTTCTCAATTAATAGAGCAATTTGGAAGAGCATATATAGATAAGACACAGGAGGGAACTGAATATGAAAGGTATAATATAGTATAAAGATGAATGGGGGAGAAAGGGGAGGAAGAATGTAAAAGAGACCAAAAAAAAAGCTTTTGCAATGGAGTGGGAAGGGGGATGAGGGAAGCCTTCATTCTCATTGGAAATGGCTCACATACAAACACAGCAGGGTATAGAAATCTGTCTTATCCTAGAGGATAATAGAAGAGGAAAGGGATGGGAGAAGGGGGATGGGGGAGGGGGAGTGCAGGTGATAGAAGAGAGGAAGGGTAATCAGATACATCTCACCTTTGAGGAGGGATAGGGTGACAAGAAAAAAGAGAATAGAATAAATGGGCATGGCAAGGAATAGGATGGAAGGAAATACAGCTAGCAATAGCAACTGTGGGGAAAAAAATAGTGAAGTAACTTCTCTGATGGACTTATGATAAAGTATGTGATCCATCCCAGAGACAGAGCTGATGGTATCTGAACATAGACTGAACACTTTTTTCCCCGCCTCTCACTTTATTTTTCTTGAGGTTTTTCTGTCTTTGTGGAGGGAGGGCAATTATTTTTACTTTTACAACAAGACTGTTGTAGCAATGTGAAAATAAATAAATTATATGAAAATGAAGGACAAAAAATAATAAGAGAAATTAGAAAAAAATGAAGTTGAACTCTTCTCCTGGGGTAGAAGAAGCAACACATTCCAGGCTTCAGATTTTTTTTTTTGGTGCACCTGTTTTAGAGTTGTTTCTGGAAGTTTGTAAGTTTTCAGTTCTTTGAAGGTGAGATGATCTAAAGGTATTGACTACCTTTCTGCCCCATGCTCTGACCTATGACTGACCACTAGCATTCTTTTTTTTTTAAGGTATTGGGGTTAAGTGACATGCCCAAAGTCACACAGCTAGGCAATCATTAAGTGTCTGAGGCTGAATTTGAACTCTGGGGCCTGTGCTCCATTCACTGTGCCACCTAGCTGCCCCACACAAGCACTCTTTTTGCAGTGAGACTTTCTCCAAGGGCCCTGCTCCTGTGTATCTCCAAGCTCTGCTTTCCTCCTCTTTGCCCTGGCACTGCCACCCAGGACTGAGTCTCAGGTTATAGCAGATAGAGTCCTATACCCAGTGGCAGCAAAGGAACCCCTGTAATTTTCTTCTGACTGCTATCTGAGCCCCTTCTAATTTGTGGACTGAGAGTCCTGACAGCAGCATGCAGGTGGTTGCACGTCCTGCCAGTGTATGCTGGGGCACAGTCTGCCCAGCTCTGAACACTAGCAGACTCTCACCCTGGTGCAACAAATAGACTTTTCCCACCAATCTTCCAAGTTGTCTTGGGCTGGAATTTTGAGACATTATTTAAAATTGTTTGGAGGGGAATTTGGGAGAACTCAGACATCTCTGCCTCCGCTCTGTCATCTTGGCTCCAGGCATCTGGTATTTGAAGGCTTTTTAATTCCATCCAGATATCATGAGAGTTACCCCAACAACCTATTTTTCAGTGACACCCCCCAAGTTCATCAGGTAGAACTAGGAATCAATATTTATTTGCCTAGGTTAAGGTTTGAAAAATTCATCCCCGTTGTATTACCAGCTACTGATAGAGTTGTCTGTATACTGCAACACTGGGGTCTTACCATAAAATTGAAAGAAACACTTTTATCCCTACTCTCTCATTCTTCTAGGTTATGCTGAGAGAAATACTTTTGAGCAGTGTGCTCCCTTGCCTCCCCACCTCCAACCCCTCACCCCACTCCCATTTTCTTTTACCCCTCCTGGTCCAACTAGTCAAACCAAGAATGTAAGAGTATGCAGGAACAGCATTGCATAGGTATCATCATGGTCCATGCTCTCCTCTACCTCTTGGACAGATGTGTACCTCATGGAATTCAAGAACACTGTATTTACTAGGCTTAAAATTGGCAATATTTCTTATTTTTTAAATGTGAGTCTGATTTTGGCAATTCTGAGTGTCTCGTTTTTGTTTTCACTCAGTCTTACCTCACCTCATTAACAGTAATGAAATTTTTGTTTAAATTATTTCTTACTGAAATTGTTTTTCATCATATAGTTAATAGACTATATATGTGAGACTGAGATTGCTGTGAGGATCAAATGTGCTGGAATGATGTCCGTACATGAAATGTGCCTACTGACTTGGTGTCAAAGATGCTATGTTACCACCTGGGCTTGAAACCTGCTACGATGTTGAGGTCACATCACTTAACTGCTCTGAGGGTCAATTTCCTCATCTGTAAAATGGGAATAAAAATAACACCTCTCTCAAAATGTTCTGAGATTGTATAAAGAACCTTGAAAATTTTAAAGTTCTGGGTAGATGTCAGCTGTTCTTGGCAGTTGGTGAGGACAGGGGCTGTTTTTGTTTTGTCTGTGTCTCTCGCTCCCCATGTGGTGCCTGGCACATGAGAGACACAATAAAAGCTTGTTGAATTGAATTGAGTTATAGATATGGATGGCAGGATGGACACAGCCCTCTACAGCTTTTCACACAGTTGGTAAAAGGAAAGGAAAGAGTGACTTTAAAAAATATGGACAGAGAAACATTAAGTTCATCGAGGGTTTGAAAAACAAAACCATACAGAAATATTTAAATTTCTCCTTGGGCATCAGATTACCATCCCCCAAGAAAAAAATATTTTGGTTGTTCAGGAATGTTACTCAACTTTTAAGATCTTTCTCCTCTTTAACCTTATCTTTAAACTCATGTACTATTCCACAACTGTGAGCTGGACTATGGATGAAATTTATAAATAGTAAAAAGATACAAGCTAGCCTTTATGTGACTCGCACAGCAACCCTCCAGTATGGAGAGGATGAATCTGAGTCCCCAGTGGGATGCCAATGAATCACGTTAATTGTACAGCATTGAGTTTTGCTTTTTTTTCCCCTCCCCTCATTAAGAATGTGTCTCATGTTGTTTCTGAAGTATTTTGGAGGTAATAAGAAGCCTCAACAAAATGTTGGACATTTTAGTGTGGTTACATTTACCAGTGTCAGTAGAAGAAAGTAAGCCTCACAGGAGCAAAATTTTTGCTAGAACAAATCTACTTCAAAAAATTCATAATATCATTATTTACAATCAAACTCCTTTTTTAAAATCCCTAATAATAAATTTTAACCATTTTTCCTAATGGCCAGAATGGGTTAGATTGCCTTTAGGAAACTTCCTCAATGCATCAAACTTCTCCCATAGTTTTTAATACCATTGTTTTAATTGTGATTGTTGAGAGACCCTGTAGTCTCTTAGGAACTAAAAATCAATTTTGAACAAAACAGTGGAGGTGGTGGATGTCAACAAACTATGACAATAAAAGATACTGAAACTAGAGATGTACAAAATTTAAAGAATTAAAAAGTATAACAAGTAGGAAGCACAGGTACTCTACTTTTACAAGGTCAAGAGAAACGGAGGAAGGAAAATCCTTACTGTGTTGGGTGGACTCATGAATAAGAATCGCCAAAGTTGGACAGACGTGGATGGGTTTTGATCTTTTGGTTGAAGGGAATATTGAATATAGTGATAGTGAACAAAGTATTCTAATCATTTGCTTTGTTTTCTACACATACTACCTAGTTAGTAAAAGATGATGAGGGAATTGTTATTGATATTCTTCATGACTTTAAAGAAAGAATTTAAATTTCTATTCTGTAACTCGGGGTCTCTGAGAGGTTGAGTGGCTTATCCATGGTAATATAGCATCTGTCAGGCAGGACCTGGATTATCTGGATCTCAAGGTTGGCCCTAAATCCCTTTCTTTAATATGAACCTTAAATAACTATATAAATGAGATATGGTGGTTATTGTTATTATTGTTGTTGTAATTATTAAAATGTTAAGGTTGGTTGGACTAGATCATCTCTAATGTTAAAAAAAAAATTGAGAAAGATACTTTTCCCCCTAACTCGCCTTTAAGTCCTTGGCCCTAGAAATAATAAATGCACGTTTTTATTAGTTCAAGGTCACAGATTGTTATATGTATATGTACACATACACACACACACACACACACACACAGCCTTTCCTCCTTTCTTTTAGTGGCTGGGCACTGTAATGTGGAATACATCCATGCACCCTAGCATTTGTGTTAAGTATATCTAACATCAAAAGGAGTCAAATTCTACACTTTTTTCTTCAAGTTTAAAGCAGAAGTTTTGATAGGCCAGTCTTATAGAGGTAATCATTATAATCAAAGGCCTGTTCAGTTCCACTGCTGGGAACTTTGGGAAGAATGGAGTTTTCCAGTGTCTTTTTTCGGGGGGGGGGACATGGAGAGGCAGGTGGGATTAAATGGTTTGCCCAGCTGGTACCTGAAGGAGACTGTAACCTCACTTCTCCTGGGAGCTAGGTGGGTAGAACATCGGCCCTGGAATCAGGAGGACCTGTTCCAATATGACCTCAGACATGTAATATTTACTTAGCTGTGTGACCTTGGGCAAGTCACTTGAACCCCATTGCCTTGCCTCCCCCCCACAAAAAGATAAATTATATTTTGTTTAATTCTAATCCAGTCAGATGCATTTTTTTTCCTATTTGGTTTTTGTTTTGGGAATATATATTTTCTTGTTAAAACTGGCATAACTCAGAAGTTCATGTGAACTTTATTATTTTTTTTTTAATAATGTCTCTCCTTATCTTGCCCAGGCTAGAATGGCAATGACCACTGATCCCATTACTGATCTTCACAGGAGTTTTCTCCATTTCTGGACTTAACTGCTTGTCTACTCCTTAAGTAACCTGGTAGTCTTCTGTTCTTGAGACTCATTCTATTGGGACCAGACTTAGTGTAGACACTTGATTGGCTTAGTCTATTTTTGCGCCTAAGATTTCCATCATTCTCATGTAGGAACCACACTTCTGTGTCCAAATATTTTAGCACTGTTGGATCAAACTGGTCAAAAGCTTGTAAACAAAATGAAATAAAGAATAGAAAATGTCACCTCCCAGCTAGGAAATTTTTCCCACTTGTAATCAGGTGGTGTTTTTATGCAACCACTTTTTAGCTTAAGGGTTAAAGTTTTTTTTATAGCTTTAATAAGTTATTGATGGAAAGTGGAATAGAGAATTTTTATAGTAATCTGTTACAACTCTGTCTAGTTATTGAAAAAGACTATTCTATTTCATGAATTCTCATTATGTTCTGATTCCAAAAACTAAGATTCTTTCCAGGAATGTGGCTTATGGGGAAAACAAGGCATGAATTTATAATTCAGCATCTTTGGTCAAAGAGGAAAGAACAGCTTCTTTGAAGGCTCTTTCTTCATGTGATTCTTAAGTCTGTTTAGACATGATTCATCTATTGAAAATATCCACTTGTTTCCAGTCTGGAGTTTGCTTAGGAAGAAACAGTATTTAATGAATTACCCTTTAATTCTCTGTTGAAGACAAGATTCTTTGGATGAGAGAGGCCAGTGATTAGGAATGATGCTGGAATTTCAGTGAATGAAATGAAAAAATTCCATTTCAGACTGAGCTCAACTTTATCATAATGTGTTAATTACATAATTATATTACATTATTTGAGGAATGCTCCATCAGTGAAACAATTAAAGGAAGGCAGATATTTAAAAATGCATGTTTTTCTTTTGTTCAAGATCATAGATTGTTATCTTTATTTTATTTTTGCTATCTTTATTCTATTTATTCTATTCTATATCTCTGTCTACTTTGCTCTTTGCTCCTTAACTGCTGGTGGTGGGTTGTGATATGATAAAGCCTGTATCCTTCCACATTTCCAGGCTTAACTTAAGTTATAGCTTAGGAGAAGTATTGTATTTCTCCAACCCTCCTTCTGCTCCCCCCCATCATATTTTTTCATTTTGTTGTTTAACTGTGGACTCTGAATTTGTCTCTCCTATTACATTTTTTTCATTTTGATACTTGATTAGAAAAATCCAATTTCCTAAGGGAAGGGAAGGATTGAATTGCTCCCTGAAGACTGTGACTCAATTTGATAAGGCTAGGATTGTTTTCCAGACCATTATTAGGATTTTGCTTCAGACCATTGTGTACAGAACAGCTATTTTATTTTGTTCTTGTACTCCCATAGAGGATGTGCCGACCTACTGAGAGGGCAAGTGTAATTCTTGTTTGTTGTTGCTGATGTTGTTGTTTGCCCTTCACTCTTAGAAGAAGATGTCATGACTTGCAAGTCAGTTGGATTTAAGTGAGGGAAAACTGCAGAATGACCAGCCTCACTCTCTCCTCCAGAGCCATATGGAACCAGTGGCCAGATACAGATTGGGATCACTAAAGAGGGCCTCAGATACAATGTGAGGTCTTAGAATTTTTTGAGCTAAGACTTTTCTAGGTCTGTTGTCTCAGGCAATACCCTTTCAGGGATTAAGGTTAGGTAAAAATGAGATAAGGAATGGCCTTTTTTTTTTTACCAGTCTTAAAAAAAAACCATTCTGGGCCCTCTCAAAAACGGAAACAATTGTGATTTATTATAATTCATATTAACCATAAAGAAAGAGGAAGGAATCCTAGGGACCTGGGAAATTTTACTTGTAGGCAATAATGATGATTGCAGTGAAAACTGTGTTTGGTAACTTGGTGAATGTAATACTTTCTCCCATATCCATCATCAAGAAACAGATTTGAGGGGCATGTCTAGAAAAGGAAAGAGCTTTTAGCTTGCACAGAACAAGATAGTGATGCCTCTGTTTTTTAGATAAGAAAGGGATCCTAGAAACAATCGAGCACAACCCTTTCTTTGATAGGCAAGTAAGCTAACACCCATCGAGATAGAATAACTTGCCCAAGGTCACACAGCTAGAACCCTGATCATAAATCTAGAACTAGAAGGAAGCTCAGAGACCATATAGTCCACCCAATATTGGGACCCAAGGAGTTTGAAGTAATTTGCTCATGCTCCACACAGTTGTTAAGAGGAAGATGAGCCTCTTGACTGCTGCACAATGGGAGTGTTCTACATTTTGAAAAATCTGTTTGATATTGCTATATTCATTTATATTTATATTCCATTTGCACCAAGCTTCTACTTTTACTATCTAAATTGGGGGGTGGGGTGGAAACTAATTCTCTATTTTTATTGACAAAGCAGAAATTCTTTCTTATGTTTTGGAAAGAACAATTGAAAATAGAAGTCAGGAGGGGACTTAGTCAGGAGGGACCCTTAGACTTCTTTCTCAAAATTAGATTTGGGATGGTGGAACAGTAAAGATAAGTATGCTGGCAAACATGATGATCCCACTCAAGTGAAATTTATCAAGTGGAATCAATTTAAAAGTCAAACCTGGTTCTATATTTATCCTTAGGGTGATTCACCTCAACCTCTATAGGAATAGTGATCAAGATAGAAATTAAACCTATAATTCCACTGGTAATGGGAACTCCCAGGTGAGGAAATTCCTAATTCATAGTGATCAGTATCTTGTTTTGTAATTTATGTAGAACAGAAGTGTCATACGTGTCACTCACAACAAGTGTCATACATGTCACTCACAACATCCCTGTGGGCTCCTAAGCCAAATTAAAATTTAACCAAATTGAACAATTAACAAAATAAATAAAAATAAGGTAAAATGTAAATAATGTAATATGTGGTTTTCCAAGTCATGTGTGCTTATGGAGAGTTTTACACAGTTTAGTGACTCTCACTCTTCTATTTGAGTTTGACAACAAAGGGCCAGAGAAGGATTAACTGGTTTTCTCACCTTAATTCTCAGCCTGCTTTCATCACTATTAATTCACTAACATTATAGTAAATAGGGTAATGTACTCCTTGAAAAGAATGAGTTATTAAGATTTGCATGTTTCAAGCTTCCTAGGCACAGTTATCATACTTTAATCAATCTTATTCCAGTCAAGACTAAATTGGAAATATTCGTTTCTTTAGACTTCTCACTAAAGAAATGATCTGTTGAACATAAAAAGAGCTTCAGGATTGTACACATGATTTTTACTTAGATAGAAACCCTACTTTAATGAAAAGAAGAGAATGATTTGGGAGTTGACATTTTTTCTTAAAATAAAAGAGTGCTTCTGAGGTTCATGGTGCTTAAAGCTACTTTAGAAAAGAAATAGGTTTCATTAATCCTCTTGTTACCTGTTTCATTCTTAATCTTAGTAGTAGACATTGTATCAAAACAAATGTTTGTTCAGTCCCTGGTCTGAATTATTATGGAATTTCAGTTGTTGAAATAGAAATTAAAGAGGCTTTACTATACATAAATATTGAAACCTAGACTATGTGTGAGGCATGTTAAGTATGCTGACATCATCAGTTTCCCAAGTATGAGATGATTACATCTCACATGAGTATGCCAGGAGTCTTTTTATACCAGTTAGTGATTTTTGAGTTTTAAAGGTTTCTGCTAGAGACTTGAAAGGTGTCTGGTTGTTAACTCTGGTTTACTATTATTTGTAAGCAAGGGATGGAAGTTATCTTTAGAATAGCTTTCTTTTATGCTTCTAGTCCCTTGCCACCCTGAAGATGATTTGATTTCTCTGTTTAATATCTTTGGCAAAGGGACATATAGTCTCCACTCAAAGATCTCTAGTCATAAGTGACTTGCTTCTGTACTTCCTTTAACTCTTTCCACTGGACAGCTAGTTGATATGACTGGAATCAAGAAGACTCATCTTCATGAGTTCAAATTTGGCCTTAGAAACTTGTATTAACTGTGTGACCCCTGGCAAATCACTCAACCATATTGACCTCACTCTCTTCAAAAGAACTGAAGAAGGAAGTGGCCCATTGCTCCAGTATTTTTGCCAAGGAAAGCCAAAAAAAAGGGTCATGTAGAGTTGAACATGACTGAAAAATGACTGAACAATAACAAAAATGATTAGAAAATACAGCTTTATATTGAACTAAACTTCTCATTCTTCATTGTTCTGCTCCTTGGGACCAAGTAAAACAAATATCTCTCTTTCAAATGTCGACCTTTTACATACTTAAGATAGCTATTTTGTCTTCCCCTTAAATCTTGTTTGCTATTCTAAACATCCCCTCATCCTTCAGCTAGTTTTTCAAAGTCAGGATTTGGATTCTACTTGAATTTCTTGGCTTGGCTTTTTAACTTCATCTCTGCTCCAATTTCTAAGCATACAACCATAATTCTACTGAAGATCATCTCCATTTTCTACAATATTTACCCCCTTTCCAGTCTTTCATCAATCAGTACTGACTTTCTTGTTCTTCGTTCTTTCTTGATGTTTCTTGAGATGATACTCCATCTCCCAATCCCAGACTAGAATCTATCTTTTTCCTCATCTCTTAACTCTTTCCTTCAAGATGCAGCTCAAATACATTTTCTTTGAGAAGGCATCCTATTGTAGTACTTCCATCCCAACCTAGTTCTATCACACTGAGATTACCTACATTTATACTATCTCCATTAGAATGTGAGCTCCTTGATGATAAGGAAAGTGTTTTTATTTTTTTGGAGGGGGCACATAGTAAATACATGATAGACGTAAACACAGTTATTATGGACTAAAGACTCATTTATGATTGAGCATTTGATTAGCCAAATCATTAAGTGAATAGTTTAAATTTATAACAAGCACAAATAGTAGGTTTTTGAAGCAATCAATGGGCTTTATTAAGCACCAACTTTGTATTCTTCCCTGTACTTGGGGGGAGGGGGGTTTACAATTTTTCAATCTTCAAAAACGACTAACTTTTCCTCATCCTTCATCCCTGATTGCTGAAAACCCTCCCATTGTCTTGAAGAAAAAAATTCCAGAATTATCAAATTTGAGTGAATCTTACTCTATATTGTGCTCATTGATTATGCAAACATCAAGAAACCCCATTAAAAACTCATACCAAACCTTCATATTCTAACCTGTACCTGATGACTTTAATCACTTTCCATCTCATTTCCAGATTGCTTCTGTTCCCACTTAGGCCTTTCATCTCCTCAGTGTCAGTTTTATTCTCATGCCTGTGTCTTCTCTTCCACCTTATACTGTGACTAGTAATTCCTCTTTAAAAGCTATTGCTCAACCCATGAAGTCATCTTCTTACACTGTTTAATCACCCTTATGTTTTCCCATCCCCCAATTCATATTTTAGGTTTTTGAGGATTATTGAGCAATTCTGTTGTTGATACTGCTGTCAGAATTGGCACCTAGTATTGAATTTTAAATCATGCTTGATACTAATATTTTTCTTTTCAGGTCATTATTCTCCTTGATATTTTTGGAGCATTTGCACCTCTGATTCCCTTTATTCTCCTCCACCCCTCATCTTCTGTTCCTTTTCATTTCTCTTTACTTGTCCCTCATGCACCCCTCCCTTAAATTATATCTTTTGTCCTTGGCCCCCTTTAACCCTTTCTACACATAATTTTCCTTGGCAAATTCATTCATTTTCAAAAGGGAAGAGTGCTTATTGCTATGATTTATAGGTCACAAGACAATAGATCTAGAGCTGCAATGAACCTGGGAGGCTATTTAGTCCAACTCCATCATTTTTACAGGTGAGAAAACTGGAGCCCATAATATGTAGAGTCTTGCCCCTAGTCACACAGGTAGTAAATAACAGAGCAACAATTTGAACCTCAGGTTTCTTCACTCTAAAGTCACTCTTTTCATTCCACCATACTCTAATTATCATCTCTATGCTGGTATGTCTCAAATCTGCATCCTTAGCAATAGCTATTCAAAGAAATTCAGTGAAATGTTTCCAAATGTCTATTAGATAGATGTACCTGGATGACACATTGATATTTTAAACTCAATATGTTTGTAATTGAACTTATCATTTGCCTACTCTTGTTCATCTATTTCTTTTGTTATCATCATCTTTCCACTTGTCCAAACTATGTAATCTTAAAAACATTCTAGAATAAGAAGACCTAGCTTCTTTAGTTTCCTTTATCTCTGATCCTTTATATGAACTCATTCCCTCTCTCTCTAACGTTTTCTCTCTTATTGTAATAATTTGCCAAGTCATAGTATAGGATTGAGTATTTAGAGTTGAAGGAATCTTAAAGAACATACCTTCATCCAGTACTCTCATTTTACAAATGAAGTGACCAGTGAGAGAGAGAGAGAGAGCTTAGATTTGAATGCAGGTCCTCTGACTTCAAATATAGCAATATTTTCACTGTGCACCTCATTGTCTTCTCTTGTTGTTTCAACCTTAGGAATTTTTCTTGCATCTTTACTGCATTGCATTTCTGTTGTAAATACCCTGACTTGATGTCCTTCTACCTTGTCATTTAGAGTATTGACATAATTAATTCTCTACTCTGATCAGATTATTCCTGCCGCAGGAATAGATCTGATCTATAACTGTTCATCTGGATGGTATTTCTCTCTCCCTGAATTTCTGATAGATCATTGGTTGAAGTTTGCATGTATCCCATTGAATTTAAGTGTTATAACTTCTACAAAACTGTAAATTCCTTAAAGGTAAGAATTGTGTGTTTTAAAAATATGCCATCTCTTATGTATAAGCACTTTTATTTACTGATTATCATTTCAGTGTACTATTTATTTTATAATACTTAATACATATCTATTTTTCACTCCTAATAGATTTTTTCTTATTTGATACCATCTATGCTGCTAAGAGAAGGCAGTGATGCTGAAGGTAGTTCTGGGTTTGGGGAAGAGATGACTTTTAGATTATGCTTGATGCTTGTAATTAGTCTGCTCATTTTTGTTTTCACCTCAGTCTTATTCTTTTGACTTCCTGTTGCTTCTCTATCTCTCTATGATTCCTCTTTTATATTCTTTCTTGGTCTCTCATGCTCCCCTCCCCTAAATGTAAGTGGGAAGAGGGCATCTCCAGATTCTGCCCTTGTACCTTTTATAGACTTTCTATACATATTGCCTCTCGGCAGACACTTTGATTTTCTTGACTTCGGTTAGTTTTTAAGCAGGTATATCTCTGTATTTCTATCTACACCTGCTATTCACTCCAATACCAATAATTCATTCAAGGATAAAGTTATGAAGTTGCTGTCATGATGAAAGAAATATAAATATCTCTTCTCCCTCCTCTTACTGTAATAATTTCCTTTACCCTTTAAGTTGTCTTTGATGTTGACCTTGGGGATGTGGAGGATGGACAGGGGAGAACAAAGGAAATAGTTTGAATAAGAGAAGATTGAAGGGATTCCTCATATAAAAATGCCCTCCACTAAAATCTTTAGCAGGGTCTCAAAAGACACTGTAGTGATCCTTTTTTCTTTTTCTTTTTTCAGAAAAATTACTCAACCCTCAAGCACAACTCTTAAAATTAGTGGAATGATTTTAAGTGTCTCTGTTTGTGGTAGAGAAATTAAGAGAGAGAGAGAAACTGTCAGTTCATATTTATTAGAAGACATTAAAAATAAAGTCCTATTTATCCTCTTTGATCTTCCCCAAAGATATTCTAAATTGTAAGAAAACAATTAGTGTGGACTAAAGGCTAATTTATCAGTTTGGCTTCTCATTAGTCAAATTATTAATGAAATAGTTTATTTTACTATATATATATATAATATATATTATATATTATATATATATATATATATATATATATATTTGAAGCAATCAACAGGTTTTATTGAGCAGCTACTATGTACCCATCTCTGTACTGTGTATTGGGGGAATTCAAAACAAAGATGAAACATTACTTCCTTGAGAAACTTAAGATTCTCTTGGAAACAATATGTATACATATAATTAAAGGAATGATTACTTTATCTGTGATTTGTATAAAGAATACCCTGGGAGAGGATGCTTCTTATGCCAAGTAAGTTAGCAACTTCTCTTCAACTTCCAGTCTTTTTAAAAAAAAAATAATTTTTTCCACTGCCTCTACTCTTTGAGACAGGAAGAGAAACAATCCCTATTTTTTCTGCTATGCTCATCTCAATTTTCATTCTGAGTCCATCTGTCCCTTTATGTGATTGGTATATTGCATCATGAATACCCCTGGAATCATGGTTGCATCGCTTCAAATTCCTAAGTCTTTCAGAGTTGTTTTTCTTTACAATATTATTATTGTTATATAATTTTTTCTGTTCCACTTTTTTTTGTTTGTTTTTGTTTTTTCATTTTTACAAGGCAGTGGGGTTAAGTGGCTTGCCCAAGGCCACACAGCTAGGTAATTATTAAATGTCTGAGGCCAGATTTGAACTCAGGTACTCCTGATTCCAGGGCTGGTGCTCTATCCACTATACCACCTAGCCACCCCAATTGTGTTCCACTCTCAATCAGTTCATACATCTTTCAGGATTCTCTGAATCCATTCCCTTTATCATTTCTCACAGAACAGTTAATGTTCCATCACGTTTATAACTTATTCAATCACTGGCAATCTCAGGGGGTTACCTAGAGCTTTGAGAGGTGGTGACTTGCTCAGGATCACAATGACTTTGAAAGATTTTTGTTTCCTTTTGGTCAGTTCATATTTCTTCAATTTCTTTTTCTTCTCATTTTTGCTATAGCTAACATTTCTAGTTCAATATTGAATAATAGTGGTAATAATGACCATCCTTGCTTAGTCCCTGAACTTATTGGGAAGACTTCTAGTTTATCCCCATTATAGAAAATGCTTGCTAATGGTTTTAGATAGATACTATTTAATAGTTTAAGGAAAACTTCATTTGTTCCCATGCTCTTTAGAGTTTATTTTTTATTAGGAAGGTGTGTTATATTTTATCAAAAGCTTTTTCTGTATTGTGAAAATATTGATATGTCAAATACATTGGAAATATTCCTAATATTGAACTAGCCTTGCATTCTTGATTTAAATCACAACTAATCACAGTTTATGTTCCTTGTGATATATTGTTGTAAGTTCCTTGCTAGTGTTTTATTTAAAATTTTTCATCTGTAGAGAAATAGGTTTATAGTTTTCTTTCTGATTTTTTGTTCTTCCTGGTTTGAGTACCAGCATAAAGTCATAAAAGGAATTTGATAGGATGCCTATTTTGTCCATTGACAATATTCATTTCAAAAAGATTTTTGGCTTCGTCATTTTAAGCTACAAGATTGAAGAAGACAGGTACCAGCAGTAGGACTCAGATATTATGTTATTGATGTGCTGTTAAAATCTCTCTTTAAACACATTGTTATTGCTCCTTTGTCTCACCTTACTCCTCTGCTGTGTCCCATTCCATCGTCATCATCAATATCATCATTTATCATCACTAGCATTTATACAACACTTATAAGTTGTGAAGCACTTAACAAATATTTTATCCTTTCAACGACTCTAGGAGATAGTGCTATTATTCCCATTTTACAGATGAACAAACTAATGCAGACATGTTAAGTGACTTGCCTGTGGTCATGGAGGTAATATGTATATGAGGCAGTCTTTAAATTAGAGGCTTCCAGATTCCAAATTCCTCATTCTGTCTACAATATCTACCCTCTTTTAGGTACTTCTTTCTCCATCATCCCTCTTGGTCATTTATCATTACCAGAATGGTTTTACTCATCATCATTTTTGAAATTTCAGAATATCTTTTATTCTTACCCCCCCCACAAATCCTTCACCTCAGTCTAATCCTTAAAACAGCAAAATGTAGTGTCTGATGATCCCACACATTTAATGTTTTTTTTAGAACTGAGTTCTAGAATCAACAACCTAAAAGTATTTATTATATACCATGTTAAGATTGTATACCAGATTGCTATAGAGAAATCAACATGAGTCAAAGCAGTTACCGTTGAAACTACTTTATATATCACTATTGTTTCTTATATGGTTTTTAGACATTTTTGTAAATGGTTTCATATTTTGACTTAATTATATATTTAGAACTGAAGATACAATTCTTAGATGAATTTTTCCTTATCTTTGGAAGTCAAGAGGAGATCTATCATCCAATCATTGACATTGTCAATAAACCTGTTATTTAATCATTACAGATCTTCCTTGGATATTCACATTTAATGTGAAATTTTATCCTCCTGATCCATCACAACTGACTGAAGACATCACCAGGTAATTGCATTTTAGAATAAATTTCATTTTCAAACTAAAATTGACAGTGTTCAGTTCTGTGCTTTAGAGAAGTGGGAATCATTTCAGGAGAAAATTTTTAAAAGACAAAATTTCATAGATAATTTTCTTTAGAGATTTCTTTTGGAACATAAGATAAAATAAATGTTTTTAAATGGTTGGACATCTTAAGGCCTTATCTTGTATTTTATATCTTCCTTTGCTATGTAGTTTCATTATATTACTGTCCATTAATATTCAAAGATGATGTTGCTTATAATGTGATTTCTTTTGACCAACTTTCCATCAAGAAGACCAAAAGTTAATTTTTTTTTTTGGAAATGCTTTACATTTTTTTTTTGGAAATGACTTTCATTGCAAAATTAATATATTCTTCTCTTTAAAAAATTTTTTTTATTTAAGGCAATAGGATTAAGTGATTTGCCTAAGGTCACACAGCTAGGCAATTATTAAGTGTCTGAGATGAGATTTGAACTCAGGTCCTCCTGACTCCAGGGCCAGTGTTCTGTTCATTGCACCACCTAGCTGCCCCCATAGTTAATACATTCTTGCCTATATTCTAGTGGCATGTCATAGACCAGAAATGATTCAATTGGTGTGTTTTTTAATCCTATAGAAGAGAAAACCAATGAAAAGATTTTGTAATTTTGATGTCTCCCATATGATCATTCAGAGGCTGAGGGCTCAATTATTCTTTTCTGATCATTGCCCAAATTACAATTACTGACTTATTTTCCCTTAACCATCTGTTTGCAATTTGACAAGATGATGGTCACAGAAAGTTCTAAGATTTTTCTGAAGACTTCATAAATAGGATGGATTCTCATCATTTTCAATAGCTTAAGAAAGTAATTCCTTTACCTTCCAAAGTAATCCTTTTTTTTTCTTTCTGGTAAGCTTTTTTGAAATATTATGCCATATTAAATCATCTTAAACATTCCATAAGTAAAGTAAATTTTGTTTTGATATAGTAGAAAAATACAGGATTTGGAGTCAGAGACTGTGAGTTTGAATATTGACTTAACTACTTGCTATGGTATAATGATTGCAATTCATATTTCTATACTTGCATTTTTTATAAAAAGAAGGGATTGGACTAGAGATGGCATTTGAGCCTTTTTTTTTTTTTGCTTTAGTCTTATGAATAGTGAATGTAATCTTAGCAGAAGTTCTTAACTTGGAATCCAAGGACCTTCAAGAAATCTGAGGATAGATTTCAGGGTTGTATGTGAATATAATATTATTTGATGGTTGAATTCCCAAGCAGCTATATCCACAATTTTTTTTCTCAATTTGAATATTCTGTGTTTGTCTTCATTTAAAGACAATTCTGTTTACAGTTCATGATGTTGGGTGGCTAGGAGATGCAGTGTATAGAGTCCCTGTCAGGGTAACTCATATTCCCAAGTTCATAACTGATCTTAGACCCTTAGTAGCTGTGTAACCCTGGGGCAAATCACTTAGTTCTCTCTGCTAGAGAAGGGTCTTTACCATCAAAACCCCAACTTGGGTCACAGAGAGTCATACGTGACTGAAATGACTGAATTGCAATACATTTTTCCTTTTCATTATTTAGCAAACATTTGCTAACTTCTTGCTGTGAGTTAAACACAGAGGTTTTTTTTTTGCAGGCATTTTATTAATAAAAGAGTCAATGATACTCTCAAATGCCAAAGACCTGAATTTTTTCTTCTTCTGAGCAACATCTGTGGTTTCTTTGGTGTACAGAGCTCCTGGTGAGGAAATTCTCTCCAACAGTACCAATCTGTACAACTTTAAGTCTTTTCAAGTTTGCCTTCGAGGGGCACTTAGAGGATAAAGGACTTGCCCTTGGTCACACAGCAAATAGGAATTATCCCCTTTAACTCCAAGGCTGGCTTTCTATGCTACAATGCCTCTTAGGAATTGGGATACAAAGTTTAACACTGATACTAATCTCAAGAAGTTTATATTTTGCTGGGGAGTTGAGAAAGTTTAGAGATGTACACACATAAATTCTGAGTTTATATAGAGGAAGCCTGAAATACAAATTTGGAAGGGGAAAAACTGTCAACTAGGAGAATCAGGAAAGGTCTCATGTAAGGAATTGACTCTTGAGTGGAGACAGAAGGGGGAAGTAGAGGTGATTCCAAGAGGCAGATAAATCCAGCAAAGGGGGAGATCCAATACAGAATCATGGAGGTGAGAGATGGAAGTGGTGTATTAGATACAGCAAGTAAGATTAGGACAGTTTGACTAGGAAGTAGGATAATGAGGAATAATAAAATCAAATACTTTACCAAAGGTATATTCTATTACTTCCACTTCAAGGGCCCTTTCCTCCTTTTCATAACCTTGTTTTTATTTTCTCTGGAATTCTTATGTAATTTTCTTTATATATAATGTGATAGAATTTTATCAGATGTAAATTTCATTTTCACTTCATTTCACTAAATTTCCAGGGAGCCTCTAGCACTCTAATGCGAGTCCTTAAATATAAAAACAACAACAACAACAACAACAACAACAACAAAAGCAGCAACCTGTTTCAGTGTAACTTACAGTAATTTTTCCTCTCATCCAACAAGGTCACTGAAACAAGAGTCAGGAGAAGGCCTTTGATATTATTCAAACAAAGCAAGGATCAGGACTTCCTGAAGCAAAGAGGTAGATGAGGGGCAGGTGGGTAGGCACACAGGACAGTCTCATTGGTTATTTGTTTGGTGTATTTGAAATTAAGCCAAGTTACTGACAAAGAGTGGAGAATAGAAATCCAATTCCTGCCCTCTATATAGGAAGGCATTATGAGAGTTTAGAGCTCCATCCTCCATCCTTCAAGTCAGAGGGGAGAGAAGGGAAGTTGGTGTCAATTAATGTTTGAGTTAGCAACTTGGTGGTGCATTTAGAAATAGTAGATTAAAAATTGTAGATGATTAATATGAGACTTGGATTTTTTCAAAGTGCTTGAAATATATTAAGGTGCCCTGATAGTAAAAAAAATATAGGATTTGGAGTCAAGCTATGAGTTTGAATATTGACTTAACTACTTGCTAAAGTATAATGATTGCAATTCATATTTCTGTACTTATATTTTTTTATAAAAAGAAGGGATTAGATTAGAGATGATATTTGAGGCTTTTTTTTTGCTGTAATCCTATGAATAGTGGTATGTATTTGTCCATTATAAATCTATACTTATTTATGTAATATGTGTGAATATAATATTTTATATAATCACACATATCATTTATACACTATTATTTTTTATTACTTACATAATATTATTTTAGGACACACATGATGGCTTGGACTTTTATTTCATTTCTTAGGGAATTCCCAATAAGGAAACTTTCTCCACCCTCTTAAAGAATTGCCTGGTGCATTGAAAGAAAGGTTAAATAATTTGTTGAGGCTTGTACAACAAATATATGTTGGACATGGAACTTGAACATTTTTCTTCCTGATATCACTGCCTGTTATCTATCTGCTATGCTATTTCTGCTGATGTCCAGTCCAACACCTCATCTGTTTTTTTAGACCTTTCAAATGAGATCTTCAGTAACATCTTAAATTCATTATTTCTGAAGTTACACTCATTATCTTTCCCCCTAAATTGATTGAGTATGATATGCTACTTAATAATAATAATAATAATAATAATGATGATGATAGCAAAAATAGTAGATAGCATATATTAAGATTTGCAAAGTACTTTGAAAACAGTATCTATTATTTTTAATTTATCCTCACAATAATCCTGGGAGGTAAGTGCTATTTATTATTAGCCACATTTTACTGATAAGGAAACTGAGATAGACAGGGGCAATATATCTGTATCATTTCTCTACCAAACAAGAAAATGGTTAACATTTTCTTGCTCTTGAGTTATGAGAGATTTATCGTTCTAATTGTGAATAATGTAGGCGTGTCTATGTTATGTCAACTTTTTTGAGTTTTTGCACATGGAGATCTTGTATAAAACAATTGTTTTTTCATCTCCCTTTGACTATAGGTTTTAGAAAAAAAGATAGTTTTGTAAATGTATTATATATTCATTTGATACAGTTTACTAAGGTCTACTTCTGTCATCTTTTTCTGCTAGATTTTGACCATGTATAGGTACCCAAGGGGCTATAGTGTTAGTATGAATTACTGATAATGCAGATTCCTCTTCAGGAGTGCGTAAAGGTTTTGCATCTTGACTTTCCAGGCTTGTAGTTGATGGGGGGGGGGGGGGGGGAGATGCACCATTACTAATCCAACTCTGATCTGGATTTGCTTTAGCTAGTAAATAATGGCCTTTTTAACTGCATAGTAAACTGTTGGAGCATTGAATCCAACACGCTGACATGCATAGAATACAGAGCTTCTAAGCAAGAGTGCTTTTAAATAATAGACCTTAATTAGAGCTCTGTAAACCAACACCCATTCTGTATACATATATACTCCCTGCTGTAAATTGTTGGGGGATTAAAATCTCTTGGTTATAGTTATTTTATAGTATCACTAAGTGCTTTGGTTCTTCATGTAATGGGCTTGAAAAGCAGCTCTGTCAGCAATTAAAAGTCATAATCCTGAATGGTACACTGAATGCCTTGGTTTATGGATAATGTCTGTGCAGCCTGAACACAGCCACTTGCTTGACTGTTCTTTGTTAAATTATTGAATGCTGTGCTCCATGGATTGATCTATGACTTTTGCAGTATGGAACACAAACAAATACATACACACAAACATAGACTCACATTTTCTATGCCAAGCACCTGCCTAAATTTGGTGTTTTTTAATAGGATTGGAATGGCAGATTGAATTAGTACAGAAGATAGCCATTTAGAATGCTATTTATTATGAAGGGGAGGTTGAGGGTGTGGGGAGGAGGATGGCTACCTATTCAGAAGCATTCTTACTTCAGAAGTATATTTACTTCAGAAGTATTCAGAAGTGCACTTGCATCTGTGTGAAATTTTTATTGTTCAGACAATATTTGGATTGGTCTATTTGATGATGCTCCATTTATGCAACATTCCATCTCTTATTTCCTTTCTTTTGCATGCAACCTGGAACTGTGCCTAGCATCTAATTGATGCTTAATAAATGCTTTTGGGGTGACTGAATGAATGAGTTGTGGGGAAGGAAGTGAAAGAATACATATGAAAACTGTAAAGAAACAAATAATGAATTAAAATATAGAACTGCAATAATGATACTCAAGATTGTGAATCAGAAGGAATTCATAGGAATCACATTAGTAGTAGGTAAATTGTGAAGGGCTGAAGATTTTGAAACAACAATAACAGACTTTAGTCACTATTAACATTTTCCATTATGGAGAAAAATCTTATGATAAATGGAAAATATTCAGAATCAGGCAAAGAAAGGGACCAGTCCTTGAAAGTAGATTAAGATAAATTAAATAAATGTTTGATAATATAAATATAATTGTTTTCATGCTGCAAATATTTATTGATTCACTTTAAATAAGATTATGGAGGAAGATGAAGGAAAGGGAGCATCTGTGCTTAATCTAATAGTAGTAATAAAGCTAATGATGATAATGATCATTGTCTTTCATTCTCGAAGAAGATCATGACATCAAGGAGGTGATGCCAATGCAAGCATGTGAATTTGATTTGAGAGAAGGAGCTTGTGTTGTGTTACTAGCCTCACTTTCTCCATCTGGGTCCTGTGACCAGATATGAATCAGAATGACTGGAGATGGTCCTGGATGCAAGGCAGTCAGGGTTAAGTGACTTGCCCAAGTTCACACAGTTAGTAAGTGTCAAGTGTTTTTGAGGTCACATTTGAATTCAGGTCTTCCTGACTCCAGGGTTGCTATTCTATCCATTGCACCATCAAACTTCCCTAGCTTTAGTACTAACATTAATATACACTTGTAAGCTTCTTGAGGACAGAGACAGTCTTTTGCTTCTTTTTGTATTCCTAGTGCTTAGTATCATGCTGGGAAAAAAGGTAAGTGCTTAATAGATATTTGTTGATTGATGATACAGGGCAGAATATGATCTCTCTCCTGAACTACACTATCAGTGTCAGTTGCTTGCTGGACATTTTCACCTGAGTGTTCTGCAGATTTCTTGGACTTCACATGTTTAAAATGGAACTCCTATTCCCCTCCAGAACCCATTCCTTTGCCAAACTTCCTTATTTTTGCAGAGGCAGTTGTCCTTTCCCTTTCCCTTCTCCCTTTCTTCTTTTGTTTCTTGTGCCACATATTGTCTATTGCACCTCCACACAGCATCTTTCTCTTTGATCTTCTCTTCTCCATTCACAAATTCAACCCTAGTTTAAGTGCCTATCGCCTCTAGACTTTTCTGCTTCCAATCTCTGAAACTTTTGCAACCCATCTTTCACACCATTGTCAAATCCATAGTCCTAAATCAGATATCAGACCCTACTGTTCCCCTATTCAAATGTCCACCATTGCCTGTTTGATAAAATACAAACTCCTCTTGCTGGTAGTTAAAGCCCTCTACGCTATGACTGCCACTTATCTTCCCAATCTTATTTCATTATTCCCTCTTTGGTTTGTTTGTTTGTTTTTGGTTCTTGAAAACCCATTTCCTGCCTTGGTGCCTTTGCAGAGCTGATCCTGGCATGTTTCAAATACTCTCTTTTTCATGCCTTCCAAAAGTATCTGGGAACTTCTAGCTTCCTTTTAAAGTACATTTAGGCTTCACTTCCTACACAAAGGTTTTTTCTGGTGTCCCCTCCTAGGATTGGGGTGGGAGGGTTAATGTTTATATTTGTAGAGGTTATTTTTACTTATCTATGCCAGTGTTTTAACTCCCCAGGAAGCTCCTAGTAAACAGAGTTGGTTTGGTTTGGGACTTTTTAGTCCCAGTGAATGTGTGTGTGTGTGTGTGTGTGTGTGTGTGTGTGTGTGTGATACTTAATAAATGTTAATTGTAAGAAGTTTAAATGGTTTGCTTTTACAACAGTAAGGACCTGGTTGACACAAGATATTCTCAACTTGTAGTACACTATAAAGTGCTAAAAGAGTATGTGTAGGTAACTAATGAGAATTTTCTGTGGTTGAGAAATTGCCAAATGGTGAGGCTAGGGGTAGAGGAAAATATATATTTGAAATAGTTAACTATAGGATTATAAACAATGAAAAGAAAAATATTATACCAGAGGACTATTGGAACAATAATAATGACTAGAGAGAAAAAAAGTATTAGTAGAAAAGGGGAAACAGGTCAACCATTTAGGAGAAGTGAGGCAGAGAGGGAGAAGGAAGGGAATGAAATTTTGATTAGAAAAGGGAATCTGAAGAGGGAGTCACATTAATGAGATATTATGAGCTCTTTGATCATCACTATGTATGGCTTAGGGTAGAATTCCACCCTAATAATAGTTCACAGAAATTGAGGTGGTTGGACTAGGAGAGCAGGATATTTTCAGCGTATTTGTTCAGTTTTCAATAACATATTAAAATTGTTAATTACCAGGGTAGGAACTAAGTTATGGGGAGGAAGGAAGGGAGAGAGGGAGAGAGAGGAAAAAAAAAAGTATTGTCTGGTGTTATTTTCTCAAGGAGTTGGAGACCAATAATTCACAGCGCCTGAGTTTTGGACTATATAATATAGATGGTTGAAGGGAAACTCATTGATGGAGAGGTTGCCCAGTGATGGTGGCTTGGGAGAGAATCTAGACGTTACTGCATGGAGCAGGGAATATACCAGCTTTTCCTCCTTTTACACAGTGTATTAGGGCTGTGAATTATAGAGCAGTAAGCATTAGTAAGGGAGTCTTGGATACAGTGAGATTTTTGTTAATACAAAAATATGGGAAGAAGGTAAATGGAGAGTTCAAAGATGAAAGGAAATTTTATCCTACGTGGAAAGAGGGAGGAACCTTTCTGAAGGCTAAAGAAGAAAGGAAATGGAAGTCAGAGGATTGAACAGAATGGAAACCACACTAATAAGGAATGGCAGATATTGTCTGAGAGATATTAGCAAATTTGCGGTGACTAGAAGAATAGAAGTTATAAAAGTGCTAACTAGAGGACAATATTTGGTACAGAGTTTCTTCTCTTAACAAGGTATGGTTTATGTTCAAAGTCTATGTCTCTGGACTAAATGTTCATGTGGCACCAAAGATGATGGCAGGGGGCATAAATTGGAGGTAAGACCCACTCAAAGGATAGCTCACATATGTAACATAGCATCAACAAGAAATGATGAGCAAGATGGTTTCAGAAAAACCTGGGAAGATTCATATGAACTGATGCAAAGAGAATTGAGCCTGAACCAAGAGATCATTGTAAACAGTAATAGTAATATTGTATGTTGAATGATTGTGAATGACTTAGCTATCCTCAAAAATACATTGATATAAAACAATTCCAAAGGACTTATGATGAAAAATGCCATCTACTTCCAGAGGAAAAAACTGATGGAGTCTTAATGGAAATCAAAATATACTCTTTTTTATACTTCATTTCTTTTTCTTTTCTTTTGCAACATGGTTAATATGAAGATATATTTTACATGACTACAAATGTATAATCTATATCAAATTGCTTGGTTTCTCAAGGAATGAGGGAGAAAGAATTTGGAACTCGAAATTTTAAAAGTCAGTGTTAAAAATTGCTTTTACATGTAGAGAAAAATACAATTTAAAAAACGCAATATCAGTAGTACATAATTAAAACTTATAGTTAGCATTCTTTTGGTTCTGTGCACATACAGTACACAGCTTGCATTATCTGTGGTCAAAAGACCTGTGAATAAGTATAAGCTTTGTCAAATTGAATTATTGTCATAAAATAGTATGATTGATGTGAATATTTGTTCTCAATATAATTATGTTTGAAGAATATTCCTAGAACTCTGTGAAAAATAAGTGATTTTCTTTTTTTCCCCTCATAGATATTTCCTGTGCCTTCAACTTCGACAGGATATTGCTTCTGGCCGCCTCCCCTGTTCGTTTGTGACTCATGCTCTCCTTGGTTCCTATACGTTGCAAGCTGAGCTGGGTGACTATGATACAGAGGAACACAGTGGTGATTACATCAGTGAATTTCAGTTCGCACCCAATCAAACTAAGGAGATGGAAGAAAAAGTAATAGAGCTGCACAAAACTCACAGGTTTGTTCACAGAATAGTTAAGAGTTAATTTTTTATTTACGTATGATTAGGCTAACATTTAGATACTGACAAATGGGATATTTTGGGCCCCATGAATGTCTTGAGGTAAAACTATTACATCGATTCCTAACAAATGGAGAAAAAAATGTTAATGGTTTTTATTTTTTGAAAAAGCTAACTGCATCCTTTGCATATTTTTTTATATTCATTTAGAAAAGGGATGAGGAATGCTGTCCTGTGGGCCTGAGAAATCATTTGATAGGGCACTGCCACGGCAACTGCAGGGGGGACTTGAAATCCAATAAATTTAGGAGTCTTTAAGGGATAAATTAATTTAAATGTTTGTCCAAATATAATGGGCTAATTTTTTAGTTAATAATTTTGTATAACGGGCAGCTAGGTGGTGTAGTGGATAAAGCACCGGCCTTGGAGTCAGGAATACCTGGGTTCAAATCTGGTCTCAGACACTTAATAATTATAGCTGTGTGGCCTTGGGCAAGCCACTTAACCTCGTTTGCCTTGCAAAAACCTAAAAAAAAATTAGTAATTTTGTATAGTCTACAAATTATGTTATAAATATCCAAAAGACCCTTAGCAGAAAAAAAGTTCTCCACCCCTGATTTGCATCTATTCTCTATACTTACCTTTCTTAACAATATTGTATTTATTTAATTTTAAATTGTTAGTTTAATAGTTCTGTTATGGTGCCTTGGGGTTTCAACCCTTGGTTTTTGAAGATGATTAGGAAATTGTAATCTTAGGCAGAAACTGAATTTTCTCCCATGTTTTGCTTTGAGTAGTAATGGATATAGACTAAGTATAAGAACCAATTTTATGAAATACAGAGAGTGATCTCCAGTAGGCCAGTCATTATAAGGATTCTTTGCGAATGGCAAAGAGAAATGACAGTCCTTAGTACTTTGTGGCTTTCTTCTACCCCCAAAGTGTTGATTAATAGCAGAAAATAGAGCTCAAGGCATGCTAAGTAAGAATCACACATTTTTGGAAAACTATAAATGTTTATAATAGACTCACTAAATATGAGATCCTTTACTAGTGACTAGCAAATTAGTATTTTTTTAGAAAGAATCAGTTGTATCATATTGATATTCCTGTGTTCATTGAAGCCAGAAAACAAAAGGAATTTGTAGCTGAAGGGAAAGATTCTTAGCTGTCTCTCTTTGGAGCATCATGCTGAAAAGTTGTTTTTTGTCCATTTGTCCAAATGCAACAAGAAACAACATTTTGTTGAACACACTTCCTTCTTATCCTTCAATGCTCATAATGTGCATAACCAAGACCAAGAACAGTATAAAGGGAAATATTGTAACTTCTCCATCACCTTCTATTGTAAAGGAAGAAAAATTACCCCCTCACAAAAAAGGCAAATGAGAAAACATCAATGACATCTGACC